>NW_027315735.1:18800940-19283440 GCF_026437365.1 Eucyclogobius newberryi | reverse complement strand
ACGGTCACAGTCTACGGTCACAGTCTACAGTCTACGGTCTACAGTCAGTCTACAGTCGCAGTCTACGGTCAGTCTACAGTCGCAGTCTACGGTCACAGTCTACGGTCACAGTCTACGGTCACAGTCTACGGTCACAGTCTACGGTCACAGTCTACGGTCTACAGTCTACTACGGTCTACAGTCTACTACGGTCTACAGTCTACTACAGTCTACAGTCTACTACAGTCTACAGTCTACTACAGTCTACAGTCTACGGTCACAGTCTACGGTCACAGTCTACGGTCACAGTCTACGGTCACAGTCTACAGTCTACGGTCTACAGTCTACGGTCTACAGTCAGTCTACAGTCGCAGTCTACGGTCAGTCTACAGTCTACGGTCACAGTCTACGGTCACAGTCTACGGTCACAGTCTACGGTAAGTCTACTGTCTTCGGTCAGTCTACGGTCTACAGTCTACGGTCTACAGTCTACGGTCACAGTCTACGGTCTACAGTCTACGGTCTACAGTCTACGGTCTACAGTCTACGGTCACAGTCTACGGTCACAGTCTACGGTCTACAGTCTACGGTCACAGTCTACGGTCTACAGTCTACGGTCTACAGTCTACGGTCACAGTCTACAGTCACAGTCTACGATCACTGTCTATTGTCTCCTCCCTGTGGAGTAAATCCGCTGCACAGCCCTGGCTATGGCATAAGAAAATAAAAGTGACTCGTACACGCCAGGAGTGGAACAAGGACAATGGAATGAACTTCTGGTAAAATCATAAGATATTGGGATCTTATGTCATTTTAGAGTTTGAGTAAATAACAGTACTGTGTGTTTCTGTGTTGTTCAACACACTATCATGAGCAGCACGCAGAAGCTCCGCACATTTAAAGTGAGCGACAATCCAACAGATTTAATAACTTCATGAAAAAAGAAACACTGCAGCACTGAACCCAAATCATTAACGTATTTTACCTGTTTGTCGTCTTAAACCTTCACGCTGTCGTCCCACAGGGCGCAGACATGTTGGTCCAGGCACTGGTCTGAGGTGCCCCCTGCTGGAGCGGAGGAGGAACTACGATCTGGTTATAAAACGTAATAATACATATTCAACTGAACAATGATTCTTTAATTACTGAATTTAATGTTTTTCTGCTAAAGTCTTGGAATGGTGAAATCAATGAAAAATAGGCTACACACAATATTTATCTTGCAAAATGAAAATGTTGAAAAAAATAATTATATATATATATATATATATATATATATATACATACATACATATACATACACACACACGTGTATATATTTTTCAATTAAAAAAAGTTTTAAATCCTGATAACTTAAAATACATGATTTACACCCGTCAACTGTATATTTTACTTTATTTGGAACGTATGAATTCACATTGTAACATATTTGTATGGCTTCTGGCAGTGATTGTGTCCCTTTTCTGAGGTCATGATCAGTGCAATTTGATACTTTTTAAAACAGAAATAAAAATAAACCAACAAAAAAGTGCACTAGTGACCAACTAATTAAGATATTAGAAATGATGGCATTTTATGATGCAAGCCAGATTCTAGTTTTACTGATGTTCACATTGACAATATATTTTTATTTAATAATAATACACACAGTAAAAAGATTTTCACAGCATAATTGTTGCATTTGAGGTAAAAAAAAAAAACTGCAGCTCCTTTGGTACATAAGTATTTAAAAGGCATTTATAAACAATTATACATAATTTAAATGACATGATCAGTAGTCCCCAGGTCAGTTATTGGTCACTTTTTGGAGGGCAGCTGAGCTCACATTAAGGGAATGCTCATTCGGTAAGAACTCCTTCAGTAGGAAAGACAGGAGCATCTATCAACAGGCCATAAAGAACAGAAGTTTTATTACATTGAATTTAGCTACTATAAAAGGATTGTTGCCCTGAACTTACATACACCAATGTTTTATTGGCTTCACCATCCTGGAAAATATTAAAAACGGTCTCCATATCAGTCTTCTTTAGCACAAGAACATTTGAATCTGAAAGAACAATAAGAACATTACCATTTCACAGAGGATAGATTTTTGAACATTCATTTGTATAGAAGATACTGCCAACATTTTGAATTGATGAGGCTGTGTGCTCGCTCCCGGGTCTCATTTTTCTCCTCTTCTGTGCGAGGAGCACTTGGAGCTGCAGGACTCGATGGCCACAGCTTGGCACGGAGGATGTCGATATACGCCGCCATCTGTGCTTCGGTTGGGTTCATTTTGTTCAAGAAAGAATTTAGTTTTCTGTGGATGAGGAAAACGCATCCACACAAAAACATGTCACATTTATCGAGTCAGAGAACTGAATGATTTACAATTGTAAATACATATGTACTCCACCATGCATTTAAATCACCCCACAATATTTTTTGCAATCACATTTTTATGAAAAACAGCCGTTTTACGGCCACTATTTTGTTTTTTAATTATTCCTATCACATAAGTAAATATCTTCAGTAACTGGAGCTGTATGAATGTGCCGGTATGGGACTTTGTTGCTGGTTTATATTCTACAACTGTTGAAAACAACCCCATTATACTCATTATTGAGAGCAGACTTAACAGCCAAGTTTCTAGTTATCATAGGAAGCCAATAATTTTTATTCTGCTCAGTTTGCTTCTCTCAAACAAAACAAGGCTTTGAGGACAGATAAATGTTTCCGTTCCGCCACATTTAATCACAATAAAAGGCATACAAAACCAAAATACTTACTTTTTCAAAATTGGCATGACGGGTTTCAGGATAGCATCGAATATGTTTAATAGAATGGAGTTTCCTGTTGAAACAAAGTCTCATTATTTCTGGAAGCAGTGAGCAGGTCCTAAAGTATATTGTGATGCACCGGTGTATCTCAATGAACAGATTACCCATCACAGAGCTATTAATGAGAGCAAATGTCAGAGTAAACATAAAAGCTTGGCTGGCAGAGGCTTCAATGATCCCTTTCACGAATGACACACCCCTCAACAACCCCAACGCTGAAATTAACCTTTTATGGCATTTGTTTGTTCTTCAGTTTGATT
Source organism: Eucyclogobius newberryi (assembly GCF_026437365.1). NCBI lineage: Eukaryota > Metazoa > Chordata > Actinopteri > Gobiiformes > Gobiidae > Eucyclogobius > Eucyclogobius newberryi. The sequence continues at coordinate 19,280,379 of NW_027315735.1, read as the reverse complement.
TTCTGAACCCAAAATTTGGATGCTTTCATGTGTCAAACTGGTTCTGAAACAACACATGAATTCACCAGGATACCTTCACCTTCAACAATGGAAATATGTCTGTGTAATCCCTCATTCGTCCAGGCGTGTTCCATAGTAGAAAACGCTTCAGTTGTAGTCATCTGGACTCAGTTTGGAAAAAATAGACGTTTCGACTCTCATCCAAGAGTCATTGTCAATAAAAGAATTTAGATCGAGAACTCCGATATTAATACTGTTCTGTGGTAAGACCCACCCATTGGGCGGAGCCTTCCTGAAGTAGAAAGAGTTGTTTGTTTCAACAGAAACTCCCCCCTTGTATCTACCGAGCTAGCCTATTCAGAATCTTAATGGGCTATTAGAATCCTCTTTGTCTTTGTGAGACCCTGGCTCAACCACCCTGAGTACCTGATTAGCATCTAAATGTCCTGGTCCTGGTCCTCTACCTTTCCAGGGGTTCAGTATTCCATTATAGATACCAGGAAGATTGAATCTGAGCCCTCCATTTCTGTTTAAAGAAGGTCTTTCTTTTTTAACAAAAATAGCTTCCTTGACTCCTCTTTCAAACCATCTTTTCTCCCTGCTTAAAACCTTCACCTCACCGTCTTCAAACGAGTGATTAGAGGCTTCAAGATGGAGATGCACGGCACTCTGAGGTCCTGAACTTGTATTTCTTCTGTGCTGATAAAGCCTCTTGTGTAGAGGCTGTTTTGTCTCACCTATGTACCGTTCTTTACAGCTTTCTTCACTGCATTGGATCGAATAAACTACATTGCTCTGTTTTTGAGTCGGCAACTTGTCCTTAGGGTGAACCAGTTTTTGTCTTAAAGTGTTTCCTGGTTTAAAATAAACAGGGACTTTGTGTTGTCTAAAAATTCTCTGCAGAGAGGCCAGACACATAAGGGATAGAAACACCCTTCCTTCTCTGTTCAGTTTCCCTTTTGTCCTGCTTCTTGGTTCTCTTCACTCTGTTGAGAGCCCAAGCGGGGTAACCACAGGCTGAGAGGGCATTTCGGACATGTTTTTCCTCTTTCTTCTTGCCCTCTGAGCTGGTGGGCACACCTTGAGCTCTGTGTTGTAAGGTTCTGATCACACCCAGCTTGTGCTGCAGTGGGTGGTTGGAACCAAAGAGCAGATACTGGTCCGTGTGTGTAGGTTTCCTATATACTTCTATTTGGAGTTTCCCGTCCTCTCCTCTGATCGTGGAACAATCAAGAAAAGGAGAATCGCTTGGCCTTTCTTGATTGTTCCACGATCAGAGGAGAGGACGGGAAACTCCAAATAGAAGTATATAGGAAACCTACACACACGGACCAGTATCTGCTCTTTGGTTCCAACCACCCACTACAGCACAAGCTGGATGTGATCAGAACCTTACAACACAGAGCTCAAGGTGTGCCCACCAGCTCAGAGGGCAAGAAGAAAGAGGAAAAACATGTCCGAAATGCCCTCTCAGCCTGTGGTTACCCCGCTTGGGCTCTCAACAGAGTGAAGAGAACCAAGAAGCAGGACAAAAGGGAAACTGAACAGAGAAGGAAGGGTGTTTCTATCCCTTATGTGTCTGGCCTGTCGGAAAAACTGCAGAGAATTTTTAGACAACACGAAGTCCCTGTTTATTTTAAACCAGGAAACACTTTAAGACAAAAACTGGTTCACCCTAAGGACAAGTTGCCGACTCAAAAACAGAGCAATGTAGTTTATTCGATCCAATGCAGTGAAGAAAGCTGTAAAGAACGTTACATAGGTGAGACGAAACAGCCTCTACACAAGAGGCTTTATCAGCACAGAAGAAATACAAGTTCAGGACCACAGAGTGCCGTGCATCTCCATCTTGAAGCCTCTAATCACTCGTTTGAAGACGGTGAGGTGAAGGTTTTAAGCAGGGAGAAAAGATGGTTTGAAAGAGGAGTCAAGGAAGCTATTTTTGTTAAAAAAGAAAGACCTTCTTTAAACAGAAATGGAGGGCTCAGATTCAATCTTCCTGGTATCTATAATGGAATACTGAACCCCTGGAAAGGTAGAGGACCAGGACCAGGACATTTAGATGCTAATCAGGTACTCAGGGTGGTTGAGCCAGGGTCTCACAAAGACAAAGAGGATTCTAATAGCCCATTAAAATTCTGAATAGGCTAGCTCGGTAGATACAAGGGGGGAGTTTCTGTTGAAACAAACAACTCTTTCTACTTCAGGAAGGCTCCTCCCAATGGGCGGGTCTTACCACAGAACAGTATTAATATCGGAGTTCTCGATCTAAATTCTTTTATTGACAATGACTCTTGGATGAGAGTCGAAACATCTATTTTTTCAAACTGAGTCCAGATGACTACAACTGAAGCTTTTTCTACCTTCAACAATGGAGCATTAAATAAAAATGAGCATTCACAGAGAACAATTTGATCTGTTAGTGTTAGTAAAAACAAAGAAAGAGTTAAAAAAATAAAAACTTAAATAAAAAAATCCAGTATATTATAATGCAAAATATAATACACCGAACTGGCCTCTAGAATGTGAGAGTGAAGAATAGTAATGTGTCAACAAATGCCTCCAAGTCTGCACCTCTGCAACTCTGCAAACAAATTATACAGAATTTAGATGAAAATAGTCACTAACCCGATATTTCTTTGAGCAGATCAAATATGACTTTGGTGGTCTCCTGTTCCCAGTTTGCTTGACCTTTAAGACAGGAGGACTCCTCTCCTCTCGGTAAAGTGCCTTGATCCTTTCCTTTAGCCTTGGTCAATCCATTAGACACTTTGAAATTATTTTTTTCCTTTTTATTTGACCATGCAAAGATGGAATACTGAGTTGAAGCCTCTGCAGCCTCTAGCTCTCCGTTTTGACTGCACTGAATTATGCCGTCCAATTTCCCCTGCTCCCCGTCATCTGTGCTTTTTGTTTGGGATAGCGACTCCTGTGATCTGGAGAGGCTCAATCCTTTGAACAGCATTTTAAAGTGAGAGGTAATAGGATTATCAGAGTCCTCAGTTCTCTCTGGACCAGAGGTGGGAGTAGACAGGGGCTCATTTTCTGCTTCATTCCCTTTTTGTTGCTCTTCAGGAGTGTCACAAGAGGAGATGACAAAAGTAGGCACGGAAGGGCAAGAAATATCGCTTTCAGATGAAATGCTTGGTCTGTCTGCAGGACACTTAAGCGGCATTGTGACCTCTTTGGGGAATTCATTTTGAGGGCTACCCGTCTGTGAAGAAAAGAAAACGCAGCTCAAAAGGAGAAATTATACAATATTGTACAATTCACTTGTATAAAAGGACAGAAATACCCCCAAATCTGTTATTATCATTTCACAAGATTAAGTCGTCAAATCAAGAGTGAAAAGAAGTACAAAAAAGTTTTACAGTCTTGAATTGTATATTCATTTAGTTGGCGTGCTCTGAATGCTGCTAAAGTACATTTATTTTTCCGCCCGACTTTGTGTCAAAATCATTATTGTGTATTTTATTGATGAGAAAACCAGCAGAGCAAATTTTGAGTGTGGATTGACAGTGCGTTTCCAGTGCATCAATTTACTGTCTGAAAAAGCAGTTCTAAAGCTATTAAAAAATAAAAATAATCCTGTATGTGAATAGATTGAATACCTACTTTATCTTTCAGTGGGTGAAAAATTGGGTAATGCATCTGTGATGTTATAAAAGAAATGGTCTGGGATTTCTCAGATCTAACGTTACGTTGACTTGACTTGATTTCTCGTTGATCAAGTCACGTTCCAAATGTCATATCCAATGTTCTCCCCAGGCTCATCTCCACCTGGCAAGTGAAGTGAAGTGCAGTGCAATCAAAGATTTCAGTGGTTCTTCTCTAGGGTAAAATCTTCTATTAGGCAAAATGGGCCTTTTGATTAAAAAGGATGGCACTGGTTTGTAGTACTCACACATCACTAAAGTGCAGGGAGAGATTTGATAAACACTTTTAGTGTGATTTTACCTCATCTTCTTCTTGCCCAGGTGTAAGGAAGTATGCCAAGCCACTGAGAAGACCCCACACTCCTCCATATTGGACCTCCTCATTAAGCAATTTATCAAGTGGACACAGAAACTGGAACACGGGTTGAGAGCGGCCAATTATTTCATCAGAAACGACCTCCTACAAAACAAAGATAGTATAGGGTGAAAAGGTGTATTATTTAACAGTATAAAAGCTGTATTCACCTGCAGAAAGTTCTCTGCAGATAGTCGAGTTTCTTCTTTAACTTCATCCATTTCTTGGTTTTCCTCTAGAATTAAGATGGTTGGTAGACTGTTTGAGTCCTGAAAATATATAAGCAAGCAATTATTTACATAAATTTTAAACTGAAAAGAAAAAAAATGCATTCACGTGTATTACATTTTCAATTACATCAGTGTTCTTACATTCTTATACACTGGCTCCTTAGGGATTATAATTTTAGAGCTGCTCATAAAAGAAATTAATTAAATTCTTTTTTTTTTTTTTTTTAAATGGAAAACAGAGAAAGGAAAAGCGTTTGGACAAGAAAAGGACTCTTAATTCTCTCATTTGTTAAATGAAAACTGTAGATGCTTTTGCCTCATGATACGCAGGGGAAATGTGAGCGAGCTCTTTAAAATGAAAAAAAGCTGTAAGCATTTTTCCAATTATTGCTTACACTTGATATAGCAACAGCACAAGGGTGGAGAACATATGGACTAACTCTGATTTCTAAGCCTCTGGCAAAAGCTCAATAAGAAATCCGTCTTGCCTCCCATTTAGTCTTATGGTGAATGCCAGCTCTTTCCCCCAGATATAATCTTTTTCCTCCATCCGCGCAGGTCCTTATCGACGCTACAATATTTCATTTTTCTGCCAGCATGTTGTAAAAACATTAATGAATAAATAAATTAATTATGTAAATTAAACAAAATGTAAAAGTCCACCATTTCAGTTGTAGTTCTGTCAATTGAAGCAGACTAAAACATTTTCATTTTATATGATAAATGTTACCAGAAATCCCTTGAAACAATGAACTAAAGAACATTCTAGACCCAGATGGTGTTATCGGCCCATGTTCAGCTCGCTCTAGCTGCAGTTTGCAGACAACTGACAGCTGCCCGATCACATCCAGGGAGACAGATAAAAGTTTTAATCAGCTGCCTGCCACTGTACTTCCATCACCAATGGCAGGAGGCTCTCAGGGACCCTCATTCCATTTCCCATTTACACAGAAGGTTTAATGAAGACATTTTACACAAGGAAAAGGTCTCGACTGTGGCCAGACTGGTGCTATTAAACAGCCACTAGTAAAGTAAAACATTCAGCTATTTAGGTAGTCTGTGCTTAATGGAGTTCTTTATAATGGGCACCATTTTTTTTTGTAAAGATGAAATTATTCCCTCCGAAAGTCAATTTCAAACTAAGGAGCTGGTCTGAGAAGCTAGACTTTATACTGCTCGGGGCCAACTTAGCATTCCCCTCAGGGAGGAGTTTCCCCTGAAATTCAAGATAACTGCAACTATCTCTGCATCACCTGCACCTGTTTTAGGTTGGAACAGATAGGCTCACATTGAAATACATCATAACCAGACTACTTACCTGCCATCTGTTGTGGAAGTGTATGATGTCAAGGTAAGACTTCCGGAGGTCCCATTGCAGGTTCTCCGGGCTGCCTTTTTCCTCTAAATGAACTGTGAAGAAGAGCTCTTCATTCTCAACGTCAGCCTATAATACACAAACTTCAGCATCAACCAAATATAAGGACAGCAGGAGGCATAAGACAAGCCTCCTGGAGAGAGTACTCTGGCACTGATCTGCAGAACTCACCTGAGGGATGCTGACAGCCCACTGGCCAACACGCCACATCTCATACGACAGTTTGAATTCCATCATATCTTCTTGGACACTTGACAAGTAGTTTTCCAGATCACTGTCCTCCTAAACGTGTTTGGTCACATCTGACATTGAATCCGTCTCATCTCACAAATTGTCATCTTACATCTGCTGGATGTACAAGTGTGTGCCTCACCTTGTCAGAGTCCTGCTGGCTGTGAACCGAGCCCTCACGGCTGCTGACCTCCTCCTCATTGGACACGTCACCCTGAATCGCCATGAGCCTCCTCACCAGTGCCTGCTCCATTTGCTTCATCTGCTTCTTCTTGTCTTTTTTTAACTTCATCTTGTCCACAAATCTGTTCCATCCTTTTTTTAACTTGTCTAAACAGGACATCACACGAATTACGACAAATAATGTTTTACAAAGCTATGTTTGTATATGTTCAACAGATAGACAGAATTAAATGTGTTATATTATCAATGCCGTAACAGTGGTCAGAGTCAGCAGTTTTTCTTTGAAAATGTTTCAAATTAAAAAGGTTTTGTCAAAGGGCAAGTATGAAGAGGTATAAAGTAAGAATGTTGATCATTAGCATGATAACCTCTTAATAATAAGAACAAGCACTTAATGAGCGCATTAGTCCAATTTCAACAAAATATACATACATTTATGCATGCATATATGCACAACAAAGAAAACAGTTATTTGGAAGCTGTAAACAAAAGGTGAAATAACAAATATCTTAAACACCAGATTAAAAATGTTATGCAGACAAACCTCTCTTTTTGCCTTTATTGCCGTTGCTGAACTCAAGTCCTGCTCCTTCCAGGCCCCTAGAAAACCCAAAAGCATGCGCCACACAATACCAGTCAGTTCCAATTTCAAACCCAGAAGCAGGCTGTTACAGTGGATGCTTTGAGGGAGTCAAATCAGTGGGATGCAGAAGCTGACAGCCACTCACACTTCACTGCCTTCTCCCTCGTGCTCCACATCGTAGTCCAGAGATGTCTGAGAGGTTTGCTCAGGGTCGAATCCACGCGGCTCATCCACTGAGCCTTTGGAGGAGGCACTATCCAACTGACTAACCACCAGATAGTTTAGGTTGTCTGGGTCAGACAGCCATGTCACCAGCAGACCCAGCCCTGAGGAAAACAAATGTTTGATTCATGAAGTGCCCTCTATCTAAATCCTTAACTGTTAAAACTAGGTGCATCCCAATGACATTTGTAGGGCTGCGGATCAATTAGCTGACTGAAAAGGGGCAAAATAGTAAGTCTCTCCATGCAGCTATTCTGACCCAAAGTGCACTCACATGAATACACCGGCATCACGGTTCATGACAAAGAACTAATTATATAGAAAAGTACAAGGAAATAGTATTTATAAGTATTTATATGTAAAATGGCGGATTAAAGTCACCCAAATCCCACTCCATGTCTTCCCTTTTAAGTGGTTGTCCCATATAAATCCTTGAAAACTAAATACATTAGTCTACTAGAATTCAGTTGCCTCTTAAATATTTGCATACAAAGGGAAGTGAAAAGCACGATAATATAAAACAGATAAGAAATAAGATGTTTTCATAAGAATTCCCTACGGTTTGCAATAGCCAGTGATCACACAGTTCAGCACGCATTTGAAAGCTGCCCTTGATTTTTCTCTGGCTTCTGGTTTGCACTGAAAACGTACGGTTCATACACTTTTGACCCAAGCTAGATGCATTATTCAAATCATTGGGGGCTGGAGATCTGCCAAAAGCTGTAGTGAGAGGATACTAAAACAAAGAAAAGAATGAGTGCCTTTCTGATGCCATCTATCAAAGGGACATTTACAGAACATTACATTTCCAAACAAAGACAAATGGAAAGATTGAAGTAGATAAAACACTTTGGACATTTTTAATAATAGATTGTTGCATCTATCATTGAGATATGTCTTTTTTAGGTGAATTTCAAAGTGATAGTAGCACACAATCCTGACCTAAGCTGTGTAATGGCATTGACAACAGGGGATTATGAAGTAAAAGTTGTCACAGAGTCTTAGCCTTTGTGTAAGCGTCGGTGTTGCAGCAGAAGGGGAAATGTAATGGCTTCTTACCCTTTAGAGCAACAATCTCATTTAAGGCACAATGGCTGACTTCTTGGTCCCAGAGGGTCTTGGGAAAAAGGTTACGAACGAGTGCATCAGAAACTTCACGTAGGACTGCAACCTCCTCAGCTCTGGAGCTGAACAAGAGTTCCCTTGAATGAAATAGAACAAGTATTATTTAGTATTTATTTTCAAATATGTCAACACATTGCATTTATTGTTTATTATGCAAGGGATTTCCATAAAGCCATTAACAGCAGGTCACTAAAGGTGAAAGTCTATAAAGTAATGGTGACTTATTGCAGTAACATTATTGAGAGCAAAGGCCAACAGGTCGAATAAGAAGAAAGCCTCACCTGTCACTCTGCTTGGCGTTGTGCAAGTGCTGGGTCAAAATGCGGACTGAGCCGACCACAGCCTGGCATAAATCAAAGTCTTTGGCTTGATCAATGACGCGATCAATTACAAACTCAAACTCTCTGCTAAGCACCTGGTGCAGGGGTTGGTCTTCACACTGCTCCGGGACAATGTACCAGGGCAGAACAAGCTGAGCGTAGGCACATTCAAACGCTGAAAAAGCAGCCAAAGTTAGTCATCAATCAGCTGTTCAACACAATTACAGAGAGAAAATCAACCAAAGAAGAATTGATGCCTTTAAAACAGTTTTGTAACAAAGAAAGGTGTGAATAAGACTTCCATCAGCTTTCATCACACATTAAAAGACTAAAAGAAATGGTCTTTTATGGCTCATGGTATGCAAAGTATGGACTCTGTAGCATACTTTATTCATTACCTCTACAACAATCACTCAGTGAATGGAAGAGGTTTAAATAAATATTCTGCTAGTTTATACTGTTGACGTTTAAACGAGACGAGACAACATTTTTACCTAAATTTATAATACATAAATGGGACAGTTCAGTTGACAACTAGCCTAATTAGCTTAATTTTGCATTTATTAATTTATTGTAATTGTATTAAATTATATATGATGTTATTATTGAACAGTTTTTTTTTTTTTTAATTATTTAGTTTCTCAAAAAGAGGTAAATCATCAGTGCTTAATGTTTTGTTTTTTTCTGGGCTAGATGCAAACACATGGAGGAAAATCTCACAAATCTCCCTCATTCTCATGTTTGCTCAATCTTGAGACAATCTTATCTCGCGAGATCTTGCCCCAACCCTGCCATTTCTTTGTTCATGTGCAACTCTATCATTGAAATTCATTTTGGGCATGATTTAGACACTCAATATTTTGAATGCAAATCAATTAGGAAAAAGTACATGAATGTAACAATCTGTAGGCACATGTTTGTATATTCCTGTGACTGTACAATATCTTTAGAGCTTAAAAGTATGTGAAGTTAACAAATACAGGACTGTTCTTACACATTAGAAGTACACACACGACTTCCAATGGTAAAAAGAAAGCGGTCACATATGATATCTCAAAACACAAGCCACCAATAGGATGAGTTTCTTCTTCCAAAAGTCCCTCCTATAGCACCATGTAATATGAGCCCTGGCCACAGCTGTGTCCATGCAAAACCCTTCTTTGTGTCAAGTAAAAACAACTAAGTAGTTTTTCGCTGAAGATGCACATTCACAACAAAATAAGGTCAAGACTTACACAATACAAGAAACACATTTACAGTCATTTTTCTCTTTTTCAAAACATGCCTCACCTTGCTGCAGAGAGACTTTGACTTGTGGATACTGAGACTCCAGTGTCTCTGGTTTACTGCCACTGGCTCCATCGGTCAAGTCCCCAAAGAGCTGCTCCCCAATAGTTTCCTGGAATGATAACACAACAGAATATATTAGGACAGACGTGACAAAACAAGCCATTGCTGAACTCCCCGTCACCTGCACTGGAATGAGTTACAACCTAAGGCTATTCATACTGACACAACTTAATCTAAACATGTGTGAAGTTTAGACAGCCCTGGGTTGTGCATGTAGAATTAAACCCTGGTGGTGTGGAAACATACCATTGCCTGAATCTCCACAGACAACAATTGCAGTGTGACATAGGTTTATAGGCTAGAAAGCAGAAGCTGCGAGCACATGACCAGTTCAGTGATAACAGTGGAACCATCAGAAAAGAACAACAAAGGTAATCATTACCAGGAGACCTTTCTGCTGGGTCTCCTCGTCGGTCTGAGTGCTGCTCTCTTGTCCTTTGTTACCCCACAACAGAGGGGTGGTAAAACAGAAGAGGAAGCATAAAAAGTATTGCGCAACAGTGCGACCGTAGTCTGAAAAATACCAAACTGAGCCGAGTGTTATGGCGATGGAGAGGCGCCATAGATACATGTTCGTTTCCTGCGGGCGCCTTGGTTTGCGGGAGACTTACGCTGAGCCCGTGTCACATGCCAAAATGCAACCATAGTTTAGCCTCATCTTAAACCGAAAATCTGGTCAGTTTCCTCGGTGCGCGAAATAAATTTAGATAAAGACGGAAAAAGGGTCAAGAAACTTCATCAAAGTGGCTCGTGCCTGCGGTGATTGGCTCCGAGACTTTCCGGGTGTGTGCTCCTAATTATTATCAGAGTTGTGGCGCCATCTATGGGCCAAAACGTAGATTACAGGATGCTGCTGACTGTATCCATGCTGACAGCTTTTGGAAAGGTATCAACACAAATATCCTGGTCTCTGTATGAAGACCAGGCTGGACATTTTGTGACTCTTAATTTTGGTTTCTGAGTAAATAAGAGTCATCCTTAGCTGGCTACATGAGATGTGTTGTCTATAGGCAATTATAGGCAATAAATTACACATAGAATAAGAAATATCTGGCTTTAACTGGTTTGTAGAGGTGGGCAGTTTTGCAAAAATCCAAAAACATTGTAAATGTTCACCGTAGAAAAGGACACGGTTTAGAAAATCAAAATCAGTCCAGGAGATTACACTTGACGAATGAGGGATCACACAGACTATTGTGAATGTTGTTTTGAAGATAAAATCTATGTTCAAAATGCTGCAAATTGATTATACATTCATGATAAAAAGGAGCAGATAAAAAAAAACAAAAAAAAACACTGTAAGACATTTTTAAACACACATCTGTGAGATATATATTGTCTGGATACCGTTATCAGGAGACTATCTCCCATATCTACTGGCAAGGGCTTTGCCAGCTTTTGAATCCCAATTTTCAATTCAATACATTTTTGTAACACCCCAAATCCCACCAGCAGTTGCCTCGAAGGGTGACAGTGAAAAACAGTTTAAACAATGTTCCACGTTGTAATATAAACAGATTTATACCAAAAATACAACATTTGAAACGATCCAAAATGAAGCAAAGGAATAAACCACTTAATTAGGCCTGCATGATACAAGTTGCTTTCTTTTTAGTCCCTTTGCTAATGAGTATCATGCTTATGAGATCTGAGTCCAACATTGTAGTGTTAAAGTCTCCTGACCTTTCTTTAACCCTTGAAATGTTAAATTCTTCAGTCTGTGTCAGTCAGGTTTTTTTTATTTATTTAAATGCAGCACAATAAAGGTGGCAGAGCCAATGACATTTTACTTGAAAAGCATAAATAGGCTTTTCAAACAGCCTTGACCAGATAAATAAGAGAAGTACTTTGCTTTAGACTTCAGCTTTAAAGCTATATTTCTTTTTAATTAAAATTATTTTGGCAGTTGTTTCTCAGAGTTGCAAGAGGTGCTTAGTCCCTACCATAAACATTTTTAGCAAATTTTGGCTCAGTTAGTTACAACTGTCAGGTTACATTTTAGAGAGGAGGCTGTGAAATATTTACACTCCCATTCTGACATGAACAACAAGGCGACTGCACAACTTAGTATCTTCACACACATTACTGTATTTCAATAACAAACAAAGCATTCTCTCATAAGGTTTCCTTTATTTCTCAAAACCGGCAACATTCCTGTGTTCAGGGATCAAAAATATGATGTGGGGCAAAACAAGCGAAAAGAAATGGAAATGGCCAGGGGAAACTTGCATAACAGATTCCCTCCATTCAACTAGTAGCGTACCACTAGCTGGTCCCAATAAATACAATCATACCATTTAAGTCCTTCCAAATGTACAAGATATGTTACAACTGCTAAAATGAATCTTTAGAATAGAACAGTGATGAAAACATTTAGAGAACTTTCTTGAGCTCATCATACAAGACAAGTACAAAAGCACCACCCATGCCTCTGATGACATTAGACCACGCTCCCTTGAAGAAAGCCTTGCCACCTTCATCACGGGCGATCTTCTTCCAGCAGTCAATAGTGCCGGTGTACATGATGTCAGCTGCAAAACAGTGGATTTTAGATTATTGGAGGCAAAATTAACATGCATCACAGACAGAACTCATCACCAGATTTGACTAGCGCTTTGCTGTGTCAACTACCTCCTTTGCGTCCAGACTGCATCATCATACGACGACGAACAGTGTCAAAAGGATAAGACACAACACCAGAAACAGCCGTTACACTTTGAGCAATCATCCAGCTCACAAAAATGGATGTATTCTTTGAGTCCGGAAGCATTCCTGCAAAAGAAAAAAATAACCATGAAAAATACAATTATTCACATTTCGTTGACCAACCAGAAACGTAAAGTATCTTTTGCACTTACCCTTTGCAGTATCGTAGATGCCAAAGTAGGCAGCTCTGTAGATGATAATGCCCTGCACTGAGACACCAAAGCCCTGATACAGACCCTTGATGCCATCAGACTTTGAGATCTTCACCAAGCAGTCTCCTAAACCTTTGAACTCACGCCCAGCTCCCGCTTTACCGACATCTGCTGCGAGACGCGTTCTGGCAAAGTCCAGGGGGTAAACAAAACATAGAGACGTGGCTCCAGCTGCTCCACCAGAGGCCAGATTCCCTGCGAAGTATCTCCAGAACTGTTTGCGCTTGTCAACGCCATCAAGGAAAATCTTCTTGTATTTGTCCTTGAAAGCAAAGTTAAGGGCCTGAGTTGGGAAGTATCTGATGACATTAGCCAGGTTGCCCCTCCAAAACGAGAGGAAGCCTTGCTCCTTGGGGATACGGACCACACAGTCAATTATACCTTTGTACTGCTGATCAACTGCGATCTGTTTGCTGGCATATTGCACCTGAAAAAAATAAATAAAGAAATGCAATGGATTACGTGAGGCACCGTTGAGATATTAGAGCACAGATTACAGCAGATTAAACAGTGAAATCATTTGCCTGTGACGTCATCCACTCAACAATGTCCCCCCGCCCTCGCCCCCTTACGCTGCTGCTGGGACCCGGCCCATAGACCAGGCGAGGCGCAGGGAAAGCATGGCGTAAACCTTGTTGTGACCTTGGATGTTTTTATTGTCACTCCAGAATAAACTAAAAAAGTGAAAGGTGTGAACGTCTGGAGAAAGTGAACCCAGTGTTTTTGGCCTTTTACGGATTAGAGAGCGCAATAGAGATGACCAATCCGACACGTGCATTACGTAACAGGTTTGATACGCCACAATTACGCTTCTGTGCACACACCATCTTTTGACGTGCATATTCCGTCTATATTTAGAGACACATAGACTCATAATATTTTCCACTCATCACTCATCACTCATCACTGTGCCCCAAACAGAGCAAATGGGTGTGAACTCTTCCTTTTGGTGCAGTGGTTGGCCCCAAACACAGATGTGAGTCCGAACAGTGCCGTTACCTGAAGGAGCAGCTTCACTCTCTCGATTGGAGCTACAGCGGTTTTTGAAATAGCCGCGGAGATTCCACCAGCCATGAAGTCCTTGAGGAAAGACATAGCCTGGTCACCCATGTTGAGGTGTTGTCTGCGGGGTGGTTCAGGTGGTCTGCGGGGGTTGCTGGTGGGGTCGAACTGGACGAGTGCAAGTTGGAAGAGAGCGGATTTAACGGGACCGAGCGCGAGAACTTCAACTCCCGCTCCTGATTGGTCCGCGGCGGGGCGAGTGGGCGGGGCTAAACGATGTCCTTGGATTCAGATTTGACGCGCGTCTCATCACTCACATATATTATAAAGTTTTACCACTATCATCCCGACTTATAAGAAACTTATTATTTTGAGAAAGCAGCTTGTGGAGTCTTTTGACAGTTCGGTGCAGTGGTTGACTTTGAAGGCGTTTTGACAGGCCCAAGGTCGTTGTAAATGTCAGCGCAAACAGCTGAGGTGATTGACTTGGACTATGGCGGCTAAAGGTCACCACTTTAGTGAATGTCCTTTGGTGTCACGAGTCACAACTGTGTGGAGGAAGGAAAAGTGATTGAATTATCTGACTGGCTAGACTATTATCATAGTCAATGACTAAGTATCAAACTTGCACAATTTTATTTAAAAGAAACTTTCAAATCAAATCAGGATCACTATTGTATTTCAAAAATAGTTTAATAAAACATTGATGTTATAATTTTTAATAAATAACCAAAGTTTGCTCATATTAAATGAAAATAATGGCAATTTATGGCAACAAGAGGCCTATACATTAGGCCTTCATAAAACACTACCGTATTTTGTTGAAATAAATACCAGGTTACATCAAATAAGAAAATTGCTTAGTATGAGTGTGAGAGGTCTTGTGGTTATGGTTAAAGTCTTGTATAGGCATCCCGTGTAAGTGAAAATTCACCAACATTTTCGTAAAGAAGTTTCTTCTGATCCAAAGTTTCTGTTTTTCAAGTAACGCTTCACCTCCTCAAGCTCATTAGGTCCAAGGCTCTGGTCAACTCCCGGAGCAGGTTTATAGCTCAGGGGAGAGATAATGTAGCCATTGCGGTAAAGGAAAACTTGCTTGCACATCTCAAAGCAGGTAAATAGAAGACAAAAGTAGGGAACGATCTGCAAAAACAATGGTATTATGTTATTATTTAATTCAGTGCAATTTTTATTTAATAATAACATAATAATTATTATGTTATTATTCTTTCGCATTTAGATCCTATGTTGACCCAACAGAGTCTTTAGACATTTTTCTTATTTACAATTTACCTTCTTGAATATTAAAATTGCACTCATGACATTTGCACCATGTTGTGTGTAATCGTGTTTGCTGTACCCCTGCCACCCGTCCCTTCTCAAAGACACCAGTGTGGGTCACAGGCTACATTTTGTTCTCCGTCATAAAGTCACTCGTGTTTCCAAGCATGTCCAGTGGAGTTATTTTGGTTGTCATCATAGTTTCTACTACTCTGGTCAAATAATGTAATGGTGTTATAAAACACGTAGACCTACCTTTACTGTATTTGCTGTGAGGCCATTCCACAGTGAAAAGACACCTTTGTTTTTTACAATCTGGACAAAACAGTTAATCATCCCATTGAAATGGACATCAACACCACCGAAATGGGGAAGCCGGGAACTCTGTGCCTACAGTGAAACAAAAAGATTCAGAACTAGCAACAGAACATAATGTCAACTTTTTACCTTGTTTAGCCTAAAAAGGTTTTAAAGGTTCTATATATGTTTGAGCTTGCCCTATGTGCTTGCACTAACTTTATTTGTGCATGTTTGAGTAATCTTCTTTCCAGAGCCCAACATTTAACCTGAGATACCAATGCAGGAGCGCTAAAGTTGTTTAAAAGTCACAATAATGTAGAGGCTGAAAAAAAAAAAAATATGTTGACAATTTAATTATTAATTTAATATCAAGATTAAACATTCTACATACATATGTAGGTCATGCATCTGCTGCTAAAACAACTTCACTGATTAACAAGTGGAAGTGAAACTGCATGTTCTTCCTCTGAGTCTAAGGAAACATTACTCTGCATAGTTAAAACATCTAAAACACTCTAGTCCCAGACTAATGTAAACAACAAGCTTTATGTTTGTTAATTATCTTCACAAAATGCTTTTATTTTATAAAGCAAAATGAAGCCAGCCCGTTTTCTAACAGTTACTTGCTATCTTTAGAGAACTTATCTATAGTTTCTGCAGACACGGGGCACATTCACATTCCCAGCTGCTGTTAAACCTTGTGCTTGCTAATAATAGGCTGATAAACCGGATGTAGTATTCTGCCCTTTGCAGAGCCATTGTTGCTTTAGTCATTTACAGAGTCAGATGGTACAGAAAGTACAGATGTACATTTTAAAACTATGAACATCTTGAAACTAAGGTTTATGAACAAATAAAAATATATACTATGGTTATAAACCAGTGACAATAATCTGAGAACTTGGGTCAGTTGTAGTGACCCAAGGGTACTGACTGAGTGTGGTCTCTTATTATACTGCCCTCTTAAGGCAAGACACTAACACTACAGGTGAACAGGAAAAAAAAGAAAATCATTATGTAATGTTTTGATATATAAAATGTTTTATATAATTGTACTTGTAGAAAATGAAAATATAAATATTAAAATATTAAACACTTCCTTCATATTCATACAATATTGTTAAAGGTGGAATGGACGATTTTTTGGCCCAAATCTGAATCTCATTTCCTCGTGGCGTGGACTTCTGATATGTCCTGCCACGTATCAATCATAGAACACACCTATCGCTCACCTGCAGCCTCGTCGGCTCGTCCCCAGGAGAGCAGCTTGTTTCCCTGTGTCTAAGCCAGTGGTTCTTAAGTTTCATAAGCGCATTCACCGAACTCTTCTTAATTGGAAAAATAAAATATGATGATAGGTATATATTTTATTGGTGCACAAAATGAACCGTGCATCCACATCCCTGTGTTCAAAGAACAAAATCATCAAAACATGATTTTCACAGAAAAAAACAACAACATAATACTGAATATTTACTGCAAATAAGTGTGACTTCTGCTGTTGCCTTTCAGAGACCAGTTCAGAAATGCAAGTGCCACTCTCATGTCATTTTTGCAACAAAGTCTGTTCCTTTTCTTCATTTTTATGTCCAGCATCCTCAAAAAGGATTGCTCGCAAAGATATTATATTAGTTATAGAAAAGGACAAGGGAAATGGCCCCAGAGGCTGTCCTTTTGGCCCTTTTGGGACCAGGCCGGTACCTAGACTTTGCCCAGAAAAGTGAGCTTTTATTCAGTGTAAAATATTAAGAAAGAAATCACAAGACGTACCATCAGTCACTAGTCGACTACTGAGCGCACCAAATTCCCTGCAGGACAGATAAACCAAGCGGGGCGTGTCATCACGAATCATATGAGTGGGATGTGTGTCTTGACCTTCGCCGAACCCCTGAGATTGACTCACTGAACCCGTGGGGTTCGATCGAACCCAGGTTAAGAATCACTGGTCTAAGCGCATGGATCTATCATAATATAGTTCCCTTAGTGTACAGGACAGAATTAAGACAGAGAAAGACAGTTCGAGCTGGCTCAGAAGAGATGGAAATCTATGGAGACGAGAGATGCGATGCGATATGTTGCGCTAATAAACAAACGCACGTGTAGCAGCGAGGCTTTTGTGTGCCCTCACACGGGGGCGATTGCACATGCGCACTTCTCAAATCTGCGAAAAATCGTCCATTACGTCTTTAAGTACAAGAGTGTAAGGTTTGTGTGTAGCTGCCACTTTAAAGGGTGATCTTTGTGAGAAAAAAATATTTTGAGAAAACGGCCATTAAATTTACAATGTTCCATATAAATCTAAACACCATGAGGATGGGACAATATTTCCTATGTTGAGAGGGCAAACTGACCAAAAAAACAAAAACTGAAATAAAATAAATAAATAATACATTTTGAAAAAAGAGTTTTGCCTGTAGTGTCTTGTTAACACTGTAAAACAGCTCCCGGAAAGTGACCGGAAAAAAACTAATTATAATAGATTCAAGTAATGTCTTGAAGTTTGATATTGACAAAGAAAGTCTAGGTGCAATATGTTTGCAGGGTTAATATGTATTTCACCAGATAGTTTTTTTTTATTTTTTTTATCTTACCTGCATCTTACGCTTTACAGTTTCAAATGGATAAGAAAGGGTTTGAGCCACACCGGCTGCAACACAGCCGTTCACTAAGTTCTGAAGAGGGGTAAAGCGAAACTGTGGCTCCTGCCAGAGTTGATCCAGATTCATGTAAACAGCATAGCAGCCAACAGAGAACGGAAATGCTCCTAACAAACAAGAAAGACAATTCATTTCAGACATTTATTGTAAAATATTAAATAATAATAATGATCATTTAAGTTCACATTACTATTAACTCAGATATTTATATACAGTATTAATAATAACATGTAATATATTGTTTACTGTCATTGTCACACCCTTAAAAATATCAACTATAGTATGGATCATTATATGATTCCTGTTTATTGTGCATACACACCTAGAACAGTCAGGGAGAATCCTCGATAGAGAGAAAAAAGGCCCTCATTTCTGTACATCTTCGAGATTGTGTGAACTATGCCGATATATGTAGGTTCTCTGCAGTTCTGCACAATAAGCCTGGTCTCTGCCACCTCAAGGGGGTAAGTGGTTAGGGCAGCTGTAACACCCGCCAGGCCACCAGCGAATATGGCCCTCCACTGTGAAATAAAGCCTGCTTCATCCATGTGAAGATGAACTATCCTTAAAACAAAGACAATTTTAAAACATACTATTAATGAATCAGTTCCTCTTTATATTATATTGTATAATACAATTATATATTCTATTATATGCGTGTGTGTATATAATAGAATATATCCTAACCAACTCAATATACAGTAGCAGTGCTATGGTATGTAGATTCACTGAGGACCATCTAGTACTTGTGTAATTTACACACAGTGTAATAGTTTAATAGTTGACAAAGATTATTTATTTGTGATGGGTGTCTACAACATGGTCATACACAACAATCTTGTACTACTCGCTCTCTCACACACACACACACACACACACACACACACACACACACACACACACACACACACACACACACACACACACACACACACACACACACACACACACACACACACACACACACACACACACACACACACACACACACACACACACACACACACACACACACACACACACACACACACACACACACACACACACACACCAAAATCACAACAACAGTTGCCTCTGAGGGCCACAGGGAGAAATGAATCAACAATGTCTGTGGTGGCGATGGAGTCAGACAATGTCTGTGGTGTCGAGGGACGATGTCCCAGGGTCCTCTGTCCTTAGACTCTCCTAAGGACACACACATTTTGACATACAGAGCGAGTGCATGTATTATTTCTGTTACGGTTTGGAAACTAAATCACTCGAAGATTTATCAAGATACAAAAAAGCATCCCACAGTACTTGGTATTGCGGTTCATTGTGTTACGTTTTAGCCTGAGAGGTAAAACTGTGGGAATAATGAAAGAGAACATCGCATGAGCAAATGCCTCTTCCTGGTTGGCTGAAAATAAAGGAAGTAAGCCATACCAAATAAACTCGAGGAAAAATAGTGCAAATTATTTACCTAACGACTCTTTAGAAAGACCACCACACTTATTTGCTTGAGCATATCACATTGTTATTTATATTGTAATAAACTGTGATAAAGTATTTCCACGGCACAATTTACCAGCAAAGTACTTAGCACCAACCAAGTATACCAACAAACAAACTCAGATATGATAAACTATAGTGATAAATTCAATGCTTACTGTTTGTATGCAGTGATGTGAACTGCCGTGTAGGGAAACAACCGCAGACAAGAGACAAGGTTTCCTTTCCAAAACGCCCGGAGTCCCTCATTCTGATAGATCAGAAGAAAACTTTGCCAGAAGCCTTTTTTGCAGTGGAAAGTCCCCACTTGACTTTTAACTTTCACTACTTCTAACGGAGAAGTTAAAGTTTTACTAAATATTCCTGCAAATCCAACACACAGAAAGCTTTGGGAGCTCGTCAGTCTGTTATCCGTTTTCACTGCGGCCATAATCTTAGGCCCTTCGACAAAAAGACACGTCTTATGTGACGATTTTAGTGCTGTCGCCCAAAAAAAATGTTACTATCTTTTAGTATCTAAATATAGAGACGCAAACGGATGGACGCCTTGTCCGGTGCAGCAGTGTCCGGTGACAAACAAACTCCTGCAACCTTTTCCTGAAGAGAAACTGACATGGCACATCCTGACAAGTAGAGGACGCTACTGTCGATGGTGTGGATTAACATCTGTTTTTTTCATGGATCTATTAAAAATATTGGGTTTCATCGCTTTATTTAAACACTTTTTTATGACTCCTTTTTTCCTTATTTTTTAAAGCACAAACGCGACTAATTTTTCACTGTGACATGTAATAACGTGCAAATAATAAAGGCTAGCTAGAGAGACTGTGAACTCTGTTGCTGTGGCAATTACGGTGGCCATATTGTATTTGTAGGAAGTTCAAACATCTACAGGAAAATAATGTGAAAACAGAGACAAAATATAACATATATAAGATACCTCTGAATTATGAAAATGAATATTCACTTGCAGTGGTCTATATTTTGTGACTATATACCATATGGACGCAACCATTGATAATTATTCGGTTTACTTCAAACTGCTGCCTCACTGACTGTAAAATATTACCTAAACTTAAAACAGACAAATCATCAGTATTTAAGACGAAGTGATAATAGGCTGTGACGTCGCATTTCCCTATAGTTTGAGCTGGATGGCCGGTCACACGTCTATAGGGGAATTTTCTGTTAAATTGTTAGATTACAGATTTGTTGACCAGGTTCATGGTTCATATTGCTGTACTTACTGGGACTTTCCACGTTAAATAAAAATGGGCACAAAGTTTAACATCTTCCCTGTCAACAAAACTCAAATGTTTTTCAAACTGGAGCCATTATTCAACTCCAAAAGACGTGTTTGTCAAATGAAAGGACTTTAAGCGATGAGATTACTAATGCAGGCTTGCGGAGTCAGTTAAACAAATAGTGTTCACTCATCATATTATTTTCAGTTCTTGTCCACCATCTGAGGCACTCTCATCATCAAATTCCACAACGTGAACGCACCGTTTCAACCTATCAAAAAGTTCAGCTTCCGATTAGTTTGAACTTTACAGTCACAACATGCTTGCTGGAACTGGACGTTGGTTACTATACGTTTTGAACGACGTCTTTAGCGTTTATATACCACATTTGAAGTGAAGAATGAAGTCTAAAGAATGAAGTCAGAAGAGTGAAGTCTAAAGATAAAAGTCTAAAGCCTAAAGTTAATAGGGCGTTCACACCAAGGCGTGGGTGTACAACTACAGTAGGTGGCGGTAATGTAATGGAACACTGGGATACCAACCGCCATAAAACACCAAAGAAGAAGAACACATTTCCAGAGTGACATCTAGTGGTATGTTTTAGTACTACCACATCTACAATGGTTCGAACCACTATGTGCTATGGTTGCCAATAAAATAACTTTCCATTTTAGTCGTGTGTATTATTGATGCAACTGTGTTTCTAGAATAATATGAATATAAAAAAATGTATTTGATAAACGCAAGGGTGTTTTTAAAAACATGTTTTAACTCACTTACTTTACTGATCTCGCTTTTCACAAACAATAAAAACGGTTCCGACGAGCAAACACCTTTTTAAAACTTTGTGCAGTCATAGGTTTGAGACAGACCGTTCTGTGGTTCGTTTAAAGCCCCCAATAAAGTCAGGTTTTTGGGGTTTGAGGCGAACGCCCCCGTGAAACACCCGCGAAACAACAGCGGTTCACGAACCGTCACGTGATCAGTGCTTTGAACAGCTTTGAAAGCGGTGTATTGCTGCGCATGCGCTTCGGAGCTTCGAAGCTGTGCCGAACTGTCTGGTATCAACACGGCCATCACTACCAGACAGCGTTTAAGTTCTTCTGCTTCAAGTTAGGTAAGTATTAGCCTTCAACACACGTAAAATACCAATACTGAACTCATATAGTAGTAAAATAATCAACGATCGTCTTGTATTGCATTTAGACAAGCGTTTCACTGCTCAGCTTTCCTGTTGCTAAGGTTTAACGTCACTGTACTTTTCTGAAAATGTCATGTGTAAGATAAGTTATGTGTTTGGCTGTGAACGATTTAATGCCTCTTTTTGGGGCATTGTTTTGTTCCCTGTGCAGGCTGTGGTCGCTGTAGAAAATGTCCAAACGACGGAACAGCTCTCAAAATGACACCCCCAGTAGCAAACGAGTCAAACCTGCTGAAGAAGAAGAAGAAGAGGAGGGAGATGAAAATGTGGACGACAGTGGAATGGATGACCCCCTGCTCAGTACACAGGTGCCGTGTGCATGGACATGTTCCTAACAGTGTGTGAACGTGTGAAACGGTCAAACATGAAGTCCCCTCTTTGTTTTGTCCATGTTCTTAGCTGCTGTCTGCCAGTGATGTGGTGAGTGATGCAGGGATCGTGGAGAGCATCACCCTGAAGAACTTCATGTGCCACTCGCTCTTGGGTCCTTTTTCTTTTGGCTCTAATGTAAACTTTATGGTTGGAAATAATGGAAGTAAGTTCAATATGACTACTGGGTTTTAATACAGTTTTAAGTTGCACAAAGATGATAAAAGTATGCTAATTCAAGAAAGACCAAAATTACCCATATATTTATATTCAAATATTTGTCAAAACATACAGTTCCAGAACCAGATCCAATGCTGTTCACATTTTACATCACATAATCATTCAAATAATTAAGTTCTGACAAAGTAAATCACTTCAGCTACAGCTTGATTTTGAAAATCTATGGATATTTTGTTTTGCACTAAGATTTAAGGTACACTTTTAAAGACTTGTTTCCTTGACAGGTGGGAAAAGTGCCATTCTTACAGCTCTTATCGTTGCTCTGGGAGGAAACGCACAAGCTACAAACAGAGGCATGGCCCTGAAGAGCTTTGTCAAAGAAGGTGAAAGGTAAAGCGCTGTTTTTCACTTTTTATCTGAAGGTTTTGTTCAGTTTTCTTATGGTTTGCTTTGTTTTAGCTCTGCAGATGTGTCCATTACCATTCGTAACAAAGGAAGAGATGCTTATAAACCTGAAGTATATGGCTCATCAATCACAATAGATATGAGAATATCACACGATGGGATGAGAACGTACAAATTGAAAAGTAAAACGGGTAGGTTTGTTTTAGCTATAGCAGAAGAATACATCAACACTGGTTTATCAGACACTGAGATTTTTTTCTTTTTAAAAGGTCAAGTTGTTACCAACAAAAAGGATGAACTTTTGTGCATCTTGGATAACTTTAACATCCAGGTAAGCCATTTGAATCTTTTTTGTGGCTTGATATTCTGCAGGTCTCACTGGGTGTCATTAAAAGCATCCACGAGGCCCTGGAGGAGGACAGATGTTGACATGAGTGCGACGTATTACACGGCAGATGCATAGTTTGTCCTTCCATTGTAAACATTCGGTCTAGTTTTCTGAGCAGCACCAAAAAGTCTATTGTGTGATGCGCTTACTTAGGCTTTTTTTTTTTATTTGCCCTGGTCCTGGTTTAGTCCTGGGCTTAGTTACAGTTTGGATGTAGTTTCTGGCCCTGCTGGTTTTCAAATAAATTGTGTAAGAAGCTACATAATAGTCTTGTGAGCTATTCTGAACACATGCTGGGCTCAGTGCCAGCCTCGGCGCTCCTTTATCTACTGCTAATGGTTATATTCCATTCGCACTTTGGTCTTGTTTAATAAAGGCATAAGACATTTAATACTGTGTAGTTTGAGATAAACATCATTCAAAACTATTGTTGTGTCAGTGTTTTCAACAGTAGGTGTGAAAGCGCAGTTATGGTAAATTAATGTCATGCTTTTAATTTAAACTAAATCTCATTCATTTGTCACAGAAATGCCAACTTTGTGCTTATTTTTTCTGCTTTTTCTTTTAAAAGGTTAACAACCCTGTGTCTATTCTCACACAAGAAATGAGCAAATACTTCCTTCATTCCAAAGGAGAAGGAGATAAATACAGGGTTTGATTTTTAACTCTTGTCAGTTTTCTTTTATCTCTGCTCTAATAGTGGAAAACAAAAACTTTCTTTCTCTTTGTAGTTTTTCATGAAAGCTACCCAACTGGAGCAGATGAGAGAAGACTTTGTCCACATCAAATCAGCAAAGAGCATTACAGAAGATAAAGTGGAGCAGCACTGTGAAGTAAACGCCTGCATTTTTGTCTTGAGGAAGATTATTTTTGAATGGTTGTTTAGATATTATTTACTATAAGCAGAATCTTGCGTTTTTCACAGATACTGAAGGATCTAAAGCGCAAATATCTTGAAAAAGAGGACTGCTACAAAAGTCTGGGATCGATTGACGAAATGCATACCAAATTGGAAGAGTTGCAGAAACAAATGGCCTGGGCTTTGGTGAGAAAACATGTCCAGTCCTCCCAGGTTTTAAGTCTAGCCACTTCAATCGGGGGCAGTAATAATGTGCTTTCCTCGTGTGGCAGGTGCTGGAGATGGAGAAAGAGCTGGAACCATTGAAGGAGAAGATCGGGGCTGACAAAAACTCTACAAAGAAATATGATGAGAAAGTAGAAGAATGTAGGGTAGGTTTAATCTTTTGGATTCAAAAGTAAGACTCACCATTAGGCCATTGCAATCTAATCATTTTCTATAATTGCATAGCTTAAGATTGAGGAGGCAGAGAAAAGGTACATGCAGACCCAAGAACAGCTGGAGAAGATCACACAGCAAGTCCAAGAGCTTCAGCCTAAATGTGTAGAGTTGAAAGCAGAAGCTCATAGACGCAATGCTCTCCTGAAGTCCAGTGAGGTCAGAAATGCATAATTATGCAAACGATACTTATTTTTACTATATGTTTTTCATTATTTCTTCCACAGCTCACTGTTCACAGATGCAGGGCAACCCTAAGGGATCTGGAAAAGGACAAAGTTCAACTCTCAACAAGAATTAATGATTTGAAACTGAGGTTATGATCCTCCTCATACTGACCATTTTATATAATTATGCCTATTTCCTCTAACTGTATTGTTTGCTTGTAGCATTAGTCAGACTTCAGGAGCTGAGAGCCAGGCCAGGATGGAACAGATGCAACAGATCCAGACGGAGCTTGAAAACCTGAAGCACCATGTCCCCACTCTGGCCCAGCAGATTGATCAGTACCAACACGCTTGTAACCGGGCCAAAGAAGAGAAGGCGAAGATGAGGTAGGCTAACGGTACACTCTTAAATACAATGTAGCAGTTACAGGGCCTAAACGCTCATAAAAATACTAACTATTGAATTGAATGCTGTCAAAATCAAAGATTCGTATTTGTGAGCATGAATTGATTCTCCTTGAATTAGATGATTTGTCTACTTTAAACATACTTCATTTTTTCATGCACTTTATTTTACTTATGCAGTTACCTCTTTACAGGCGAGAGCATGACTGTCTTCTCAAGTCCATGACGGCCAACACAAGAACCCTTCAAACACTTGAGAGTAGTCGTTCCAATCGTCTGCGTCGCTTTGGAGAACACGTGCCTTCACTTCTTAATGCCATTCAAGAGGCTCACCGCCGAGGCCAGTTCAGACACGTTCCTCGTGGACCTTTAGGTACTTTTCAAAACAAACCATGGCTATTATAGAAAAAAATACTTTGACTCAATCCTCAATGACTTCTTTTGTAGGTTATTTGATCAGTCTAAAGGACCCAGAGCACGCTCTAGCGGTAGAGTTGTGTCTCAAAAGCCATTTGCAGGCCTTCACATGTGATAACTATGAGGATGAGAGAGTACTACAGGGGCTCATGGCTAAAGCTTTCCAATCAGGACGAAGACCCGGGATTATAACCAGCGCCTTTTTGCCTCAGGTCCATGACACACGGAGGAGGTGTGTTTCTTCACTAGTATTTAAAAAAGAAGAAAAGTGCATGTATTAGGACTGTAATTCTTTAGTCGATTAATCAGTCGATGGTTCTTAGTTGACAAAAAAATGTATTGGTCGACTTATTCTTTATTTGTATTTAAATTATTTATTTGTTTATTAGCAAAAACACGTCTGTATAAGTTAGCTAATATTTAGCTTACTAAGTAAGATCTTGGAGTGAAACATGAGTTTAATAGCAAACATATACATAAATTACATTTACAGGTATGTTTCTGCAAAAAATGTTTGGCACAAACTTCTACAGCCCTAGTACTTTACTTCTACAGCCCTAGTACTTTACTTCTACAGCCCTAGTACTTTACTTTTACAGCCCTAGTACTTTACTTTTACAGCCCTAGTATTTTACTTCTACAGCCCTAGTACTTTACTTTTACAGCCCTAGTACTTTACTTTTACAGCCCTAGTACTTTACTTTTACAGCCCTAGTATTTTACTTCTACAGCCCTAGTACTTTACTATTATATGAAAGACTAACTCCCATCTGTTCTGTTTCAGAGGTGTGAACCATCCTGACTATCCCTCTGTGCTTCAAGCACTGGATATTGAGGACCCAGTTGTAGCCAACTGCCTTATTGATCAAAGAGGCATCGAAAGCATTCTTCTTATAAAGGTAATAATAAATATAGCCGCAAGCGGCAATGATCGGCCCTCGCCACGCCGCAAGAGGAGGGGGCGCTAACGTGCCCCAATTGTCCTTTTATTACGCCTACTGCTGAATCTGTGACGCTGTCACATCTTCTCCCCTTTGTTTTACCATCAAAAAGCTTTTTTATTTTGAATTCTTGGCAAAATGTGCGGCTTTGCCGCACAGACACCGTGACTCTTTGAATAAAAATGTGAATAACTTTTGATGGTACACCCCTGAAGATGAGTCTCACCAAATTTCAGGTTAATATGTCTAACGCCCTGGGTGGAGTTTGTGAAAGTCTAAAGTGTAAACATGTTCTGGCGATTTCCCCATTGGAATAACATGGGGATAGCAACGCCATAACAATTATGACATGGGTCTCATTGACTTTTTTGATGGGGATGCCAAAATTGAGTTGTGTGTCAAATTTCATAAAATTTCGCAAAACTAAACATTTAACCTCCATATAAAATCTGTAGGGGGCGCTGTGGTGCCAAATTAATTTATTTCACTTCAAGTAGGTTTATCGCAAAGAGTTTAACAACTGATTCTAATTTGACGCAATTCGGACTTTATCTGCGCAAACAGCAGAAATATTAAATTTGGGAGATTTCTGAAATTCTAGCTAAAGTTTGCGGCTTCGCCGCACAGAGACCGTGAGAGGTATCAATGTAATTTGAATAACTTTTGATGTCCCACTCCTCAGTAGCATTTTCACCAAATTTCAGCTTTTTAGAGCCAACGCCCTGGGAGGAGTTCGTAAAAGTACGACGTTTGGAAAAACTCCCGAGTCCTGCTTAGCCATTTTTGAACCAATATGGCCGACATTTGGTTGGGTGGACGGCGTTGCCGTAATAATATTTTTTACTTCTCTTGTCACCATCTACCTCTGCGCCAAATTTCATAATTCTACGATCAGATTTTTTTGGGTCATTTCCTATCTCTCAATGCATTTTTGGTACATTTGGGGGCGCTGACGCGCCATTTTTTTTTAATTTTAGAAAAGGGAAATAGCCAGAATGTAGAGAGGCACGATATTTAGAGGTGTGCAAATTTTTTTGACTTTTTGTCAATGTTCACTGGGTGAAAAATAGGGGGGTTGGTCCCGAAAAGAAAGAAAGAAAGAAAGAAAGAAAGAAAGAATTAAAGCCGCAAACGGCATCCAACGGCCCTCGCGGGCCGCCGGCCTTCCGACTCTGCGCTTTCGACTTGATAAAGATGGCGCCCTTATTGTGTGTTGAATTAAAAAAGAACTTGACAGACGGCGACACATTGGACATGGCCAATCCAGTGCAAATCAACACAAGTGTCAGTCAAATTTGCTGCTCCGCCGCACAGAGACCGTAGCACTTGGAATAAAAATATGGATAACTTTTGATGCCGCGCTTGTGTAGATGATATTTCCCAAAGTAAAGCTTGATCGAGCTATTGCCCACGGAGGAGTTTGTTAAAGTGTGAAGCGTAAATGTGAACATTTCAAGGATTTGGCGTTTTTCCCATTTGTGACAGTATATTTGCAGCTCCACGGCAAAGAGACCGTACCACTTAAAATCAAAATATGACTAACTTTTGATGCCCCGTTTGTGTAGATGATTCTCCCCAAATATGAGCTTGATCGGGCAATCGGCCTAGGAGGAGTTTGTTTAAGTGTGAAGCGTAAAAATGTGGTCATTTTAGAGATTTCGCTGTTTTCCCATTTCTGACATATATTTGCGGGTCCGCCACACAGAGACCGTAGCACTTAGAATCAAAATATGGGTAAGTTTTGATGCCCCGCTTGTGTAGATGATATTCCCCAAATATGAGTTTGATCGGGCAATCGCCCTAGAAGGAGTTTGTTAAAGTGTGAAGCGTAAAAATGTGGTGATTTGAGC
The DNA here is from genome assembly GCF_026437365.1 of Eucyclogobius newberryi. Taxonomy (NCBI): domain Eukaryota; kingdom Metazoa; phylum Chordata; class Actinopteri; order Gobiiformes; family Gobiidae; genus Eucyclogobius; species Eucyclogobius newberryi. The sequence goes on along the minus strand of NW_027315735.1, from coordinate 19,252,236 downwards.
GATTCTACGATTTTCCCATAAGGATAACATGGGATGTTTCTGTCAACGCTACGGTTACGCCGTACAAAATATGACTTTGGCTCTCATACTTTTATGATTTGGATGGCAAATTAGAATTTTGTTCAAAATATCATGTCATTTGGAAAAACTCTAATGTTTATAGGCCACTCTGAAGGCCAAATAGTCAGAATTCTGGGAAACGTTTGCGGCTCCGTCGCACAGAGACCGTAAAAGTTATCCTTAAAATTTGGATAACTTTAGATGCCCCACTTGTCTAGAGGACGTACACCGATTTTGAGGTTGGTGGGCAAAACGCACTAGGAGGAGTTTGTTAAAGTGTAAAACATAAAAATGTGGTAATTTGAGAGATTTTGCGGTTTTCCCATAGGGATAACATGGGAGGTTTCTGTCATCGCTACGACTACGCCGTAAAAATTTAGGCATTTTTGTGATTGGCTTTTGTGATCGGGACGGCAAAATAGAATTTTGGGTAAAGTTTAGACAATTTTGGTAAAACTAATTTTTGACCTTCAATGTTAATTTAAAGGTCACTCTGTACGGGGCGCTATCGCGGCCATTTCAATTTTGTCAGCCTAAACTGGTCCAAACTAGAAAGTTTAACAACTGATTAAAATTTGGTCCTAATCGGACTGGTTTTGATCAAATGGGAGCAATTTTTAGATCTGCAATATTCCAAAATAAGTTGTCCAACTTTGCGGCTGCGCCGCACACAGACCGTTAAAGGTATCTCAAAAAATTGAATAACTTTAGATGCCCCACTTGTCCAGAGGACATACGCCGATTTTGAAGTCGGTGGGCAAAACGCCCTAGGAGGAGTTCGTCAAAGTTTGACGTGAACAAAATGACTAACACAGCGTATTTTCATTTTCAAAGGAAGATGGCGGCCATAGGGTAAGTCTGGGGGCGTGGCCACAATGATTTTTTTTGTTCGTCCTCACAAGAGGAATGCGTGTCCCGAATTTCGTAGCTTTACGCCAAAGTTGACCTCGGGGCGTCTCCCATAGGCGCAATGTATTTTGACTTTAGTCGGTGGCGCTGTCGCGCCATTTTTTAACGCAAAAAAAAATGGCCCAGAAAAAATAAAATTTTTCGCGCTGCTGTTGTCAACAATTTGTGAATGGGCTACGCCCATTCACAAATTGTTGACTATTTCTGTCATAGCAGGAGTAAGTATGCATGATCCATGCCTTCGGCATGGGCTAGTTCACTGTACTTGCCAGGGGCGACGGGGTACCAAACATGCGGGCTGCGCCCGCATGTTTGGTCAGACAGTTGCAACGCTGCCTTCGGCAGCGTTGCGGGAGCAATAGGCCCTCCGCCCTGCTGGGGCTCGGGCCTAATAATAATAAAAATAATAATAATATTTTTAGCAAAAACAATATAGCCGTTTCCACTATAACAACAAATGATACATCGTTTGAAAGCTCTAAGCCTTCCCGATGCCGCCATGGGGTGGAATCATCATTACGAGCGCTTACGCGCTCGTCACTCCCTATTCCGTCGGGATGCCCCGCCCACTCCCCATAGACTTCCATTGATTTGAGCAGATACAAGCATGGCCCATGCCTTCGGCATGGATTCTCGCATACGGGACGATGCCAGGAGGGTTTTTGAAGGAATGCAGCGCTTCGCGCTACTGTTGACTATTTCTGTCATAGCAGGAGTAAGTATGCATGATCCATGCCTTCGGCATGGGCTAGTTCACTGTACTTGCCAGGGGCGACGGGGCACCAAACATGCGGGCGCAGCCCGCATGTTTGGTAAGACAGTTGCAACGCTGCCTTCGGCAGCGTTGCGGGAGCAATAGGCCCTCCGCCCTGCTGGGGCTCGGGCCTAATAATATTCCGATGCGAAAACAATGTTTCCCATTTTTCAAATATCATAAACTATACATTTTCGGAAAGCGCTCGCGCTTTCCTACCTCATGGTGTGGGTCCCTGGTCACTGACGGGTACTTTCGTTAATTTTGAGTGGGCTCCGCCCACTTTGTGTATTTGGCCCTCTATACAGTAATAATGTTCAATTTTTGCATTACATGCTTATATGCACGGAACATGCAAGAGATGGGGAACGTATTCGTGACCTACTTAGGGCAAATGAGTGCTTTATATGGGGAATGTAAAGTGCTCGTTTAGTGCGCACTTTTGCACGGGCTTCGCCCGTTTACAACGGTAATGTTCCATTTTCCTACTACTAATTAGTATGCACGGGGCGTGCGTGAGTGAAGGAGTGCGTTATTGAGTGTTTGGAAGTGGGCGAGCGCTTTGCGCTCGATTTCGTGCGCACTACGTGCGCACTTTCGCAGCCGTGCTTCGCACGGCCTTACGAGATTAATAGGCCTCTCGCCAGCTTGTGGCGCTCGGGCCTAATAATTTTGATAATAATTTTATTACTTGGTTTACGGATCCGCTGCACTTAGATGATTGATTTCTACAATATCAATAAAATAATTTTTTTTTATTTTTTTTATATAAAGTACCGCCGACAAGGCAAAATAGCATTAAATGAAATATAAAAAGCGGTATTAAGTCAAAAGATAAGAGCGCGTGAAGCAATTTTTCGTCAAAATCCTGCGTGAGTCTGGGACGAAGCGGCTCCGTCCCTGTGCGCGGTTTCCTTGTCTGCGACGCACAGTGCTAACTCCTTTTTATATCGCAAATACACATTTTACACATTACCACATTTTCTCCAGCACGTTTTGCCGTGACTAAGGCTGCACACTTCTGCGTCTGTTCTGCCGATGCAAAACACGCTAAATCTACTGTTACACGCTCCTGCGCGCTGCGTCTCCCCCCCCCCCCCCCCCCCCTCCCCCCCCCCCCTCCTGTGGTGCGTTTTGGGTAAATAAGGAAGAAAAAATCTTTTGAAATTATATTTATATTTTGCCCGCCTGTTCAATTTATTTCATTTAAAAATCCGTAAACCAAGTAATAAAATAACTGCGGCTTAATCAATACACAGGCTAACCAGACAATAAAGATGTTTTTTTTTTTCCCTTTCTTTATTTCTAATGTCTTGCTTTTCGTTTGCATTGCGTTGGTGATGTGTCTTCACACAGAATCGTACAGAAGCACGACGAGTGATGCAGGGCCGAAGCCCTCCACAAAACTGCTCTCAGGCCTTTTCTAAAGATGGTGATCAGATCTTCCCTAACCGCAGTTATGCAGCAGACCAGACCAGGGCCAACTACTTGTCTGGAGATGTGGAGGAGGAGATTAGGTATGTAGATCAAATGGTTACCCTACCAGAATCCTATAGAAAGTTTATTTTGGGAAATAAATAATTATTTCTGTCAGACACCTGCAGAAAGAGCTGGAAAACCAGAGAGGCCAGGTGTCTCGCTTTAACCAGCAGTTGGGGAAGATGGATGATGATATAAAACAAAACGAGTCTTTGTTGAGAAGAGCACATGCAGAGCATAGAAATGCCAAAGTAAACCTTTTCTATTCAAGTTAATATATTTATGTTTCATACTATTGCACTAATATTCTAACTATTTGTGAAAGGACAAGTTAACCAAGTTGCAGCTTGAGCTGACTGACCTGCAAAATGTGGAAGAGCCCCAATCTGAAGATCTTAGTCCTTTGGTAAAATGTCAATTTTATTTATAGCAGCAATGTGTACATGTTTGTACAATTTAAGAAAAATATCTTTACTCTACGTGTTGTGTACAGGAAGAAGATCTTCAGGACATTGTGTCAAAAATTACCTCAAAACTGGCAGAGAATGAAGAAGCAAAGGTTCAGATGGCTGACCTGAAGGCATCTTATGACAAGGCAGACCGGGAGTACAACCAGCACAAAGACCAGATCAACACAATTAATGAAGAAGTTGATTCCATCAAAGTAAGGATTTGTATTCATGAGCATAATTATAATCACAATTTATTAGTATTTTATATTAAAATGCATAAAAAATGCTATTTTACAGGATGAGCTGAGTAAAACTGATCAGGAAGTGTTGAAGTGCAAACATCATAAAAAACACTATGATGAAAAACGTGCTGCTCATCTAAGCAACATCCAAACTCAAGAAAATAATCTCAACAGCAAAGAGGGAGCGCTACAGGTGTGATCAGTTATTTTTTGTATACGTCATATATAATGGACACACTTATTTGAGCTTTTTCTGTGTTCAGACTTCAATTGCCAAAGCCACAGGGATCTGTGCAGAGCGTCTGGAGGTGCGTCGCACGGCTCGCAGTCTGGACAGTGAGATCAACCGCCTCAAAGTCAAGATCAGCACGCAACAAGAGCAACAAGGGGACCGCGAGGAAGTGGTCAGGTATGGACCCTGTTCTGTCATATACACGTTTAACATTGGCTCACTAACAGAGGCCATACTCTCTCATGCTGTACAGGCAGTACCAAGAGGCTCTGAAGAACTATAAGAACATGACTCAGCAGATGAAGAACCTCAACAGCTTCATCAAAAGCCTCGATAATGTAATGAACCGCAGACTGCAGGTGTACGCTGAACTCAGAAGGTATGTTGAAGTTAAACTGGTTATCAGAGGTTTCACTAACTATAATTCCAATTTGTTATTATGACAGACAGGGTCCCAAAAATCCATCATAGCTGTTTTTACTGCAAATGTGCCAGAGGTGGGGACTGGGGCTTTTTAAAAGCAAAAACAAATCACTCTCACTATAGAGTCATATTGTTGTTACAGATGTAAAATAGGAATTAATTTGCATTTCCTCTTTTAAACTGAGTGGGTGCAGCTCAGAAACAGGACTGTATTCAGCACATGTCCAGCTGTGTGACAAATGCACACCCGCTCATCCAACTCCTCTGCCACACTGTACTACATCTTTCATAAACCAGCGGTTAAGTAACAATGCAGGACAATTTTTAGCACTTTTATTCATCTTTTCTTCTTCATTTCTTCTTCATATCTGCAAACGCGCAGTGACATGCGTACAGGAACCTGCGTACTCTGTGTCCTTCACACCCGCTGCAGCTGCACTCCTCACTGGTCTTTGTGTTTTTATGATCTAAATGTACTTTTTGCCCATTATGCTGCATATTTATTGTGTCAGAACAACCACACCAGTAAAACGCTGAATTCTGGAGAGAAAAAAATCTGATGGAGCATTCTTGGTTAGTGTAACGTTTGCATTTTTATTTTTTGTCCTTCACAGATTTCTTTCAGCTCGTTGTAAATACTACTTTGATAGCATGCTGGCTCAGCGAGGCTACACAGGATCCATGACCTTTGACCACAAGAACGAAACTCTCTCCATCTCGGTAAGCACAGCCTCTTTTCCATGGGGGTGGATCAGTATGGTCTGAAAGTGTCCAGTGCAGAAAGAATGCATAAAACCGCTTGAAGTTGAGACAAACTGAATAATTGTTTCTCACCAAACACTGACCTTGTGCTCTTGTTGCAGTGACGGTAACTTGTATTGTTCAGCCGATGCACAAAAAAACACAGCTAGAGCACGTTAGCAACATTTGTTTCCTTTTCATCAGAGCAGGGCACTTGCTCCAATCTTAAAAAACGTTATATTTCCAGTGTAGATGGCATCTACCACTTGCCAAAATCACTGCAAAGAGACGTTAAAATGTGGTGCAGAGGCACATACATTAAAATGGAGAGAAAAAAATTACCATAAAATCAGACATAGATTTTGGTTGACTCTAGCTTTAGCCACATCTCACAGCGCCAATAATAATTCACAATTTAGATTGTATTTTTTAAGAAAACCTTTGTTTGGATTACGTTGGTTACTCGCGTAGCAGAGTCCTGGACCAGAGCATGGAATACCACTCCTCCATTACCCTAACCGTGCCAGACGGCTTCTAGGAGAACAGGAAACACCAACTGCCCTTTTTAAAACTATAGGGTAAAATTAGTAGCATCTGGTGACTTTCATGGCTGGGCAAGCAGAATCATGCTTGCTGCGCAGCACTGCTCAGCGCCCTGTAGAGGCCGCTAAACGACACTGTGACTTCAGCCAAGCTTCAGCAGCAGGAGTGAGGGGAAAACAGGCTTATTTGAATATATTTCGGAACAATTTAAATATAGTTGTGAAACACGGTCATGTTTGATTTTATTGGTCAATCACTGCTTTCCTTGATTGCCCTGACCGCACTAGCTATGAGGTTATAATGATCTTACAGTTTTATACGAAAGGGCCAAGCTTTTGTTTGAAATGTCAGTTGTGTGTTTTTGTAGGTGCAGCCGGGCTCAGGGAACAAGGCTGACCTGAGTGACATGCGCTCACTGTCTGGAGGAGAGCGCTCCTTCTCCACCGTCTGCTTCGTTCTGTCCCTCTGGGCCATCACTGAGGCGCCTTTCCGCTGTCTCGATGAGTTTGATGTCTATATGGTAATGAGTTTAGTTTGTTTGGTAAACTTATTTGTTCTTTGTTTCAGGGATATTCCTTACCATCTGCCTCAGTATTGATTTGTTTGTATATTGTTTAGGACATGGTGAATAGGAGAATTTCTATGGACATGATGCTGAAGGTGGCTGCTGGTCAGCTTTACCGACAGTTCATTTTCCTCACGCCACAGAACATGGGGTAAGAGTCCATTCTTAGATTCTATTATACAAAACTACAATTGTTGTTTTAGTTTTTATGTAACACAACAAGAAATTACTGACTTACTACTGGCAGTTGAGGTCTTGTAAATATATATATATACTTTAGATTTTGTGTAAATAGCCTGTTAATGGTGACATTTATGTTTGTTTTTGTCCCAGATCTCTTCCCGTGAGTAAAATCATTCGCATCCTGCGTCTCAAAGACCCAGATCGTGGCCAGAACGCTGCCTTGGGACCCGCCAACCATGAAAACCAGTAGCACTTGGCAATGTTGTAATGTTCAGCTTCACATAAAGTTGTTTATGTTTCTTTTACTTTGTTTATGTTTCTTTTACTTTGTTTTGTGTTCGAGGATTTGTTAAACATTTTCAATTCATTATGTGATAAGATACTCGGAAAGAGTTATCGTGGGAAAAAGTTATTCCAAGAGTTACACTTTCATTAAAAAAAAAAATTGGTTTTATTTATCACGTTATTTGGTCATTCTTTTCTATCTTTCTTTGCAGTTGATTATATGGGAGTCCTTTTGATTAGTTTTGATATAAAATAATCCATCATTAAACCCTTGTGAGAAGAGAGGATACATGTGTCTGCCAAATCCTTATACAAGGCAGTCCACTGAAATGCACTTCTACTTGACACAAAAGACAATCTACCAGAATACTTTAAGAAAATAAGTTTTACCAATTTTCTCGCCCTACAACTATTTGAAAGAAATGCAGTGTGAGTACAGTACACAATACATGTGGGGTCTTAGTGTGTGCACAGCAGAGCGAGCAAAAAAGTCAGAAAGGCCAGTTGTGTTCCACAAATACTCCCATATGGACTTTTATTTTATCTTTGTGAAATAATACAATTAATTTATTATAAAACTAAGCCTAAAACTTGTTTTATGGTCTATTGAACTTTTCTTTTTATTGGGAACAAATAAAAAAACATTTACGCATAGATTTCATATATTTTGAGAATTTCATGTATGTATATGAAATTCTCAGCCCATTTCCTCCTTACTTTAAGTCCAGACAATTTACTTAAGAGTTTTGGAGTCAATTCTGAATTTGCAAAAGCAAACCCATGTAAAGTGAGTGCCTTTAGGTTCTGTTTCATCCCTATTAGACGGCAGAGGCTGTAGCTACAGAACTGTAGTGTAGAGGCAAAAAAAGATGTTAGGCCTCGAATAGGAGTGGCTTATTTTTATTAAGGCTATATGTTTATTGGTCAGATATACAGTGAAGTGATTAATGCCTCTTCCTTTGTCTGTGCGTAATTTTATGCACAACTCTCTCATACAAAGCTACTAATTTACTAAATTCTAGCTAAATCACGTGGGACCTTAATGTTTTGTTAACTGAAGAAGAAGAAGCGAAGAGGCACGTGGCTTTGACGCGAAATAAGCTACGTCCATTATTTTCTATGAAGTCGCGCGCGCCTGTGGAAGCTGTTGAACTGTGACGCGGCGCCACGACTGAAAACATGTTTTTGACACTTCTGCGGTAAGAACAGCACGTTCTCTGCTCTGTGACCATGTGACCTCATATCTGTGACCCCATGTCTATGACCATGTGACCACATGTCTGTGACCATGTGACCTCTGTCTGTGACCCCATGTCTGTGACCATGTGACCACATGTCTGTGACCATGTGACCTCTGTCTGTGACCCCATGTCTGTGACCATGTGACCCCATGTCTATGACCATGTGACCACATGTCTGTGACCATGTGACCCCATGTCTGTGACCATGTGACCTCATGTCTGTGACCCCATGTCTGTGACCATGTGACCCCATGTCTATGACCATGTGACCACATGTCTGTGACCATGTGACCTCATGTCTGTGACCCCATGTCTGTGACCATGTGACCCCATGTCTGTGACCATGTGACCTCATGTCTGTGACCCCATGTCTGTGACCATGTGACCACATGTCTGTGACCATGTGACCTCATGTCTGTGACCCCATGTCTGTGACCATGTGACCACATGTCTGTGACCATGTGACCTCATGTCTGTGACCCATGTCTGTGACCCCATGTCTGTGACCCCATGTCTGTGACCATGTGACCACATGTCTGTGACCATGTGACCTCATGTCTGTGACCCCATGTCTGTGACCATGTGACCTCATGTCTGTGACCATGTGACCTCATGTCTGTGACCCCATGTCTGTGACCATGTGACCTCATGTCTGTGACCCATGTCTGTGACCCCATGTCTGTGACCCCATGTCTGTGACCATGTGACCTCATGTCTGTGACCCCATGTCTGTGACCACATGTCTGTGACCACATGTCTGTGACCATGTGACCTCATGTCTGTGACCCCATGTCTGTGACCACATGTCTGTGACCATGTGACCTCATGTCTGTGACCCCATGTCTGTGACCCCATGTCTGTGACCATGTGACCTCATGTCTGTGACCCCATGTCTGTGACCACATGTCTGTGACCACATGTCTTTGACCATGTGACCTCATGTCTGTGACCCCATGTCTGTGACCACATGTCTGTGACCATGTGACCTCATGTCTGTGACCCCATGTCTGTGACCCCATGTCTGTGACCATGTGACCTCATGTCTGTGACCCCATGTCTGTGACCACATGTCTGTGACCATGTGACCTCATGTCTGTGACCCCATGTCTGTGACCCCATGTACCCCATTTCTGTGACCATGTGACCCCATGTCTGTGACCACATGTCTGTGACCATGTGACCCCATGTCTGTGACCCCATGTCTGTGACCACATGTCTGTGACCACATGTCTGTGACCATGTGACCCCATGTCTGTGACCCCATGTCTGTGACCTCATGTCTGTGACCACATGTCTGTGACCCCATGTCTGTGACCTCATGTCTGTGACCACATGTCTGTGACCACGTCTGTGACCATGTGACCACATGTCTGTGACCCCATGTCTGTAACCTCATGTCTGTAACCACATGTCTGTGACCCCATGTCTGTGACCTCATGTCTGTGACCACATGTCTGTGACCACATGTCTGTGACCATGTGACCACATGTCTGTGACCCCATGTCTGTGACCTCATGTCTGTGACCACATGTCTGTGACCCCATGTCTGTGACCATGTGACCCCATGTCTGTGACCCCATGTCTGTGACCTCATGTCTGTGACCACATGTCTGTGACCACATGTCTGTGACCCCATGTCTGTGACCATGTGACCCCATGTCTGTGACCCCATGTCTATGACCATGTGACCACATGTCTGTGACCATGTGACCTCATGTCTGTGACCCCATGTCTGTGACCATGTGACCACATGTCTGTGACCATGTGACCTCATGTCTGTGACCCCATGTCTGTGACCATGTGACCACATGTCTGTGACCATGTGACCTCATGTCTGTGACCCCATGTCTGTGACCATGTGACCACATGTCTGTGACCATGTGACCTCATGTCTGTGACCCATGTCTGTGACCCCATGTCTGTGACCCCATGTCTGTGACCATGTGACCACATGTCTGTGACCATGTGACCTCATGTCTGTGACCCCATGTCGGTGACCATGTGACCTCATGTCTGTGACCATGTGACCTCATATCTGTGACCCATGTCTGTGACCCCATGTCTGTGACCATGTGACCCATGTCTGTGACCCCATGTCTGTGACCATGTGACCTCATGTCTGTGACCATGTGACCTCATGTCTGTGACCCCATGTCTGTGACCATGTGACCTCATGTCTGTGACCCATGTCTGTGACCATGTAACCTCATGTCTGTGACCCCATGTCTGTGACCATGTGACCTCATGTCTGTGACCACATGTCTGTGACCACATGTCTGTGACCACATGTCTGTGACCATGTGACCTCATGTCTGTGACCCCATGTCTGTGACCACATGTCTGTGACCATGTGACCTCATGTCTGTGACCCCATGTCTGTGACCCCATGTCTGTGACCATGTGACCTCATGTCTGTGACCCCATGTCTGTGACCACATGTCTGTGACCACATGTCTGTGACCATGTGACCTAATGTCTGTGACCCCATGTCTGTGACCACATGTCTGTGACCATGTGACCTCATGTCTGTGACCCCATGTCTGTGACCCCATGTCTGTGACCATGTGACCTCATGTCTGTGACCCCATGTCTGTGACCCCATGTACCCCATTTCTGTGACCATGTGACCCCATGTCTGTGACCACATGTCTGTGACCATGTGACCCCATGTCTGTGACCACATGTCTGTGACCTCATGTCTGTGACCACATGTCTGTGACCACATGTCTGTGACCATGTGATCTCATGTCTGTGACCACATGTCTGTGACCACATGTCTGTGACCATGTGACCACATGTCTGTGACCCCATGTCTGTGACCTCATGTCTGTGACCACATGTCTGTGACCCCATGTCTGTGACCTCATGTCTGTGACCACATGTCTGTGACCACATGTCTGTGACCCCATGTCTGTGACCTCATGTCTGTGACCACATGTCTGTGACCCCATGTCTGTGACCATGTGACCCCATGTCTGTGACCCCATGTCTGTGACCTCATGTCTGTGACCACATGTCTGTGACCACATGTCTGTGACCCCATGTCTGTGACCATGTGACCCCATGTCTGTGACCCCATGTCTATGACCACATGTGTCTGACCATGTGACCACATGTCTGTGACCACATGTCTGTGACCATGTGACCCCATGTCTGTGACCACATGTCTGTGACCATGTGACCTCATGTCTGTGACCCACAGAAGGATTTGAGTAAAGATGAAGAGGCACGCAGCTGCAGGAGGCAGAGAAAGCTCCGCCTCCTCTCCTGCTCCTGTAATGCAGTTCAGTTCATCGTATCAACAAAACACATGACATATTTACATTTATATGTAATTGTTCATAATCTGTTTTAACGTGTTAACGAGTTTTAACATGATTTATATTCAGATCGCGATTTCTGAAAGGTTTTCCGAGTCCATGCTAAAAGAAAATGAAAGGGTCAGTCATATTATGTCATTTTGTCACCATTGTTAAAGATTATTTAGATTATAATATATCCTATACAAATAAACTTAAGAAATGTTGGTCCATCACCATACTTTATATCCATAACAGTATTGTACATTGTATTATATATTTCAGTATTTATCATTTACACATGTAAGAGCAGACTTAATACACGACTACTGCTTCTCAGCATGGATCAGTTGTTTTTCTCTTATAGTGGCTCACCAGGCTGACTCCCTCTCCAGCTGGGATGACAACATACATGGTGGGTCTGTGAGACGCCCTTCACTTAATGACATTTAACCAGGCCTGACTCTGTTCTAAACTATGTTTTCAGCAGGTTCCTGTTCTGCAGGACAGAAAAAAATCAAAAGCCAACACCTTCCGCTCTTATGTCCACCCTGGCATGGTAAGGCTGTGTGTTTGCATGTGGACTCTAATGTGATCTTTAGGTCCATGTAGCTATGGATCTTGAGAGATTGTGGTTATTAGGCCCGAGCGCCACAAGCTGGCGAGAGGCCTATTAATCTCGTAAGGCCGTGCGAAGCACGGCTGCGAAAGTGCGCACGTAGTGCGCACGAAATCGAGCGCGAAGCGCTCGCCCACTTCCAAACACTCACTAACGCACTCCTTCACTCATGCACGCCCCGTGCATACTAATTAGTAGTAGGAAAATGGAACATTACCGTTGTAAACGGGCGAAGCCCGTGCAAAAGTGCGCACTAAACGAGCACTTTACATTGAGATGACGACCGCTTCGCGGTCGTCATCCCCATATAAAGCACTCATTTGCGCTAAGTAGCTCACGAATACGTTCCCCATCTCTTGCATGTTCCGTGCATATAAGCATGTAATGCAAAAATTGAACATTATTACTGTATAGAGGGCCAAAAACACAAAGTGGGCGGAGCCCACTCAAAATTAACGAAAGTACCCGTCAGTGACCAGGGACCCACACCATGAGGTAGGAAAGCGCGAGCGCTTTCCGAAAATGTATAGTTTATGATATTTGAAAAATGGGAAACATTGTTTTTGCATCGGAATATTATTCTTTCTTCTTCTTCTTCTTCTTCTTCTTCTTCTTCTTCTTCTTCTTCTTCTTCTTCTCGGGACCAACCCCCCTATTTTTCACCCAGTGAACATTGACGAAAAGTCACAAAAATGTTCACACCTCTAAAAATCGTGCCTCTCTACATTCTGGCTATTTCCCTTTTCTAAAATAAAAAAAATTGGCACGTCAGCGCCCCCAAATGTACCAAAAATGCATTGAGAGATGGGAAATGACCCAAAAAAAATCTGATCGTAGAATCATGAAATTTGGCGCAGAGGTAGATGGTGACAAGAGAAGTAAAAAATATTATTACGGCAACGCCGTCCGCCCAACCAAATGTCGGCCATATTGCTTCAAAAATGGCTAAACATGACTTCGGAGTTTTTCCAAACGTCGTACTTTTACGAACTCCTCCCAGGGCGTTGGCCCTAAAAAGCTGAAATTTGGTGAAAATGCTACTGAGGAGTGGGACATCAAAAGTTATCCAAATTACATTGATACCTCTCACGGTCTCGGTGCGGCGAAGCCGCAAACTGTAGCTAGAATTTCAGAAATCTCCCATATTTAAAATTTCTGCCGTTTGCGCAGATAAAGTCCGAATTGCGTCAAATTAGAATCAGTTGTTAAACTCTTTGCCCTAAACCTACTTGAAGTGAAATAAATTCATTTGGCGCCACAGCGCCCTCTACAGATTTTATATGGAGGTTAAATGTTTAGTTTTGCGAAATTATATGAAATTTGACACACAACTCAATTTTAGCATCCCCATCAAAAAAGTCAATGAGACCCATGTCATAATTGTTATGGCGTTGCCGTAACGATGACCGAAACCTTTCATGTTATTCCAATGGGGAAATCGCCAGAACATGTTTACACTTTAGACTTTCACAAACTCCTCCCAGGGCGTCAGCCCTATTAACCTGAAATTTGGTGAGACTCATCTTCAGGACCATCAAAAGTTATCCACATTTTCATTCAAAGAGTCACGGTGTCTGTGCGGCAAAGCTGCACATTTTGCCAAGAATTCAAAATAAAATAGCTTTTTGATGGTAAAACAAAGGGGAGAAGATGTGACAGCGTCACAGATTCAGCAGTAGGCGTAATAAAAGGACAATTGGGGCGCGTTAGCGCCCCCTCCTCTTGCGGCGTGGCGGCGGTGTGGCAGCGGCGTGGCGAGGGCCGATCATTGCCGCTTGCGGCTATATTTTTATGTTATGTTTAAATATATCATCATGAAAAAGGGATTTGCAAGTCTTTATAACACTAATATTATCATCAATGATTATATTACACATAAAAAATACTGCAGTGATGATTTAGTACAAGAACCTTAAGTGATAACGGCTCTAAGAGATGTGACATGTGGATTCTCTCTGCGTCTCATTATCTTATCAATATGCTTCAGTAATCAAACAAGATGTCTTTGAAACTGTGGTCACTCCGTCTCCTCTGTTGCTTTTCCTTTGGCTCCTAATCTGACCTTTTACCAATCCTCTATTTAATTCAGATAGAGCGCTACCTTCTTCCTGTCTGTACTCCCCCGCCCCCCTGCATGTGGACTTCCTCTAAAGTGGTGCGAGAGCTGCCTGCGTGCCTTTGTGCCTTTGGGATGAGCATGTAACAGTAAGTGTAGTCTGGCTGAGGCATTGTCATGCTCTGCCTGTCATGCGCAAGTCACTCCTTGATCTCTCACTTTGAAGTGCTTCTTGGCGAACCGAGAAACAGCCCACAGCGGTCAACAGAGGGCGCCCATGACCAGCTCTGGGGTGTCTGTGGCCTGGGTCCCGGCCCTCACAGGCTGGTGCCAAGGTGCAATAAAATTCTCACCTCATTATCCGAGACAGTCACATCAGAGGCTCGGAAGAAAGAAAAGAAAGGGTCGGGGGAGGGAGGAGGAACAGACCTGAGCCGACACCACGGTCTGTCTCTGTTAGTTTCTCTCAAAGTGTGGGGGTGCACAAGTGAGAAAAATAAGACAAGGTATTAGTCATCCTGGCAACATGTTCACACTTCCGCATACAGAGCCCTGACCAACTGCTGGCCTTCTCCGGCTCACTTCACAGCACTGAACGACTTGTTATGCAGAAGAGCCTAATTCTGAATTAATGGTTTCTGTGATAGGTTTCACTGTGAATGCTAAGCGGAATAGAGAATGTCATTTTTCACCTCATTACCAGGGACAATCTATTACAGCTAACATTCAGGGCACTGGTATCTCACCTTGGAGGACAATACATATGAGCTAACAAAAAGTGTGTAAGATCACTGATACTTCTTTGTATAATGGGGTTGATAATGCAATTGCACTTTTTTCTATCCCAATGTCTGTCAGAGAGTATATTATTTTTAGGTGTATTTTAAAACTAAAGCAACAATACGTCAAGTAATTTATAAAATGTTGTATAATGCTGAAGTATTTGCAATAGTTACCACGCATTTGAAGAATTTGAACAAAGGAGATAGACAAAACTAAGCACACTTCTGACAGCTGGTGTGCCCTTATCTTCCAATGTACATCCAATAAATCAATACAAAATCTAAGAAACAGGAAGCCAGATGGCCTATTCTCCAAGCAGTCGGCACAGGGGCCTAGGACCTCCTTGGCTACTGTACCACCGCAGTAAGCAGCCCCTCTTTGAAGGCATACACATTAAACAATGAGCCCCATGAATGACTAAAGGGAACAAATAAGCTGTTACGACTCTTCTCAGATCAGTGTTTGTGTTTCCATCCACTTCAAAGGGCCTTGTGTGTTTGATATGCAGCCCCCACACCTTGATGCAGGCCCTGTACAGGTAACAGGGAGGAGAAGTCCTTTAGCCACAGAAAGGGTCATGTGCTTGTTTCCTTCAGCCCTGGCTTGAGGGGAGTTGACCCAGACGAAGGGTCTGCTGAGGTCTCCTTTTCCCCAGGGAGTTATTGGGCCGTGCAATTATCACAAGAAAGATTATTTATTGTGTCTTTAAGCTTCTTTATTCTGTAAAGTAAGATGCAAGTAAGTTTTGTGGAGTTATAGTGAGAGATGCTATAGAAGGTCGCTAAGGTCAGTTACCTAAAACCTAAAATTTCTGTGTAGGCCAGGGGTCAGGTTAAACAGTAGTTTGATTGAATGGCTGTTCACAGGCCAGTGTGAAATGCCAGTTCTATTACAATGTAGCAATGGGAATTGGGGGTTTCTCTGGCCTTTGTGTGGCTATTGGTCTTAGAGCGTGGATCCATTGTTCTACGCTGACCAGCCAGCCTCTCAGACTCTCCCTGGCACTGCTTTGTCTGAAGCAGCGTGACCATTTCCTTCGACCAGGTCAGGGCAGGGTCATGACTTTGGACACCAGTCCTCTGTCTGTCTGCCCTCGCTGAAAATCTGCACACTCATGCTCTTTTGCAATAATATTAAATGGCTTCAATTGCCCCAGTCAATTTACTAGCATTTCAATTATTAATGTAATAACTTCAAATTGCACTTAAATTTGATCAAACACTATGGGAAATATAATATTTAAAGCACAATAAAATGGTTTCATATTGTGCATATCTGCGTTATGGAGGTGACGTGGTCAGAGACGTCCCGAGGCAGGAGCTGACTTATCACAGCCCGGTCATCACAGTGATAAGACGAGGAAAGGCCAAAGGGCAAGAGCACAGTGTACATGGTCCAGGTCAACAGTCTAAGAGATGCACTCAAAGGGGAGACAAGAATATTATCTGATAAGAATCACTGCAGCCTTTTGATGTTGGAGAGGCTAATCCTGGGATACAAGGTGTCCTGCTGGGAGGACGAGTGGGACAACAGCAAGTGAGCCAATGAAGATCATGTAGTAACACACATTTACACTGGAAACAAACCTCACATAGTCACGGGAGACAGATAACAGAAGATGGCTTGCTATTCTCAATTCATTACGGTAGTACATATATATTTAAGGCCAAGCTCGTACCTTTAATTATGCAAAAAATAACTAGTGGATAATTCATCGTTACAGTGTCAAGAATTAAGTTGTTGTGGGGTTGAGAACTCCTAAAGTTGTGTATGGAGTACAAGCAGAACCTGGGGCTGCATTACAAGCTGTAGCTTGAACCAAATGCCTTGATGTCTTGCTTAAAGCAAGATCCTGGATTTTGCCTGTGGCTGCAGGGGGTGGGTTTGTGAGTTACTGCAGATGTTCGCTTCCCCTGTCTCTCTTTAGCAACGTGTAAACAAAAATGCCCACAATTACCTTTGATGTTTTACGCACAAACTCTACACATTAAATTGGCTTTGCAGATCAATGATAATAATGAGCTAAAAAGAGTAGTACACAAATACTGGCAATTCACCCTTAAGAGTGTTTTCACTTTTACTTGTACAGAACCATTAAGAAGCTCCATTCACTTTGCACCACCGTTCTGCGACTATAAGAGAGAGGTGTGCGTGGCATCATTATCAGTGGTCTCAGAGGCAGATCAAAGCTGTGGCAGAGTGAGAGTGCAGCTGCCGGTGCTGTGTGTGGTGTAAGATTGTGAGCACATGTTTGTGTAGAGGATGTTGACTGATCCCAGGAAAGACAAACGTGCCGCCTTCGTTGGTCGCTGTGTGTGTGTGTGTGTGTGTGTCTGTGTGTGTGTGTGTGTGTGTGTGTGTGTGTGTGTGTGTGTGTGTGTGTGTGTGCGTGCGTGCGTGTGTGTGTGTGTCTGTCTCAGGATGTGTTGTATGTTTGTTCACTGTTTATGTTGTCTCTTCACCCCAGCTTCCCGTCAGATACAAATACAATTAAAACAACTGTTAACAAAAGGGACTAAACTAGTTCCACTTTTATATTACTTTAAAGACCAACACTGAAGTCATGACTTTATTTTCTATAAGAGTTAACTCAAAAGAAGAAATTGTATAATAATTTGACTAGTTTTCCACATGGTGTCGCCACTGTACACTTGAATTATAGAACATGCCTGTTATGTACATTATGTTTAATATTTGTGTCCTTCATTGGACAGTCTGTTGTTGATGAACATGTAAATGGTTTGATTAAACTAAACTGGATGAACAAATGGTCAAGCTACTGAACACAGAGTGGGATGAATTTAATTATTGGATGCTTATGGGCAGAAGACCCTCAAATATCTCCTCCTGAGGTTTTTCTGTGCAAAAGCGTGACATATTGAGTGATTGGCGCATGTTAACACTGTGAAGTGTCTGATTCAGTGACTGGAATCAGCAAATGCCACTTCGTTCCTTCCAGAGCCATAAATCTAGGTGGAAACAGAGGTTTTATGGCACACAGACTTCCCCTCCTTTCTGTGGGGTTAGTGTGCCTTATACCACCCTCAGACACTGTCCCTTAATAACTCTACACCAGCTTTTGGAAAAAATCTCAATACCAAACATCGGACAGTAGAACAATTTGCATAAGCAGTTCTGAGTTAGGAGACATCTGCACTACAACTACAACAACAAATATTAAAAACATTACAGTTATAGAAATACAATTTCATACAGTTACTGTTTCATTTCAAATGGCTTAAAACCTCTGAATGTTACAATTTCTTTCTTCGATGATTCCTATTTGTCAATCGTGTGACAAAAAGGAACAATCAAACTATGGGCACGTAAAACATCATTGGAAAGCTACTTATTTACTGTCAAATCAGCCATTCTGGAAACAATGTGTGCACCATATCCACACACAATTTATTGTTCTTTTAATATGCATTTCGCCTGAACGTTTTTCATTTATTTAAATTCAAGTCCAGAAATGTCATCTTTAGTTAAACTGGCTTCAACTATAAAATTGGAATTGTCAAGACTCAACAAATATTCAATAAAATGTCAGTGTATATCACAGCAGCTTTACTCATCTTTATATTTACCCAACAAATCTGAGCAAGATTTGAACTCTGATTGAATAAATGTGTTACCATTTTACAATTAGAATAAATCTGCAGAGGCAAATACACCGTGTTCAGAAAAGGTTCAGAAACATTTTATTTGGGAGAATTTTAGTCACGCATTATAGGAAAACTCAGCTGTAATTATATGAGGTTTAAGCTTTTACCTGCACCATAACCTGGATGACAAAGAGTCCCAGTAGCTAAAGATAAGATAAGATAATCCTTTAATATCCACACAAGGGGAAATTTCGTTGTTACAACGCAGTAGAAACAGGAGGAAAGGACAGATTATAGGAAGTTTCAAAAACACATTCTTAATAGAACTCTTATGAACAAAACAAAAAACTCTTTTGTTTTGTTCATAAGAGAGCATTACATTAAGAATGATATAAGACTTATAATGATATAATCCTCATCTTTTCCTCGCAGTGTCGTGTTTGAGTGATTCTGGCTCCTGGAGCTCATCTCAGTGATGTTAACAGCTCCAGTTCCTTTGACACCCTGAGCTCTCAGTCATTTCTAAAGCTGTATCATAAATTTGGGCAAATTAACCTCCTCAAAACCCAGATAGACCCTCTCTGTGGCCCATTAGGCAAGTGACTGAAGCTTTCATTGAAACCCATCAATGAAATGTGGTTGTATTTCAAAACGAATGTCCTGGCTCATCTAAACTCAATTCCACTGATTTGATTGTGAATAGGAGTCTCCTTTTGAGCATAAAGTCAACCCTGCAACACATTTTCACTGACCAGGTGCATGTCCAATCCCAAATATTGAATACTATCAGCACTGAACTTAGCACTGTCTCTGGTGTTTTATTTGGTTGACATGAAGTGTGCATTTGAAATCTGTATTTTTTCTGTAAAGTACGTATGTTCATGTGGCCCAAACTAAAGGGTGATAACTCAGGTCTTGCTGCATAATAACATTTGATTTGTCCCATACCTGTTTTAAATTAAGTGTTTCCCCTGAGAATTATGAATTGTCGTTGTTGACATCTAAAGGGGCCAGGATGACAATTCTGTTTTATTGTGATACATTTTAGTTTATCTCTAAAATACATATAGTGTATTTGCTGAAGTCCCAACAGACCAATCAAAACAGCTGAATCAGATCATGTGATGCTGTGGCTACAATTTTAGCCTAATTGATTTACAGTGAATACCTGTTATTGCTATAGGAGCTCTCCGATATTATACACCTGACTTTCCCCAAACCTGTCACTCTTTTGTTGCATACACACATGTTGGTTTTCTCGTGTATATATTACAAATTCAATTAGCTGCTAACTTTTAGACCTATACACAAGGAACCGTGTTATTTGAGATGTGTTAAGATGCGTTTACAATTACATTATTATTGTCTTTAAATGATGTGTCGGGTCAGTGTGGATTAATGAGTCTTCATCCCCAGACGCGGCATCACTGCAGGCTCCGGGCTGGTCCTGGTCCTGGTCCCGGTTCCGGTCCCGGTCCTGGTCCTGGTCCCGGTCCAGGACAGCGCGCGCGGGGGGCACGACTCTACCTGCGCGCGCTCTTCCTGTGGTGCTCGGGACGATTGCTCGAAACTGTGAAACTCGCCTCAGTCTTTTTTTTGTCCTTTTGACCCAGCGAGCTTCACCTGAGACGAAAGCTCAAGGTGACACGGTCCGGGGAGGTCACGCAGAGCCGCGCGTGTGTCGAGGGTTTGCGGATCTATGTTTTAATGGCGTTTTCTCGACAGATTTGACAGTATTTTAGCAGCTAGCCATAGTTAGCTGCTTCCGGAAAAGACCTCCTCCTCCACACAGGTAAGAGACAGGAGTTTCGCTTCAAAGTGGGACAATATTACACGAAACTATAAAGCATTGAAGCCATTTTGTACTTTTAAACTTGTTATAAGTATTAGTAATGCTGATCCAAAATGTTTGATGATTGTATATAGATATTATGTTACCCTGTTTAATGTTACGTGAACAAGGTGAGCTTGTGTTGTGTTCACGGTGTCGCCTTGGGAGTCACATTTGACTTTAAGGGCCATTTTAATGTCGACTCGACTGTCAAAAAAAGTATACGACCCACGTTTACCACCTTTGTGGTCGTTTGCATCTGTCACATCGCTGTGGGGATTGAGACAAACCAACATGGACTGACAAGGGCAGTGAGTTATTTATGGTGCGTGACGGACAAAGGATTTCAACAACTTTTTGTTGGGTTTATACTTGTGGTAATTCTAATTCAACCAACATGTTTACAAATGTCTATTTTAAATTCGACTGATATTATACTGAAATAAGAAACCTAGGACTTGGATCAATTATTAAAAAAGACTTTTGGACTGTCCTGTTGGAGCAAGATTTGTTAATCTGTCACCAAGATTTGTTAATCTGTTAACATTGACAGGTTCTCTTGGTTTTCTAATGATTACCTCGTTTGTTGGGTAAATATTTATCATAGTTTTACATCAGTCTAATGGCAATTTGTGAAGACAATTTGAATAAATAAAAGTTGAAATTTACAGGAAGTAGAGCTGAGTTTTTAAATAGAATCCCTTTTGTTGTTGTTGTTGTTGTTGTTGTTGTTGTTGTTGTATAGGTACCATACCATAATGGTTACCTATGCCAGAATTGCTGCGCATGTCCAACCAGGAAGTAACATAAACTTCACCAAAAGTGTCAAACTCAGGGAAAATACAGTTTTAGTAAAATTGTAAATATAATCGTGTATTATGTTTTAGTGAAATGTGTAGTCTAAACTTTAAAGGAAGTTTGGATAACACATTGGCTTTGATCAACTTCAAGTGCAAATACTTTGGGAACATCCACTAAACTCCATAATATGTTGTCACTGAATTAGTCTTGTGAACTGAAGAGCCTTCTACTCTTTTTGCTGTCACTGAACTATTGTCTCTTGAAAATGTTTGTGTTTGTCATGCAGATCAGCCGCCCTCTAGAAACGTGAGCGTGCCAGGTAAAGGGCTCACTAGTAAACACGTAGTAGTTAGATGTTTAGAATGCCCCTTTACTATCTCAGAGCAAAGTGTAAATGATGAAATACAAGCAGCTGTGTAGTTTATGTGAAATGTCCTGTTGTCCACATGGTTGAAATCCTGTGGCTCTGGGAGTTTCGCCCGTTTGCAAATATTGGCTTTACATGTTGTTGATGGTGGTTACATCATTGGTCAATGAACCCTGCTAGTTTTAGTTCTGTAGAATTAAGAGTTATATAAGTTATAAATAGAGTTAACTATTTTACTGACGCAGAAGTGAAGTAATTGTCTGTGTCTCTCATGGCCTCACCTGTATTAGCTGAGGGCGTGTGTTGTGACACGTGACTCACTCATATGAGCCATCAAAGCGAGTGACTTGGCTCAGTGGTGAAGGAGCACCTCTGTTAGTAATCCTTAAGACGACCAGAGGACAGACCACAGGCCTGGGACATTTCCCATAGCTTAACATGTCACATGATAAATGAGCGTTTTAAAGGAGCAAGCAAATGTCCTCGCTCCGATGTGGTCTATGGCAACAAAATCTGAAAAGAAAAGGTTTTTTGCCATTGCCAATGAACAGAATTCACAAACATAGGAACTTGCTTTGGTGATTCGGTGCAACAAAAAACAATGAACAATGATAAAACAAAATAAAAAAGAAAAACAATTTCAATCTGATATAGGATCAAAGATAAAATAAAAATTGGCTTTCTATATACACAAAATTGACAGTTGAATTTACTGATGTAGTGTGGAAAGTGAACAGTGCAGCAAGTGATTTAATTATAGTTAAAGCAACTGTTCTTGTGACGGGAGGTTCTGGTCCGGATGGACCGTAGCCTCCTGCCTGAGGGGAGTGGCCACCTGCCTGAGGGGAGTGGCCACCTGCCTGAGGGGAGTGGCCACCTGCCTGAGGGGTTGTGATTACTACTTTATTAGATGATTGTGTTCCATTATATATTGCCCATGCAGTTAAATTAAGGTTATGAAACATACTGTCTTAGTTCGACGATTATTTTTCAAACAGAAGTCACAATTTGTCACACAACTTTGACAATTATTGTCAGTGACCAAAAATGTTGTTATAAATGTATCATTATCACTCCTAATCCACAATTAATATGTTAATCAAATCGAGATTAGAGGTGGGCAGGGGGGAAATGTATATGTAAATATTTATTTGGGACTATTACAATAGTTATATTCAGACTTATTATTAGTTTATTTGGTGAGGATAGTGCATGTTAATTAACACACATGACACACACGTTGTAAACACGTCAGATTGTTGCCATGGACTAATTTCCAGGTGGTAAAGTTTCTCGCCCAAGGACACAATGGCTGTGTGCACTACTGCCCCCCTGTGGCACCTGGTATTCCAGTCATGGCTCATCACTGCTTAGCTGACGAGATCTGACGAGATTTTGAAGTTTGTGTGGCCATTAGGTCAAACATGTCGTTAAACTTATCCGTTGAGCTTTAATTATCCGTCAAATCTACAATGTCTGTGTAAATACTAACAAAATGCCAATAAATAAATAACCATATAATACAATATACTTGATATTCAGATTTTGCACATCTTCAAAACATCCACGATATTAACTACATTTTGATATATTGGCCACTTATAATCAAGCTGCAGTTGTTTCAATCATCAGTGATCAGTTTAGAAGAAAATAATATGTGAAATGTAAAATCGTGAACATTTAATATAAGTCTTCAACCTGGAAAACCACAGTAAAATGAGTAACTAATTTATAGATTTTCTGCATCCTTGAGGAGTTGTGTGTTATCAGTCTGTTCTACTGGACACAGCCCTCCTCCAGAGACCGTAAACTGGGAGCACAAATCAAGTGGGAGGTCGCAGCTTGCCCTCTGTCAAAGCAGTGACTAATGGAGATGGGCTACTTCCTCTGGGAAATCCTGCCGGTCCTATCTAACCTTTATTAAAAAAGAATTGGAATAAGAGTGAATGAGTTATTGACGAGAAATACTGTGTCTGTGGGTGCGTCTTGGTCTACCCCATTGGCTCTGTCACAGTCAGGATGCCTGGCTCCTATCTGTTACAGGAATGAATGGGTATCAATTTTGCAAAGTAAAAGCCTGAGAGAAAGAACGAAGAGGCCCGGATGACATCACAGTGTATGTTTGTGCGTTTCAAGTGCATGTTTGGTGGTTTTAGTCCCACCTGGAGGGCTGCACCAGCATCTCAAACCGCTGCCCAAAACTAAAACCTTACTCCAGTATGTCTCCACTCGGCCTCGTTAGAACCATTTCCCTCCTGATTTTCCCACAGCAGAGCGGCCGGGGCTCACACACAAACACAACTGTGCGCACAAAAGTATCACACACACATTATTGTGGCGCTGAGCGGCTCTGGTTTCACCAAGGCTTCAGGCGGCCAACTTTTGCTTTTGTTATAGTCTAGTGTTCTGGTGCAAGATATCATCATCGTAGGTTAGCTCCCCGAAGGTATCGTGGTCTGTGTCTGAAAACTGTTTGTAACAACAGAATAAGCCTATTCTATTATTCTAGAATATTCTAGATAGAATAGAATATTCTAATATTCTATTAAATTTTGATTATTAAATGTAAACGTGTATTTTTCTGCATACAAGCAGGTATTGTATGTTTTAATTTTGTGGTATAACGATTAAAATCTTTTGGATTGTGCTGCTAAAAGTTATCTAAAGAATGCCGTCCTAATCAGCACTGCTCTCATGAAATGGACTTACTGAAGATTAGGAACTGCACTGTGGTTATGGGACAGAGGGTCATTACTGATGGGATTGTATTTCTGACCACAATTTTCAGCACTCATACCAAGGCTTTGTTCCCTCCTTTAACTGGAGGCTTGACTTCAGACTTCTTATTAGACGCCTCCCCCATCCTCTGTTTTCACAGTTTAGCTCTTTTCAATTAAAACGCACCATAGAGTTTTGCTGAGATGAGAATTCCTTTTGTCCCTCAGGAAACTTGCTGAGAGGAAGCAGCTGCGGCTGGCTGCCATATTGCTGCTGCTGCTGCTGCTGCTGCTGTGTGGATTTGTCATTTCCTGTGAACGAAGAGAACGAGTCCAACGTTGATATTCACCCAATACTGTTTTTCTTTTTCTCAACAGACAAAAGCTGGATGAAGACTTGGAGATAACACTTTGGGAAATGATGGACTATTTTTCCGCTTTTACTCATAGACTGTACAAATTGTACATATTTTGAGGAGTTTTACACACAAGTTTAGAAGTTATTTGGACTGAAAAAACAATGGCTGCCACTGAGACTAAAGCTGCAGGCGGCGGCAGCTCAGGTCTGTCGTGGGCACGTGTGTGTAAAGAGTGCGGCCAGCAGCACGACTGCCAGGACAGCCACCTGTACGAGTACCAGGACGATGTGGACGATGAGCTGGTGTGTCACATCTGTCTCCAGCCGCTGCTCAGGCCCATGGACACCCCGTGTGGGCACACCTACTGCTTTCACTGCCTCAGTAACTTCCTGAAGGAGCAGGACTTTTGCCCAGTGGACCGACAGCGGCTGCAGCTGCAGCAGTGTCGTCCCTCCAGTCTGCTGGTGAGGAACCTGCTGGACAAACTGTCTGTGGCCTGTCCTCACTACGCAGAGTGCCAGATGCAGATGCAGCGCTGTGAACTGCAGCCTCACCTCCACAACAGGTACGACCACTCGGGAGCGTAACAGGTTAGGGACTGCTAATAAATGAAAACCATCTAACCCCTTTTAAAAAGAGGAATACCACATTAATTGTTGTGAGAACATGTTTGTTATAGAGATACATAAAGTCTGCAGGTCAGCTTGTTTTCCTCTGAGGTGCTTATCATCTCTTTGGTAAGAATGAAGTGGACTGCTGGTCAGCCGATGTCACTTTACACACAACAGGGAGCAAAGTTCAGGGTTCAGGAAATTGCAATAGTCACTGTTTTCTGTCATGTTTCATGAAAACCTGTTCAACCCCGCACTAACGCTCTTTTCATAGAACATATGATGTAACGCTGCTTCCTAATACACTGTTTACATAAAAGTATTGGTGGTCACTGTAATGATTATAGTTTTGTGGTGATTCTCTTCTGTTGTAGATGTCCTGTTTTTCAAAGATTGCGAGAGGAAGCTGAAAAAAGGAAGAGGCCTTCATGGAATGAGTTAAAGGGGCGAAAGGGGGATGTAGACATTTCTGGTGATGCTAAACAGACCTCTTTACCACGGACGTCCAGTAGAGACCCTGACCCTGGACTTGTCAACCCTGCCTATGAAGAATGTGAGGAAGGTATGGTTTGAATAGAATACATGGGTCAATCCAAATGACAAATTAATTTATGTGCATGTTTCCCCCAACTTGTAGCTACATATTTTATGAGATTTCTAACCACAACATTTCGCACAGGCAATTGCTTACATGTATGGACAAGTTTTTACTGCCGCTATCATTCTGAAAGGCCCTTCACTGTCTACAGTATAAACATAAAGTGTTAAAGTGTGACTATTACTAATACATGACATTGTGCTAGACTGTTTAGTGTTACACTGTATTAAGAACTGGATGCAGTCCTTTTTGTTTTGGAGCTGCAGAGCCAGGTCTCTGCTTCAATCCTCTGTTTTTATTTCAGACAACACTCCTCTCCGGTCAAGCTTGGTGGCAGAGGCCAATGTGGTTGATCTCCTCAGAGAAGAGTCTGATGAGGATCTGGGGCTTCGTATTGTGGGCGGTAAAGACACTCCACTGGGCAACATTGTGATCCAGGAGACAGTTCGAGACTCTGTAGCGGCTCGAGACGGCAGGCTGGCCCCAGGGGATCATATATTGGAGGTAATGACATTAATTATATAGTTATATTTCAGTTGCTTTTGCATAAACAGTTCAACACATGGACGCTTGTCATTATAAACGAGGATTTGCTGTAAAGTTGGAAAAGTGGCTAAACTGGGTAAACAAGTTCTCCATCTCCATGGTAACGAATGCGTAGACAGGCTGTTATGCTTCTCTGAGATCAGTTTCCATGTGCTTTGCTTTAAGAATGTGTGTAAAAGACAGAAACAGTGATGCACAGATCCACTGTAGTTACACACACAGTACCAGGAGTGATGTAAATGAACTCCACTGCCATGATCCTTTCTCTGGGGCTGGAATGTGGATCACTTGTAAACTGAGCTTGTCCCAGTTTTAGACCTGCATTAGTTGGAGTTTTTTCTCCTTTAATGGAAGAGTATGAATCCTGTGCTCTTATTTTGGCAATCCAGGCTCTTCAAATCCTCAGTTCTGTTTCACCAATGTTGCTAACCAAAGTTTGCTCTTAGTTGTCATAGTAACAAACACCCAGGTTTAAACCTGGTCGGGACTAGGCTGTTTAAATGCCTCATCGCCATCTGAGTACTGTACAGGTTTCAGTCGTGTGCTGCTTTTATGACCTCCCCCTTTATGCAGAGGCTGCACTAGTCCAGGTGCTGGGCTTTAGGCAACCTAAATGAGAGACTCATGTGAGGCTCATTCTGCTTTCTGATTGGATAATCGTCTTGAGAACTAAAACACCAAATGAAAACATAATAAGAATAAATCAACATTCCAATTGTGATAAATAAAAACAATATTTGAGTTGAACATGTTTACCTCGTATCTAGGAACACAGACTGGTCATGTTTATGAAATATGAAATAACAATTGTACATACCTTCCCTTTTAATCTGACTGATCCATTACGTGGAAATGAATTTGGGCTTGTTGTATTTAGGAGCCTTTACTTCATCTGCTATTGTCATACGTGTATAAAAATGTGTTTTAGATTTAACGGTTGTTTTTGGATTGCTGTCTCGTACCGTATGTAGGTAAACCGTATACTATCGATTGGTTTGAATTTCCAGGTAAATGACATCAGTTTGGCGTCCGTCCCACATGCCCGGGCCATTGCTCTCCTTCGACAGCCCACACTGCTCAGACTCACTGTGATGCAAGAAAAGGGCTTTAAAACGAGGGATCCCAGGTCTGAGCTCCATGCCAACCACCCATCCACGTCGTCTGCCTCCCAGTCCCAGCCCGCTCACCCCAGCCCGGGCACCGTGCTGCAAGTCACACTGATGAAAAACCACCACTCTGAACCGCTCGGCATCAAACTCATTCGTAAGTCCGACGAGAGCGGAGTCTTCATCCTTGATTTGCTCTCTGGAGGTTTGGCCGCCAAAGATGGGAAACTCGGGAACAATGACAAAGTGTTGGCAATCAATGGACAGGACCTAAGGCATGGCACACCAGAAAGTGCTGCCCAGATCATTCAGGTAACACCAGTGCATTTTACAGACACGCATTAAGTAATATTCATTCAGTTGTCAATTTTAACTCTAGGGTTATTAATGTCACTCAAGACGCAAATGAAAGGATAATCTTGAAAACAAATGCATTGTGACATCCCTTGTATACATGGATTGAAAAAATAATAATAAAAATGTTTGCATGCAGGCCAGTGAGGTGCGTGTGAACTTTGTGGTTATGAGGGCAGCGGAGGATCATGACGAGGGCGGCAGCAGAGAGGGCCATTCTGCCAGAGCAGCCAGGAGAGCCCCAGACCCTCAGTACTTCAGACGGCGGTCCACATACATGAAGGTGAGATAGCACATTTATGTCGTAAAGGTGTTAAAGATGAGTATATCCCTTGTCGTCAGATTTTGCTTTGGTGGCCATAATACACTGGGCTCTGCTTGTCTAATAAACAGTCGACATTTGACTCTTTTCAGAAGCAGGTTATGGTTTGCTGACCAGACAGTGCACTATCTAATGCCGTGTGAATGGTGTAATTGTCCCGTGACTGCTTTGTGTGTCCCAGCACTGTGCACTTACAGTAGAGTGGATGTGTGGGCCTCAGTGTGGGGGGTGAGTGTCTGAGAAGGAGGACACCTGCCCCTGTATGGCCCGGCCTGTGCTGATCAAAAGGCCTGGGGCACTGCTCACTCTGCTGCTACAGGCCACTGTATTGTTGTTTTTCCTTGTTTCTTTGGCTGGAACAGGATCAAAGCTGATAACGGTTAGCTTTCACCTGCTGAGTAGAGCCTTTGCGTCTTGCTGGGGGGGATGGGTTTCCTGCTGAGGGGGAGGAAGAGCATCACCTCCCCCCCGCTTCCCCTTCAGAAACTAACTTGGCACAAGAAGCTCAACTAAAGCTGTCATTTTCAACACGTTTCGGTTACGAGAGCTCAGTGTCTAAGTTCACGCATTAACTGAGAGACTCAGCTGTACCTAAAATGTTTGACATTTGTTTCTACAAGTAGATTTGTATAAATAATCCCTGGTGTACTCCCTTGTGTGACATGATCAATGTAAACATCCCTGACAAACCAAAATGCAAATAACTACTGTATGTCTGACTGATATGTAAGTTTTAGGGCCGTTGCTGATATCATTAGTACTATTTGAATTTATAGTAACCATTATACAGATGTCATTGTTTAAGTTATTATCAATTATATATATATTTATATTATATATTTTTGTTGAGTAACTATTATGGTTGAATAACAAAAATAAAAATGGAAACAAAGGTCAATGAATGACAGGAACAAGAAGAGACTAGATCAA
This sequence comes from Eucyclogobius newberryi, assembly GCF_026437365.1. Lineage (NCBI taxonomy): Eukaryota > Metazoa > Chordata > Actinopteri > Gobiiformes > Gobiidae > Eucyclogobius > Eucyclogobius newberryi. The sequence goes on along the minus strand of NW_027315735.1, from coordinate 19,223,223 downwards.
AGTTCTGCTTTCAATCCCAGAGCTCCAGACCATAAACAAACTCAACATCCAAGAAACATGTTTTTATACATCCCATGAAGCAATAAAAACAAGTTTAGTTTTCTAAATACTTTTTGCTACTAATTAATTGGACTACTCTGTCTGTAAATGGATATTGATTATTAAATGTGAAGACTTCAAGCTTTCAAAGAGAAGTAACATTTCCAACTATGATATTAGACAATATTTTGCTCTATTTATAACCTTTGCCTCCAATTGCATGAATATATTTTGTTTAGGACCCTCCAGGTGGGTTTTCTAGCCAGGACAAAACAGTTAGCATGAAGAAAGAGCCACGACTTTCTTTGGGAATCACTATTGCTGGAGGAAGAGACTGCCGAAGCCGCCTGCCGGTCTACATCACCAGTGTACAGCCCGTAGGCTGCCTACACCGAGAGGGCACCATCAAAAGAGGTGCACCAACATCTAACTAATGTCTACAAGGCCCTACATTACACGCAAGACGTATTAAATGACTTGTGTTGTAGGGGATGTCCTGCTCAGCATCAATGGAGCGGACTTGACACAGTTGACGTACAATGAAGCGGTTTCTGTGCTGAAGGCTCAGACGGCCCAGTCCCAGGTGGTTCTGCGGGTCATCCAGACTTTGTCGGAGGATTTTGAAGAGGAGCCAGACACCAGCTGTAATGACAAGATGGACCTGTCTGATGACCCTCGAGAGGACACTCTAAACTGGACCCCGCTTTGGACTCGGTGGCTGGGATTACCAAGGTATCTCCCTCATGTCTGGTGTTGACATTTTAAATGATTAACCCGTAAGCAACTGGAATAAAAGTACTACAAAGATATGTTTCTTTCCAAATCAGCCACATGCACTGGTGCCGAGACATTGTTCTACACAAGACCAACAATGAGAGCTGGGGCTTCAGTATAGTTGGAGGCTATGAGGAAAGTCACGGCCAGCAGCCTTTCTACATTAAAACCATTGTGCCTGGAACGCCTGCTCACTTCGATGGACGTTTGAAGTAAGATTCAGTGCAGTCTAATGAAACCCTACATGGCTGTCCAGTGACATTTACCTCTGCTCTTGTCCTCAGGTGCGGCGATGAGATAGTGGCTGTAAATGGAGCTACCACAGTGGGAATGAACAATAGCTCTCTCATCCCAATGCTGAAGTTGCAGAAGAATAAAGTCACTCTGACTGTCGTGTCGTGGCCTGGGAGTCTCGTCTAGTACCGCCCATTGGCCCCTCACAGGATTCTTTAACCTGTAGTTATATAAGGTATAACTGGGAAATCTACATTTGCACATCACAATGACATTATGGGATACCAGTATAAGATAAAGTAGTGCGTATAGTTACAATCCACAATTATTATTTTGTTATTGAAAGCAAAAGATTGTGTTTGAATGCATTTAGTCCTTATATAAACATTTAGTGAATAAATCTTTCATTTGGTTTCTTTGTTGCTTTTAAAGATTGGGATGTGTAGTTGAAATAAATGATTACATTATTGTAACAAGTTGCATCGGCTTACCAAAGAGTGACGAAACATCTTTTAAACAAATGTTTTACTTGTAATTGATTTGTGATTTTTTTTTTAATTTAAAGATCCTATTTTTTTCTGGATCATTTCCCAGAAACGTAATTGTGTAAATACACTTTGCAAACATAGATTAATTTCAAGTGTTATCACTTTTTTCATTTGAATATTTTTACAATTGAGTGCCTTGTACAATTGTAGGACAAAATTGCCTTAAAAATTGCCTTAAACGATCAAAAATGTGTCCTTGTTTGAGAAATATTGTTCAGTTAATAAAGCCTCGAGCAGCAAGGAATTTGCTTGAAGTTATTCATTTGTAGCTTACCAAATATAATTTAAAATCAAACCTCAACTACTCTCATGTCAACTGTTGGGATTCAATCTGAAATGTGGTTGTTTAGATTTCAGGAAATGCTTGTGTACTTAACATGCACATATGAATAAAACGGATGGTGACAGTAAAGCCTAAAATTGTCTAATAATCTGTTCATGTACCAGACACACCTGACCTCTAGTGGACAACCATATACATTGAAATTGTGCAGTTTAAAAATGTGTGTGTATGTATGTGTATACATACATACATACATATATATATATATATATAATTTTTCATTATTAGAATAACATCTCTTTTCAAGATTGTTGTTTCATTCACATGCCAGAAGGTTTTAGTTCGGTTCACACTAAGTGAATGTTTAAACCTCAAACTAAAGAGACAATGTGAATGTGAAACAACAGCACAAAGGGCCATAAACCCAGGAGCGCTGCCTTTGCTTTGGGGGCTTGTACCAACTTTGAGTAAACTCACTAATTTCATGTACAACTAGATAAGGACCACGCATATCACAGCGTAAGCATTCTGTTAACGATTCATCGCTTTAACAGGACAAATCGCCCAGTTATGTTGTATTGCTACAGGTTACTGAGTTTTGTTTTACTTCAGTCACTCATAAGTTCAGCGATTTTTACATTCATTGTGATTTACAACTGAAAGTGAAAAGAGACAACAAATACTATTTGTTTTTTTCAAAAGTAATTTATTTTCTTTCTCCAAAGGGAGTCTCTGTGGTAAACAGATTTTGTAACATGGATAATGCTCAGAGGAAAGTCTCCTTGGTACAATAGAACTATTTCAATCTTTACGGTTCATAAACTAATCCAGAGGCACTATTAACACAACGCATTGCAGCAGTATCCTAAAATATAGGAAATGATAAAAACACTCAACAGGGTTAAAAATGTAACCATTTGTTCCCCACACACTGTAAATTTAGTGCATGTGCTTTTCAGACTACGAGGGGATATAAAACAAGCAATGGAACTGCACAAATCATAAGAGCAGAGTGAAAAACATTTGAAATTGCTTCAAACTCGACAATCTTCGGCTAAAACAGGTGGTGCGTGATTAAAGGTCTTGGCAAAAATAAGCACAGCTTTTTGTGTTTCTTTGTATCATTTGCTTTATCCTCGACTCGCTGTTCTGAGATCAGACTGGGCTTGAGGGCATCGATCAGTCGAACTCTGGCAATAGTGAAATTATGGCTTACAAGGTAAACGGTCCATATACTTTTATTAATTATACTATGGAAACAGGAATAGATTGGCATAAAAGGGGGGGAACTAAATTTCTACATAACTTAATGTAAACAATAGGTTAACACTGTACAGATGTGTATGGTATTTACAGGTAAAGTCATCTGTTCCAATGTAGTCAAATGTATAGGAAACAGCTGATTAGATACTCTATACAGCATTTTTGCCCTCATCGCAAAACAATACTGCCTCTTTACCCGCAGCACAAAGTAACAAAATTACACATAAGGTAAGGCTTTTTTAGGCTTGAGGGAGTGTCACATTTGTTGCAAGGGTTTATTGATGGATGAGGCGGGGGCAGAGGATTGTTCGTTGGGGTAAATGCACTTCGATGTAGTCTCTTTAGTCTCGTGTAACAAAAACGCTGGAAAGAAACAAGGGAAATGTCTGCTTGTTGAAAAATGTGCAAAATCTGCTCTAAAGCAAAAGTGACGGCGTTGCAAAGTCTGATACACAGACATATTAACAGGGTCCACCCGGGACGCTGGCGCAGATCCTTATTCCAACATATTGTACTGTACAAGGCACTAAGGAGAAAATTCAAGGGCCCCACGTCCACTTCATGGCCGCTTCACATCCGCCTTCTCAGTCCGGTCGAAATATGGGATATTTGGGTAAGAATTCTATAAGAATCACCTGTGAAGGTTAACACAGACAAATCATTAAAAAGAGAGAAAAAAACATAATTTTCGAGAACATTTAGGGGAGAAAATAAACCAATGATAATGAACATACATTTTACCGATTTAATACAGGGATGTGTAGTTATAGGTTTAGATATTAACATTGGATATTGGGTTCTGTATTATTTGTAACTGAATTGTAAATGAAACAAAAGTGTCTGGCTTACATATTCCATCATATTGCTGCCTTCACATTTTCTTTTGCTGAGTTTCCAGTGCAGCCCCAGCTGAAGAAAGGAAAAGACACGGACACAATGAATGAACACCTCCTCTCAATGACAAAGAACAATCTGTCTGAGATCTCCTTGTCAGTGACAGGAGACTTTCGAAACAGGGCTGTCTGGTCTCACAGGGGTCAAACTGTGGCCAGACACTCAACAGCTTCCTTTATTTCTGTCCACAGCTACTAGTTGTAATTTGTTGCAACAGGACGAACCAAAATGAGCACACCATTTTACTGCAGACCTCGCAGCCAGCTCAATCAGTGCGACAGATAAGACTCTCTACCACTGATAGTTTTATGTTTAAGAGTTTACAAAGCAGCACTTATGGGGCTCACATACACACACTTTCACACAGGTGATGACGTGTTCTTTACCTTGTGATATAATCTGTTATTTTCCCATTCTAGCAATTTCTGAATGGATCGTCTGGTCTGTGCAAAGAGGAGAGCAGCATTAACAGAAGCAGTAAAGTCATTAATGAAAGTAATGACAGTGACAGGCGTAATATAGCAGGTATCAGTTAACTGCAGCTGTGTTAGGATTTATAGACTGGACTCCAATTTTACCAGCAAGTCATTTTCACTTTGTTGTCTATAACTCTTACTTTAATACCGGCTTTAAAAGACACGCCCATAGAGCAGGTAGGGATGAACAAGCGCTAAATGCATCATTCCTACACAACCACTAATTGAACACAGTATGTTATTAAACCAAGACTACTCCAGCTGAACCGTCCTTAGAGCCCTTGAGTAATGGGCTGTGATGTGGGAGAGAGTAAAAGTGTCCGGCGCGTGTCAGGAGGTCAGAACTCACTCTCTTATTGAGACAAATAACCGGCCACAGACTGCAGCCGACTGTACAGCAGCAACACAAGCATCCGCAGAGCAGCCACTTCACATTGACAGGCAGGTTTTTCTTCAAACACGCATTTACTCGGCCAATGCTGGTTTTAAATTCCTCTGGAGCTACCTATAAAATAAACACTATATTAAGACAAAGGCTTTAAGGATAGAAAAACAGAAATGGTGTAATTTATATCATCTATGCAGCTCAATCACAAATGTTTCCTAGATATTCAAAATATCTTGTTTGGAAAGATCAAAGGCTTCAATATCACAGCAGGTAGATATTTACAGATGCTGGCCCAAGATGAGATGGGATCTTAAAATACTAAGGCTGACTAGCTAACCACGCTCCAGACTGGTCAAGGCAAGGAGAGCCTATAGGGAGATAAGGCCAGTGCCTGTGGCAGTGCAGGCCAAACAGCTTGAATGGTTGCTCATTCCAGGCCCAGTCTGTACGTCATAAAACCGGGGTCGTAATCTTTTATGACAGGATGCAAAGGTCTCTTTGCAAACAGCCAAAGACCTCAAAATAAAGCCCAGCAGGGCCTGATCTGCACCCTTCAATCATCATAATTGTGAACTCATCCATCACATGTCACCGTTGGTCACAATGCTGAAGCTTCTTTTTATTGCCCCACACTTCCCTCGGCCTGCTCTTACCCCTACAGCCTTTTTGTGTTTAAGCGTTCGACCCAGGAAGCTTTTCTTTCTTGTCTGCAGTGAGTCTCCATTTCATTATTTTATCACCTGGAGTTGGACTCTCCCAAAGCCTGCGTCCCGGCCAACTGCAGCCGTTAGACGGCTTACTCATTTACAGAGCTGGACTGGACATTGTATCTCTTTCTAACTGTGCAGCCCAGTCTCTAGAACAAGTTGTACCAGGATGGTTCCGGGCAATGTTTCCTAAACCTTTCAGGCCGAGACCCCTAAAATAACTACCACTCACAAGCCCCACTGCTGAACAAAATTGAATGCAGTCAAAACATGTTGAATATGATAATACTTTTGTATTGTATTTTTGTGAAGCACTTTGTGACTTCTGACTGTGAAAGCTGCTATACAAATAACATTTACTTACACATTTACTTACTATTACTAGATTACATGTGTTACAAATTGTACTTATTTGCAAAATACAGTGTCATAATTTGATCATCTCACGACCCTCACTTTAGGAACCACTAACCAGTGTTAGTGTAGTCCAAGTTACAACATATGAAAGTACTTAACATACATTTATTTACACAAAGCAAAATACAAAAATAAAGCAGTACCTTTCCTGTGAGAATAGAAGGAAATTCTGTGTCAAAACTGTTGCTCAGTCCAAACCTGAAAACACATGTATATTATTATTATTATCATTATTATTAGATTACTGTTGAGTTTATTAATAATGGTCCCAATCCCATCAACAGTAGTCTATAGCCAAACATTTCTTTTAAGACTGAACGCCAGAAAAAAGGTAAATAAAACAGTGTTTATGAAAACTAACTTGACACTGGTCCTACTGCAACAACTAATTAAAGGTGATGCAATATCTTACCATAAAATCAAGCATACAAATAAAAATAAATCTTTGCATCTTGATATTTGAGAAATCCTTCATCCATACAAAAATGTAGGCATCTTTGGACCAGTCGGAGAAAGTGGGGAAGATTGTAGCTGCATCGTCACAACAACAGACTTTTTTTGCCTAATAATAAACCAATGGAGATGTACATGTTTGAATACTTAGCATAGAGCTCATTCAAAAGCATTCTGACATTATATTGTGATAAATTTATTTAACAGCCTATCGGGTTGTTTTTTTATTTTGCTTAAGTTTTTCTGTATAACTGTATCACTACAGGAGGAAGGTGGAGCGGCTGGTGTCCTGGTGCAGCGGCGAAGACAGTGGAGAAGATCGTGGACTTCAGGAAAGTCACAGCTCCCCAGCCCCCTCTCACTATCACAGACTCCGCCATCACCTCCACTTCCTCGGCATCATCATCACCCAGGACCACAAGTGGGGGTTCACCATCAGCTCCTTCATCAAGAAGGCCCAGCAGAGGATGTACTTCCTGAGGCAGCTGAGGAAAGCCAAGCTGCCAGCGGAGATGATGGTGCAGTTCTACACGACCATCATCGAGTCCATCCTCACCTCCTCCATCACCGTGTGGTACACTGGAGCCACAGTCAGGGACAAATGGAGACTACAGCGCATTGCGCTCTCTGCTGAGAAGGTGATCATCTCTGCAGGACTCAGAGGCTGTGTTCTCACCCTGGACACAGCCTATTCAAGACACTCCCCTCGAGCACAGTCCATTTGGACCAGAACCTCTGGACACAATAATAAGAGTCTTCTCCTCAGGTTGGACTCATGAGTCATTGACATGTTCAGCAAGTCACGTGAAAAATACCTCATATTTGCATATTTTGTATTTTTATTTAGATAAACTTTTATAAAACTTTACTTTTATTGAATACCTTATTTTAGGCATGCATTGTATTTTATGTTATTTTATTCACAGCTTTTGGTTTCTGATTTTAAGGACGTGTTTCACGTTCGGTATGAGAAGGTAAATTGCCCTGTAATCGAGTCTAAACCCGTGTAACTGCACCAGGCCTGGAACAGGAGTGACAGCTGAACTGTTGTAGTTTCCTCTGTGATCACAAAATAACGTTACACTTGACAGTGACGAGACGCTACAAGATAAAACATGCTACATTGACATGCCACACATAAATAAACCGTCGGTAACCACAGAAGTCTGATATTTACAGCTACAAACGCTCGGCAAGAAGTGACCGTTGTGATTTACGTTAGCTAACTGATTAGCCGAAGCTAAAGGCTAAAGGTTCCGACATTAGGTTAACACAACAAGCTGTACATGAGTACAAACACGGCTCTGCTTACACTGTGATGTGCCCTGCCCCGCACATGGCCACGGGCTCCGGGCAGTATCTGGGCAAATGCTCTTCACTCACTACGTGCTCACCCTCTTCGTCTTCTAACTCATAAATTGTATCAAAGTCCGCCATGTTGGGCAGTAAGACGCTGATGACGTCAGCGGCGCGCAAGTCTCTGGTGTCGCGAGCGCCACGAGCGCCACGAGCGCCTCTGAGCATCTGGAGGACACAGTGTGAGCGCTTATGGCCACATGTTTGATGCACAGCAATAGAACACATTACATCCGATCATTTCAATGCTTGTTACCATCACGCACAGGCCTTGTGCATCATGCAGCCTGGGCCGTGACACAGCCAAACTTAGATGATTTTAAGAACAAAATAGACCAAAGCCCATGCACCATTTAGAAATAAACTTGTTTTGAAAATCGTTATGCAAAACGTTTTTATTTACATTTCAATATGGCCAAAAACAATAGGTATAGCGACATAACTGCTCATCCTGGCCACCTTAACTAAAGCTTTTATTTGGCAAAGCACACTCAAAGACTTGATTTGTCAAATCTAAAATAGACTATGTTCATTTCACAATCCAGTTTAAACTTAGGCTATTTAAATGTCGTCGAATTAACATTTTATTCACAAACACATACATTCCATCACATAATAAAAGGATATTTATATTTTAATAAAATTGACGTTTTTTTTTAGTCTTTGTATTCTCCTACATTAATAAACAATTCTGTGAAAATATTTGAAGAGCCTCCAGCGTATCATCGCTTTGTTATAATGTAAGTCCGCAGCTCTGTGCGTCCTGACACACGAATAGAGTTTGTATGCTGCGCGTAAAGTGTCCGTCAGCGGAGTGCTCGGTTATGTTCGAGTCCCAGAGCTCGAGTCTCTCCGTCACTGCGTCACAGTCACTTGCTGTATATTCCTAATTGATGGTAAGGTGTTCATAGGCTGAGGTGGATACAGGGACCCATGGATTTCTGAGGGGCTGAGCGAGCCTGGCACAGGGAGTGGACTCACTGACCCGGGGTCACTGTGCACAGAGCCACTGCTGCCGTCAGACTGACCCATCTTCTTCTTGATAAGTTTCCTCTCTTTGGCCCTGCGGTTCTGAAACCAGATTTTGACCTGCAAATGAGACAAACAGGCGTGAGATGCTGACGGACCAACCCTGCGGGGGAACATGCCTTACAGGTCAAATGTAACAGGTTGCAGGAATATATTGAATTCATAGCTTATGCTACTATAGATTATGAAATCCTGTACATTAATCAATGTAATCACTGACATGGAAAAGCACCATCGTGTATTACCTGTCTTTCGGATAGGCCCAGATTGACCGCGAGCTCAGACTTCCTCCTGATAGTGATGTATCTGTTGAAGTGAAATTCCTTCTCCAACTCCAGCCTCTGGTGGTCCGTGTACACAACCCTGTATTTCTCCTTCGTTCTGGTTTTGCCTGTGAATGTGCAATAAACAAAATGGTAATTATTTTTACCTCACAGTTGAGTTGTTCGACGAGATTTCTTGCCGGATTCCGCGTGCCAGGACCGGTCTATCAATGCACAGGATCTTCATTACTATCTCTGTACATACGCAAATTGTGCCTCTGATCTTTGCTTTGGTGACAAATGGACACTTTGAATTTCAAAGAGATCGTGTCAGTAGAACGTTTAGCAAAAACATCAGACCAGAAACGCTAAGAAATTATTACAAGGCATTTTGATTTATTTCTACCTAAACTATGAAATTGTTAGGTTACTTTCCTATCGTGTGTCCAATGTGGCAAACAATTACATTAAATAAGCCTACATATTTGCATTTAAGTACAGTGGCCGAAGAAATATACAATGTTTCAGCTCATCCTTTAAAATGTTCGATTATGATGTGGTCTGACATGTTTTCACCGCGAAGACTAAACACAAGCTGTGAAAAGTGCCACTTTGTCCGGTAATAAAACAGAGGAACAGAGCAGGGTGCATATCAAAGTGAGGAGGTGTTGAAAACAGAGGCCGTCGTCTGATGACGGAGAGCAACAATGTGACGGGGAAGTCAGGCTCGCATCTCCCACACTCATGGCATTAACATGACAAGGGCCTGGCGCCGCGGCCTTGCACTTTTCCGACTCATTCCCACCGAAACGAGGCGCGCTGTCATTTGTTTCAGGCCATGTAAAATCAAACATCAGCTTCTGAATCAGAAGTCTATCCGTGGACTTGTGTCGCTCACCTGTTGAGGAGGATTGTGCCGTTTTGCTCATCCACTGAAATGAGTTGCGCCTTTCTCTGTCCGGAGACATTTGAGTGGCAGAAACGCTTTCTGGCGGCGGCTGCAGCACGGCGGTGCTGGGTGGATGCATGTGACTGTACTCAGGGGAGCAGTACGACACTTGTCCCGGAGACGAGTTGTTCATTGGTGCAGGGATGCTGTTTGGGGGCCCCAGGCTGTAGGTGCCCCAATCCTCCCTGGGAGCGCCATATGTGGGCCCCCAGCTGCTCGTGGACTGTGCGTGTGTGTCCATGTTTGGCATGTGATGGTATCCGCCAAAGTCGGGGTACTGTGGTGAAGAAACAAAGTTCTGTGGAGGCAGGTTGATGCCTGATCTTCTGACGGGTCCTTGATGGTACATGCTGCTTTCTTTATCCAATAGGTATCCAACATACATGATTTGTGCAAAATAAAAATAAAAGCCTCAATTAAAGCTCAATTAAAACAAGGAAAAATGGACCCCGTGCTCTGATTTTATGGCAACATATTGTCGCACATCTAAAACAATCCTTCTTCTGTATAGCCTATATAGTTGTTGTTGTTGTTGTTGTTTTTAAAGAAAAAAAAAGAATGGTGTAATAGTCCAAAGTGACTCCTCAGTTACAAACGCGACGTAGCTCCTCTCGTGATACCATCTCTCATCATGTGCGTGTGTTGACAAGATGCTAGAGGTATAACCAAGGCCCTCCTGACGTCAGTTCTCCTCCTAGGTCCATTTACATCCAAATGCGCGAGTTTTGCGGCGCGGGCCAGAGGTCCCCCTTCTAAACAGCGTCATCACTTCGCAGCTGGCCTATCCAACCCGGGAGAGGTTGAATACATTAAATGTAATGAATACATTAGCTGCGAGTGTGGACAACTGTAGCCGGATTCCAAATGGAATCGTGCCACAAGACGCATAATTACGCACGCTTCACATCACCACTGATCTTAATTTGATGTAATCTTTTTGATAAATACATTTTTGCTTTGTTTAATTTGAAGTGTTTTGACATTTTTATCGAAATATCAGTGGCAATTTCAGTTCAATCAATGTAGTGAATCCATAATGCTTTCCATGTTACACTGAAAACAAAGGCACATCTTGTATTATTTTAGAAGATATTAAGCTTACTTGCAAATGAGGTGCAAAGTATGAGAGACTTTTTACAAACCAGAGCTTTCGTATTCCATCTTCACACCCCAAGGTCGCACTTCACGGCTAATTCCGGTTTAAAGGAAACTCGCCACAACCCCCTCTGTGACAAACAGCGCCTTTGAACACATCGGCCTGCAGTCCCACCAAACTCACTGTAAAATCATTGAGAAGGCATATCTGTCATCCAAGGAAATGGTTTCTAAAGCTATTTGCCATTAACAATTTACACGGCCAGTGCCGAAAGTTGAATTTTATTTATTTAATAAGTTGAAACAAGCTTTCACTCACCGGGATAACAGAAAATGCACTATAACATAAACATTTAATTGTATTTCCAGCCAGCACGTATCCTTCATTGTGTGCTCTGTTACAGGTGTCCTTGTGCGTTATATGGTGCACTAATTGGTTTGTCAAAAGTTTGACTAGGTAAATAAATGTGTAGTGTTTGTTGCCCACACAATTTACTGATCAGTCTAATCGAGTCAGATGCCTCATCTAGAAAAAAACATTGAGAATATAACAGAAGGATGTAAGGTTTAGGGCCTAAAGTCACAATAGTGTACATAATATAGGCCCATGGGCCTTTCATGAGAGAGAAGGTGTGTTAGTGTGTGAAAGTATTTGATGAGTTGGCAAAAAAATAAAATAGAAAAAGGTATTTCAGTTATTTAATGTGTCATAAAAGTACAGTGAAGGCCCAAACCTGCTTCATCAGATAAGACGTCCCTTTCATCTGTCCAAGACGTGGGTCACACAGGGAGAGCTCACGCCTCTGGGTCTCTGTGCCCTGATCATAGACCACTCCTGCTCCCTTTTGGACTCAACCGGAACAGACAGAAAATTCAGCCTAAAAGGCCAGTTCAGGTCTCAGTTTGGCGACAATAGTTTGCGTTCACGTTCTGATGTCATATTTCAGATGGAGAGCAACTCCAATATGCTGTTTTTGAAAGGAATAGACACATATGATCAACACATTTAGATTTATTTTGATTTGTTACGGCCTGGCTCAAAAGACTAACCATTTTAATCCTTTGTCTTAAAGTCCTGACCATAATCACGCTTTTGGGGATGAACAACAATGGCACCATATATTGTAAAAAACAATTCAGATGACATCATAACATTCAGATGGGGGCAGCTAAAGTTAATATTGTTAATATGCAAATTATTGTTGTAATCCAGGACGTTTGTGAGTAGAGTAGTCAATATAGAAACCATCACGTCAGATTAAACATAGAATAGAAGACAGTTTTTGGTGTTTTGTTTCCCAGTAAATTCAGAACTATATAAACCATGTCTAAACACCTGCATTTAGAACGTTTCTCCATTTTGACATGTCCTCTACCTTAAACTGGGGGAAGACTATTGATGGCATCATGTAAACCAACCTATGCTTATTTGTGACAGATGGCTGTTTTACCCATAGGTTTTTCCCCAAGCTGCTTATATTTTGTTTAGGTAATAAGGCTTTAAAACAACAGCACACGTCATAGCTTTGTCAAAAGATCATTGGCATTTTGATCAGAACATGTGCCCACGCGCCCATACATCAACTATGCGTTTTAAGCAGGATCCAGCAAGTGTGACAAACTAACCACAAGAGGGCAGACTAAATCTTATAGCTCAAAGGGGTTTTGGTTTCAGCAAATGAGATGGTAAGGTGAAGTGATGAGGCCATAGCATCATGGATCTACTATATTATATTATACGATATATAGACTGACACATTTGAGGGGATCTGCAGCATCCAATTTTTTTTATTTAGTTCTGTGCATTATTCATTTAATGAGACTGGGGCGGTGTAGGCTATAGGCTTGAACCTGAACATGATAGATAGATGCAGCACTAATCTCCAAATGCAGTCCCAGAGCAGGCTGATGTGCGAATTCTTAAAATCAAACATCCAAAGGAAATAGTTCTAATGACTATCATAAAAGTTCTGTACAAAGTCGCGCACACCCAGTCCTCTGAGTAGAATGAAATCTCCTTTGTCACAAGAGGGCGCCATCGTGTCAGAAATGCAAGTTATGACGGTTGCAAGTCACTAGTCTGTACTCGGTACTATTGGTATGTTGTTATGAGAAGCAACATGCTCATTCAACACAAGGTGCTGCATGCCTCCATCATAACTGATCCAGTCCATCTGAAAAGTCTAACTGGAGTTATTTGGCTGAGCTCAGCACGCTGAGCGCAGGAATCCTCTGTTGCATAACTTCACCGATGTTGTTTAATTTTCTGTGGTGTTTCGCTGTGGGATGAGAAGTAAGAGGAGCATCTGTTACTATTTCTGGATAAACCTCCAGCACAGCTCAACACTGACACAGTCCATCTAATGTAAAACATATGTCCGGTGTCAGAATGTGCAGTGTAAACTGTTGTGTGCAGATGTGAGCGCACTTGGACTCACCAGTGGCCCTTCACTGTCCCCTCAGCTGTTTCCTCACGGCTCGTAAACAAGGCCCGAAGAGAAAGGCTAGAGACTGACATAAACTGCTGAATGGTATGCTTGGAACAATTAAAACAAGAAAAAAGATGCTAGCTCACAGAAATGAAATATATATCTATATAAATCTATATATTTCCCTTTATACTTACTGTTAAGTAAGGAATATATATACAATAGGTGGCTCTGGTCTTACATCACATCTGCTCCTCACGCTTCACCACTTTTATGAATGAACATATGACTCAGTGTATAGGCAGCTGCTATTATTGGTGGTTTATTTTTGGTTTTGCTCCGATCTTAGGCAATATATTTTGAGGTTTGACTTATCACTTGCAACCCTCTATTTCTCAACAATTCCTCCCTTGTGATGATAGAATTAGTCAAAGTTCTAGCACAGATTCAATGGTCCCAGATTCCAGCTCCAAATATAGACTAGCTTTGTTTACTTGTTGTCATGCAGTAGGTGGAGTAGAGGAGAGAAGAAAAGAATCCGGTCCATTGTTCTGTTTTAGGTGAGGGGTGCGGATGTGTCCGCTATCCACCCTTCACCTTGTTGGGCAGGGATGGGGGGGAGACGTTGTGTGACTCTGGCATGGAGGAGCTTTGTTTTTTGGCATTTTTTTGTCTTTGTATTATTTCAAGCTGTGCAATAGGTGTGAGTTTTAAATACTTGTACTGATTAACCAACTGTCTTATGTTTTTTCCCCCTCAAGCATTTCCAAAAATGTGTTTTCTCTTTGTACAGCTTTTGCAATAATGTTAAGCTTTCTCTTACATTTCCTGTGGTTCAGTGCATCACTGCCATTCTGACATACCTTTTATTTTAATATCTATCATCGTGGATGTAGATAATCTTTGATCATATCCATGTGTTTGAATTCAAGTACATTTGAACCAGAAAACATCAGTCTGGAGCCTGTGTCTACATCCTTTCCCTATTTGTTTGTCTCCTTTTTGGAAATGGCTCAGAGGTAAACCCTGTTGTTGGGCACACTCCTTACTGTAAATAAGTCCTGACAGGACAGAGGAGATGGCTGATCTGAACAGTAGCGTGTGATTCAGTGGCACCCTCCCAGTGTCGGTAAGTCAGTGCCATCGGAAGCTTTGGGTGGATTTGTGAGTTGGGAACACCATGTGGTTTGTTTCTTTGGGATGATTAAGAGTTCCTTCCTTCCCCCGTTCAGACTCAGGGGGTATTGTCCCGGTGAACAGACAGGCTGCCGACACCATCCCGGGCCAGGATGTGACGCTCTGACAGGCTCAAGGAGCGGCTCCAGCACAAACACATGCTCCATCAAGGCGCTGGAAATCTGGTGGGAGCAATCAGCCGCCTGCTTTATCAATGGTTCAAAAGAGATATCATGTGCACATGCAATTTTATACAACATATTTCAGAATCTGAAATATTTGAAGGATTAAAGCAATTAAAAGACCAGACCATAATTACTGTATAAATATGTCTTTATTTATTTATATGCTCTGTTTACAGTGTGAAGACAGTACTTTAAATAACGCACAACTTATTACAAAGTATAATAAGTAGCCTACAGGTAATTGTAATAGGCTAAAATTAATGGAATGTGTTTGCAAATACATGTGAATAAAACCTTAGTACAAGTACAAAAAACAAATTTATTAGAAAATTGTTAAATAAAATACAAAATATCTGTAACACTGTTTGATAAATACTTAAAGACAATAACTTGGTACACTGACTGTATGTTGTACTTGTTAGTTTGTTCAAATGCTACAGGCTGCATTGCAACTGAATGTGTTCAATGACGATATCTTTGTGTTGTATATTCAACAACGACTGTTCAACAACGACTGTGAGAGAACGACTCTCACTGATGTGAGAGTCGTTCTCTCACAGAACGACAGTTTGAAAACACAATTGTCTCATATGATATGCTGACTATAACAAAAGCATGTTCTCTTCAAAAATTATAATAAATACAGCATTTGTTAGAGCTTTTGGCGGATGTTCTTTTTATTCAAAAGTAAAATCAGATGTGTGACTAACCTGAGTTTAGCTAATTGAATTGAAATATCATAAATATTGCCTGCATATCCTCTGGTCATGGTGAAGCATTCCTTATAACTTGTATGGGGATTCTTACACTCAAAACAACAACAGTAAGAAACCTAACACTGCTTTGAATGTCCTTATATAGACTGGCAGATATTGCATGAATTCGATGGGGACTGCAGTGCATTTTCACAGTAGATTCAATAATTACCTGAGCCTGTGTGGAGAGGTGGACAAATGAGCAGAAACATGGGTGATAAAAGTTTACATTTTTTTGTTGCACTGAAGGCATCCCCAGAATCCGCTGATACAATAGCACAGGTTTTCCTCCTAAAAGTCAGTCCAGTGAAGAGGGCGGTCCTGAGGGGGAGCAGGCGTTAAACCGGTGGAGTGGAGTAGCGCACCACAGAGTTGTAATCGGGTGGAGGGCTGTGACACTCCAGACCAGCGTCCAGCGCCGAGTCATCCAGGCTGAAGTCACCTAGGACCGACTCTTTGCTCTTACTCATGGCCTTCTTCCTGAAAACAAAAAACACACTTGTGACACCCCATTGTTCGATTTTAATTAGAAGAAATATGGGAGTGGAATTTCAACTTCTGACGAGAAAGCACTACAAAGGCCGAATGCTTTACAATGGTATGTGGTTGTTAAAGAAGAGGAATATATTGAAACTATTTTTGACAATATAATGTTTGATAGAAGAGACATTCGGACATCTTTGAAATCATCCAATGCAGTTATCAGGAATATCAGGTTTTCTTAATATTGTGCAGCCCCGGTAGGTATGTGCAAACATTTTGTTATGCACTTATGATGTAATCAGTCATCTATGGCATTTCTCCATGGCTTGAGCCACAGAATATGAGTAATTGCTGGCTTTTGTCTTTGTCGGTTGCTAGGAGTTTCCTAGGCTCCTCAGACAAGGCAAAAGGGTCAGAGCCCAGCAGGGGCAGATGACGCCTCTGTACTGGTATGCTGTGGCAGAGCTGGAAGATTTACCTATTACAATAGTGTATACAACATAACAAAATAATATCAGTAAAGGTTTAAAAAAAGACAAAAAAAAAAAAACTTATCCTTAAAAGTTGACAGGTGAAACTTTCCAAAACAAAAACAGCTTCTAAAGACCATAGCCTCGTAAAATTCCAAGGTGGCAATGACTGTGTGACTGTCTAATGAGGAAGTCCCCACACATCGTTCTCTGCGTGCCTGGACACACTTCACCATGGCAGCGGGCCGTATCAACGCTGGCAAACTTTGTTTCAGAACAACAGGGGCCTGTGGCCGGTGTGGCTTGCTGTCTACCATTGAATACATAAAAGTAAATGGGAATCAGGGTTTTAAACAGCCTTCGGTGTTGAATATTGGTGAGGTTACATGGAAGTCTGACACTTTTTTTTCAAATACGTTTTTTCTTCTTTCAAACAAAAATAATCTAATACAGACACATTTAAAATTATAGCAGAAGTAACGGCGCTTGTGTGATTAAAAATCCTCAATCTTATCATCTTCATGAATACCTACAGAATAATGTGATTATAGTTTTTACAAAATACTGTTATAGACAGAATACTGTGATTATAGACAGAATACTGTTATTATAGACAGAATAATGTTATTATAGTTTTTACAGAATACTGTTATAGACAGAATACTGTTATTATAGACAGAATAATGTTATTATAGACAGGATAATGTTATTTTAGTTTTTACATAATAACAGCTGGCTCAAAGGGTATGACCCTGTGAATTAACCCTGCCACTGACTGCTGTGAGCATAATATGTGAGCTCTGAAACTCCTGCTGAGGACAAAGAAGGGAATGATTTATATACTTTTGACTCAGATTTGATCCTCACCTCAAATATCCTCAAAGGAGAGAACATTATAGACGATTACATTGGAGCTTCTGAAGCCCATTTGTTACGGTTAGATTTGGGGAAGTAAGAGGAGTTCTGAGAGGCTTTGAAAGAACAGCCATGTGTGTGAGAAACAAAAGTCTTAAAAAACGTGTGCCTCTGGTAATGCAGCCACTTGGCCTTTCAGTTTGCTCCCTCCAAACTTTATCTAACCCATGTCCCCTTTGTCACTTGGCCTCAGGCGTGGTCTCTGGAGACAAAAGACTAAACTAGTTGCAGACTTCTTTTCAAACGCAGCGCAGTGTGTGCTGTAAGACGTTATAGTGTCTGCATTCCGGCTCAGTGGGAAGGTTTCCCAGCAGGTATTGTCCCTTCCAGGCCATGTTTAAGGCTTTACGCAGCACTTACGCCAAAGCTATGATGCTCAGAGGTCGCCCAGCTAACGACTCAAGACGCTTCAGTGTCTTCATGTTTTCTGTGGACAGGCCCAACCCACTGTCTGATTGCCCGCTCTGATGAACACACAGAGACAGCAAGTTTCCATATTACAGGTTAAAAATATGATCAGAAATGTAGCTTTTTATACAAATAACATACCACATGGTTCTGATTGGTTCCATTGTCCATGGTCACCTCATCGAAGGTTTTCACACTAGCAGGACGTATCTTCATGTTCCTGCCAAATTATGATTTAAGAAATAAAATAAAACACCTTACATGCTGTATTTACAGACAAAACATGAATAAGTAATATCAGAATCAGAATCAGAATAAAGTTTATTGCCATTTGTCAATGAACAGGATTCACGGACATAGGAACTTGTCCTGGCAGTCCTGTGCAACACAAACATCAAACACTGAACAATTAATACAAAAACAATGGACAATAAATAACTATCAGGTTTTAAAAATAGGTAAGTAGAGTTAAAAATAGACATGATATGTACATAAAATAAAGTATGTAGTGCAATAAAAAGTGACCAGTAAGTGCAAAGTGCTTAGGAAGTGTTCATGAGTAGTAGTAACGGCAGAGAGAAAGAAACTGTTCTTGTGACGGGAGGTTCTGGTCCGGATGGACCGTAGCCTCCTGCCTGAAGGGAGTGGCCTCCTGCCTGAGGGGAGTGGCCTCCTGCCTGAGGGGAGTGGTTCAAATAGTCCGTGTGCCGGGTGAGAAGGGTCGGGTGTGATCCGACCTGCATGTCCCAGAGTCCTGCAGACGTACAGGTCTTGCAGAGATGGAATTTCGCGGCCGATCACCTTCTCAGCAGAGCGCACAATGCGCTGTAGTCTCTGCTTGTCTCTGGCTGTGGCTCCAGCGTACCACACGGTGATGGAGGAGGTGAGGATGGACTCGATGATGGCCGTGTAGAACTGCACCATCATCTCCACTGGCAGCTTTGCTTTCTTCAGCTGCCACAGGAAGTACATCTTCTGCTGGGCCTTCTTGCTGAGGGAGCTGATCGTGGGCTCCCACTTGAGGTCCCGGGGGATGGTGATACAGAGAAAGCAGAGGGAGTCCACAGTGGAGATGGGGGAGTCTGTGATGGTGAGGGGGGGTTGGGGGGCTGTGACTTTCCTGAAGTCCACGATCATCTCCACTGTTTTTTGGGCGTTGAGCTCCAGGTTGTTACCGCTGCACCAGGACACCAGCCGCTCCACCTCCCTCCTGTAGACAGACTTATCCCCGTCTGAGAGCCCCATGAGGGTGGTGTCGTCCGCAAACTTTATCAGTTTTACGGAGGCATGGCTGGAGATGCAGCAGTTTGTGTACAGGGAGAAGAGCAGGGGAGAAAGTACACAGCCCTGTGGTGCTCCTGTGCTGATGGTCCGTGTGTCTGAGACATTCTTCCCAAGCCTCACGCACTGCCTCCGATCCGTCAGGAAGTTGGTGATCCACCTGCAGGTGGAGTCAGGCACGTTGAGCTGGGAGAGCTTGTCCTGGAGCAGAGCGGGGAGGATGGTGTTGAAAACCGAGCTGAAGTCCACAAACAGGATCCTGGCGTAGGTTCCCGGGGAGTCCAGATGCTGCAGGGTGAAGTGGAGTGCCAGGTTTATGGCGTCGTCCACAGACCTGTTTGCTCTGTACGCGAACTGCAGGGGGTCCAGCAGGAGGAGGTGAAGGACTTGAGGTGGGGGAGGACCAGGCGCTCAAATGACACCATGACTACAGACGTCAGTGCCACAGGTCTGTAGTCATTAAGTCCAGTGATCCGGGGCTTCTTGGGGACAGGGACGATGATGGACGACTTGAAGCAGGCTGGGACATGGCACGACTCCTGGGAGGTGTTAAAAATGCCAGTGAAGACCGGGGCCAGCTCGCCTGCGCAGTGTCTTAAAGTGGCCGGGGTGACACTGTGTCCGTAGGTGTTGTAGTTCTGATGGATAAGAGCTCTTCACGAGTGTAAGAGCACGCAGACACATAATTTACGAACAAAAACAGACAAAACAACACATAGCACCAAACGTCGCGGCTGCCATGGGCGGCGCCATTTTGCACATGCGCAGTATCTATGACATAGCTCTATCAAACACATTTTGTTGACTTGTACATTTCAACACCCTGCGGTTAAAACACACGCTTAATTTAGCTTAAGAGCAAACTGTCGTTGCTGCTTTTCAACACCTTTCAACAAACAGTGAAAATCAGTGCAGGACAAATATTATTCCAAGTGGACATAAATCTTATGGCAGCCGTGTGCTTCTGGGGAAGTTCCTGCTCTTAAAGCTCTTAGCTGTGTGTTTCTTATCATGTGCAAATAAGGTCAATTGGCATTGTTTAGAGGGAATTAAAATAATAATGTAGTCATAACTGAAACCTTTCAAATGATTTTACAGACGATTTACTTGGTATCAGTACCAAGCACTGGTGGTTTTCAGGCTGTTACTGAGAGTCATACCATAACATTATAGTAAAACATCAAAACATCAAAATGTGAGAATGAGTGCAGTTCTCACCAAGTTCCTCCAGAGTCGCGGTGGGACATGGGTTGTGTGAGCTTGTCATCTGTGGACCCTGATAGATCTCCTACTTTAGCCAGCAACACTGTGTTGATTGGGATGTAGTGTTTTCCCTCCTGTTACAGTCAAAACACAATTGTCTTTAAACATTAGACGGACCAGGAACTGCTCCATAATACTTAGAATAGAATAGAATAATAGACTGCTGTTTAGTTTATTGTTTAGTTTACTGCAACTCAACATTTAATATCAATAATGATAGATAATAAAAAAACACAAAAAACAGCACAACAGTATTTGGTGCCAGTTTTATTTCTAAATTGCTTTGCTAAATAGTTTCTCGTCTTCTAAAACCTCCGAAATGAGTAGAAACAGAAATTCTGCCCCTGTGTGAAGTGCATTTTTGATACACAAAATACTACTTCGATATGTCAAATGCATTAATGTTTTCAGTATTTTTTTATTGTTGCCATACCTGTTGAACACTGGCCTGAAGCAAATCCCCGAGTCCTCCCACCAGCTCTGTGAAAGAGGGTCTCTTTAGCGGCTCCCCGTGCCAACAGTCCAACATGGTCTGATAGCTGAAGGTGAAGAAAATACAGCAGTTGTGGACACAGAAGTTTTTTGAAATATAAAATGCAATTTAAATCTTAACTCTTTTTGATCCAGCCTTACCGCGTAGGATTAAAATGAGTAACTTAAGTCAAAAGGTATAAATGCTTGGCCACTAATAAGCTTTTCATTTTCATGTAGGCTGTTGAAGTGTTTGTTGGTCTTTAATCCCCTAACACGTCCTTTTCTGCTCACACAAACTCCTCCACTCCCTGGTCCGCAGACAGAACTTTAGAGCAGAGACAGCGGAGACAGAGAGCACTAGTGATGCGCGGGTTGTCGTGTCCCCCCGTGATTTCCGCCTCTGCACAGGCAAAATTTATTTAAATTACAATAGATTTTAAATATCTAGCCTTCATGTTTTTGTTGCTGAAGAAAATGAATATAAAAGAGCCAAAAATGTGTACTGAAGCTGAATAATAATCAGACAATATACACATCAAAATCTTAAGACCAAGCATAAGGCCTTATGTTAAAATTGTTAAAAAGTTGTGGCTGCAGTTTGTCCCAAAGCGGTGTAAAGCCATAGGACGATCTCAACAGACATTCTTAAGACTGTCAGTGAGACGGCAAAGGAAGCAGACACAAGATGTAGTAAATCCTCTCTGTGTGTCTGGAAGCATAAATAGCATGGCTATGATGTTTTTGGTATTGGGACAGGAAGTGAGCATCCTCTTCCTAATGTCTTTCTTTTGTTCAAGCTTCATCTGAAAAATAACTTTGATTTCATAACCTGATCCAGCGCACGCTTCTCACAGGAAACCTGAGCCTGACCAGTTTCATCCCATTGACTCCAAACGCATTTCCTTCAACATTCATTTTAATACCTTTAGAGCAATTTATCTTGGCCTCAACGTCACAAGCATGCCAAATATAATCTGGTACAGGCCATTTCTTTTGTGCAGCTGAAACGTACAAGGGATTCTTGGCACCAGTTGGTCTGTCTCTACAAATACCTCACTGAGAGATCTGAAAAATACAATCTGGATTACATTTAGAGAATCAATTTCAATCAGTGGTTCTTTTGCCAAGTTGACAAATTCATTCAGCTAGTTTAATTTATTTAGTAAGAGCATTTTTATAAATCTGGATTATATAAATATTATAGAAATTTGAGTACGGGTGTGATTTTTAAGCCCTTTATGCTTAGGATGTTGGACTTTTTCCCATTGTGTCCATTTCTTATAAAAGGGAACTAAAACTACTACATGTGCTGTACATAAATATAAAACTGTAACCCACTTATTTCCAGTCAAAACAATCATTCTGGGAAGCAGCAGGGTCAGTTTGTACTCCAAACCCACAAACAAAAAAATAACCCTAAAATAAAATGAATGAAAATGAAAAAAATAATAGGACTTTTATATGGATTCTACCTGGACATTTTTGCTTCATTACAAGTAGCTAAAACTCATTTTAGTGTATTTACCTTCAGCTTTTAAAATAGGATTGTCAAAAGCCAACTGAACTCATTTTAGTGTCAATCAGCCGATCCCTCCAGAAAGCAGCTTTACTTTCACATAATTAATAAAGAATATCTAGTCAGGATTTAAAATCTGAATTTCTCTGTGCAGAGTTTGTTTCTACTTATGATTAGAGTAAAGTCAATCTGTACCAACGGCCTTTTTGATCACTCAATCATCACATGAACACGTGGCTGCTCAACCATCTTAATGAATAATGCAGTGTACTTCTTACATTTCTGATGAGGAGTATTCTGGTGCTCTCATCCTGGTCCCCTCCTTCAGTCTACAACAAAACTCTTCATCAATCTGGACTCCAGGATACGGAGAGGCACCTAACAAAAGAAATGCAAGGGCGTTTTGTAAACAGCCATTTGTTGATCATGAAGGAACATGATCAGGAGCCAGGAGGTAAATATAAAGATCCATACGACAGCATAAACCAGATTTTCCTTTATGTCAGACAAAATGTTCCAATAAACTCGATTTACTATTTGCCTCTTCCCGAAGGGGTTGTAACAGAGGTCATGGTTATACATTTAGCTGGGGCTTAGTTCACTCAAACACATTTTATCCAGTTTTTGTTAACCATGGTTGTGTTAAAGGGAACTGCTCTGTGGTAAAATGAGTCACGCTTGTACAAATCTGACTCATTGCTTTTCTTAAGATTAAGAAACAATTTTCAGGAAAATTATAATTATAAACAAGTCTTAACTCTGGGTTCTTGCTTAGTCAGTGTCCGATGTGACCTGAATTGCACTTACCCAAAGAGAAGATTTCCCACATGAGAACACCAAATGACCACACATCACTCTGAGTGGTGTAGACCTTGTCAAAAATGGCTTCCGGTGCCATCCACTTCAGTGGAAGTCTTGCCTATGGACAGAAAACCACATGAAGCACAATAGGCTATTTACTGTGAATGTCACCAAAATACACATAGGTAGCATTGGCCTGTAAGGAATCTACTCACATCTCCTTTTCGCACATAATCTGGGTCTTTGTACACATCCCGAGCGAGTCCAAAGTCACAAATCTTGACAACATTGTTCTCAGAAAGTAAAATGTTTCTTGCTGCCAAATCTCGATGAATGCACTAGAAAGAATACATAAATGATATATATATATATATATATATATATGTAAAAGAATGTACAAATATTTTGTAAGAAAGACGTTGATTTACCTTACGAGAGGCCAAGAACTCCATGCCTTTTGCAACTTGGAAACTGTAGCAAATCAAATCTTCTAAGGTCAAGACTCTTTTGTATAAATCTTCAGCTTCTGTAAGAGAAAACTACATGTTAGAATTATACTTAAGTGAATTATTACATACAGTATGTAGTGCAAATGAAACCACCATGTCACAATGGACTTCTTCACCACATTAAAAAACAAACTAATTGGTCATATAATCCTCTACTAACATTTACTTTTATGGTGATGGACAAAACAAATCGAATTTGTTATTTAGGTTTCAGATGTCAGAGAAAAGGTGTACTCATGACCCTGAGGTGCTGGTCAGGTGCTCAGAGGGGTCCTTCCACAGATGCACCTGAGTAAACAGCTAATCCAACCCAAAATAATACAATGTGAAACCCAGGTTGGGTTTGAAGGAGAGCTAAGAATCACTGAGCAGGGACAAGAAACAAACATATGCCGTCCTAATCTCAGTGGGTGACAGAGGCTCCTGCTGCAGTGATTGTACAACCGAACAGAAGCAGGAAGTGTCCCCTCAGAAAACAATCCAAGGAGAGACTTATTTTCTTTGGGGTAGAGTTGAGACTTAGGGGGTCGCGAGGCAGCGGGGGCAGGGTTGAGGGGAAGGGACATCTACCTTCTTCCTCTTCCTCTGAGTCGCAGTAGCTCTTATCTTCTATAAAGCCAGAGCTGGCTGAGCTTCCGGTACTGGCCACACTCTCCAGACGGCGCTTCATCAACTCACTCAGCTCACAACCAGACCCCGACAGTACCTTACCATCCTGCTTCTGCATCCAACACAAGGTAAAGGAATAAACCAGCAGCAATACTTTATTTTCATCAACAAAAAGTAGAAGAAACTCACCTTATAGACTATAAAATCATCCCGTTTGCTCCTCAAATAGTTAGACAAGTTTCCATATTTACAAAACTCAACAATCATCATCAATGGTCCTATAAAATAAATATGTTTATTATGAGCAAAATAATCTGCAAACATGTTATGCAGTCATCAGCACACCTCCTGGCTTTGTGCAGGCTCCCAGTAGATTCACAACATTCAAATGATGTCCGATATGAATGAGGATTTTCAGCTCTGACATCAGAGCTTTTCGTTCATTGGATGTTGCACCTCCTATAAAATGTATGAAACAGAGTAAACAAGTGGCATACATCTGGGCTATTGAACTTAACTTTCCCGAGGGCCAGATTTCTCGGGGAGTCATGGCTTCTGGGCCAGGTCAGAACCAAGGCTAACCCAGAACCGAACCAGGTCTAAATCAGGTCCAAACCAGGTATAAAGCAGAATTAAATAAGAACTAAGCTAGCTAGCTGGTACTAACCAAAAACTATACCAGAAAACAAAACATATTGGGAAAGGGGTCGTGATCTGGCCCCTGGACCTTAAGTTGATATATGTTGCTATGACCAAAAACATATACAGTATTTTGAACGGGTTTGGTTTGTTTGATACTCTCAACTAAACCATGGACCGTTTGAGAGGCCTGCTGCTTTCCATTAAGTTTGACCTCGGACTAACCAGAGCGGGTTTGACCCGGGGTTCATGATTTATGACCAGACATGATTACTATTTCAGCAACCTGTTCTTCCTGGATATATTATGCTCTCCATATCATCTGCGTCTACACATATGCAACATTGCAACCAACATTTCAAAAAGTGTGTGTGTGTGTGTCATACCTAAGCCCGGTTTGTATTCACTCACACACTTTTCTTTATCATGGCAGGGTTAGACCCTTTACCTCCAAGTAGAATACACTCCATACTAACATTAATTGTAGTCACATGTGGCTCTTGAGCTCTGCTCAGGAAATATATCTCTGGCCTCAGTGACACATAGGATTTATTCATCTCCTTCACATACCACAATAAATGCTCTATTCAGCCCATTGAGTGAACTCAGGTTTGAGGATGAATTTCAAGGCCTCTATGGTGAAAACGCAAACCAGAGCCAAGATTCTGAAAAAACATGTATAATGTAAAACCCTTAACACTGTACCTTTGAGCATTTTAACGGCAACAGTCTTGCACGTTGAAAACTTGTCAATCCCAAACGCTGAAGCCTCCACAACTTTTCCAAAAGCTCCATGGCCAAGGGTCTTACCTAAATTCATAATTGGCCATACAACATGTGATTTAAAGAAAAATCACAAATCGGAAAATTTCAAGAAAACTTAATAAATTACTTAAAAACGCATAAAATCAACAACACAGAGAAAATTGAACAGTGAAATTAAAGAGAAAATAATTATCCAAATTACAATATTTTCTACATTCAAAGTTGTATGTTTATATAGAGACAAATTGTCATCTTAATGGATCATCCTCAAAATAAGTACAGGTATGCTATTCATTCTTAGTCTTAATAACATATTTATTTATATTTATTATATTATTAATAACATATTTTTCAAATTAATGTAAAAATATTTGTAAATTCAACACATACCTAGTTGCAGTCGATCTCGAGGAAACTCCCATTTGCTGCTGTCGTACTGAAGCAGCTCATTTTGCTCTTCAAGAGGACACTCATCCGGATCAATGATGATTGATGGTCCCATTTTATAATGTGCAGGCTGCTAAAAAACATTAAAATGATAAATATTAGTTTTACATAAATTCACTTACATTGACATTTCTGACAGGGAAAGTACAGTATTTTAATTTAAGGCCATGTTTTGTACATACAATTTATTTAAGCACAAAAATTCAGCGTCATATTTATGCATACATAAAAAAAATAGATATTGTTTCGCAGAACCCCAGACAATGTCAATAAATAGTTATATAAATAGTACCAATACAAAATTCAGGGCAGCACATTCAGTCAATATATAACTCTATATATTGACACATACATATATAACTCTCTAAATACACACATGTAGTGATATGGAACACTTACCTTTCTAAGTTTGCGAATAAACAAAATAAGCATAAGCCAGAGGAAAGTTGCAGCTGCTCCAGTACACACCAGGATGATTACCTCAACATTTGGCTTACTGTCATCATCTGGAAGAGAAGTCATCATCAGAAACTATTGATGTGTTTGACCAGAGGATTAAGCATTTTTTATGTATTTATTTATTTGTCTATGGGAGTTTTTATTTATTTATAGGAGATCTTCTACTGAAAGTGTTTTTCAGACTTCCTATAAGTGATCTGTTCTTCTGTATCTACCTCTGTATCTACCTGCGTTGCACCAATGAAATTTCCCCCTGTGGGACAATAAAGGAATATCTTATCTTATCTTATCTTATCTTATTTTGTCAATTCCTTTGAAGAATTCCTTTGAAGAAATTAGTGGACGACACAATGAAAATCATCAATCACCAAATTGACTGCAGGCAGTCACACATTTTGTGCTCAGGGAGACTTTTCAGTAAGAAAAATAGTCAGACAAAGATAATTAGTTAGATAGTAGGACTCTAAATAAATAAAAAGCAGAGTGACTAACCATTGACAGTAACCACAGCACTTGTCTTTGCAGCTCCAAGAGCATTAATGGCCACACACTCATAAAGTCCTTCATCATCTTTTTTTACTCTGTCAATGGTCAGGACCCCATCACCAAATGTGATACCTATGAATAGAAATAATACAAAATATGTATTTAAATTAAAAAAAGTATACCTGAATTGAGGGTTATTATAAATGTTTACCTGGGTCTTTTTCCACTTCAATCCCATTTTTGTACCACATAATGTATGGAGGAGGAACTCCAACAGCTAAACAAGTCAGTACGAGTGTGGTGCTACTATTCACATCCCGATTCGTAAGATTTTGGCTCAGCCGAGGAAGTTTTCTCTCTAACAAAGACACATATTGCGTGCATTATAGTACAGTAGAGTAAGAACATACAAATGTTTTCTCACTTACCAGCAACATTTAAGATAGCAGTTTTCAGCACAACTTTATTGTGCACTTTCTGCCCCTGACACCTGTAGTAACTAGAGCTGTTTTGAGACACGTTATACAAATGGAGAGAACGCGATATGGAGTGTGTTCTTGTTTGAAGAGTAGACACATTTGAGGTAATGGTTTGATTTCTTGAATCAAGCCACTTAAGGTCTGTGTAGAGATAACGAGCAGCCCGGCACGTCAGGACAGCATCGTTCCCCTCAATAACAGTCGGTGCCAAAACCGCAATTTCCTCCGAGTGATCTATAGAAACAAGGGACAGAAAAAATGGACAATTGAGCGCAAGGCTCTTTAATACCTTCACAGTCTGCATAAGATTTGATGGATCCCCGGGTGCTGCGCTGTGGCACTCACTGCTCCTGAGGAGATGTCTGAGTGGGATTGAAGAATGATTGAAGAATGGGTTAAATGTAGAGGATAAATTTCCCCATGGGGACAATAAAGTGCACCTTAAACTTAACCTTAAACAAACTGGGGCCAGTCCAATGCGGCCAGAAATTCCAAATTTGTTTCATCACAGCTAATTGAAAGCATGCTGCGGTGGACAACATGGCGGATGGCCACCCCTGCAGACATTCATTTGAAGCTGAGTCTAGCCCCCAAAGGAACCAGACCAGACTTGTTTATTCAAATTGATGGAAAGCATTTTCTTCTTCATAAAAAGAGCACAGATGTACATTTCATCCACTTCTAGGCAGCATACCATCATTCTTCAATCTTTCAACCCTTGGGCAAAACTGGACTCCAGTAAATGTTTTGAATCATCTATAATATTTTCACCCCATAAGGCAACCTACTTTTTGTTGCTTGCTAATATTGGACTAAAATCCAAGCTGTATTAGGTCAGCTGATAAATAGTGATTTTGAAGAGTGACGCCTCATCTATGCAATCATTACATAACTGTCTCACTGGGTATGCATTTGGGAACATTTGGAAATAGTCAGAGAAACATAACAAAGAAATGTAGACTCACAGAATGACCTGCTGGCCCTAAAGCAGGAATGCAGTTATTTGTAGCTGTTTTTAAAGTGTGCCATGATAGCGCTGAGAACATACATATGTGCCGCGCTTCCTCTCAGAAGCGCTCTGGCTTTAAAGGAACATGGTTTCAATCAATGCCCTCTTGGATTCTTTACTGGATAACATAGTCAGCAAATTCCTAGCAGTGCTTGTCCCATTATCAGTATGTCCTGACTCAAGAGCTGTACATTGTGAAGTCTTACACAACTGTCATAACTGCTGGTCACGCTTACTGCATCTCAACAGTAAGCAAAACATAATATAACAATAGGCAATCCTACAATATTTGAATAATTGATACTTACCAGTAATGAAGAAGGGAATAGTCATTGTGCCTGTGCCCTCGTCATTGTTGGCCACACACGTGTAGAGTCCTGATACATTGGCTGCTCCGATCACTAGTATACTGGCAGACTGTTAGAAACAGATTGAATATTGTGAGATTGTGATTGAAAGCTTTGGCTGAAAAGATGAGTCTTTAGTTTGCAACACACAGTAAATGGGTTAGTATTTGAAGAAGCAACATATATATTTAGTTCATAATTTGTAATTTCACAGCTGATATTTCAAAGACCACTGCCTGAAAAAGTCAGGATCTTGTGAACAATAATGCATCGCAATAAGTAATGTCATTATATGAATTTGATTTCAGTGCCCTTTATCTTACTTACATGTTTTCTAAAAACACTTTCAGAAGCACCACTTATAAAGCCCAACACTCCAACACAATTTATGTGGGGTGAAAGAAAGGAATTCATCCAACTACAAACCGGCATGTTATTGCTGACCCTTTGTTCTGACCCTCAAAGAAAACTATGCGTTTGCCCACGAGAACTTCATAATTTCTGAAAATAAAACTGATTAATGCAAGTCAACAAATTCACAATGTAGCTAAATCTATGCACATATTGTATATAAAACACAGTTGAAAGCGATAATTGTATCTTTTGGTTATATTTTCCCCCGGTCAGCTTTGACACCTGCACATGATTTAATCATCAATGTAGTTCTCAGTTCAATGGTTAAAGGTTTTAGTAACTGGCTCCAAAAGAAGAACATTGTACTCCATAAACTAGGGATGCACCAATATGTCAGCCCAGTATCGGTATCAGGCGATATTCATGCCATTGAGTAATACTGGTATCAGCCAAAAGCACTGATATCACTATGGCGATATTGCGCTCCTGTATTGAAAGAGTTCTCTGTCGCTCTTCACAGAAACAGGAAGAAAATGAGGAAATAAGTTTCTGTTGCTATAAACATGACACCCGGACTGGAGGTACAGAGAGACTTTAGGCCGATAAGTAATATTTATAAAACAGTAAATTCACAGAATCGAAAAGTGTGACACTCAATTTTACTCGAGTAAAGAATAATCATATTAGAGCCTATACCTAAACATATTGCTTTACCCACAATTGAAGGATAGTATGTGTTGTATTAGTTCTATACATTTTAAAATAGAAATTATTTTTTATTTTGGACATAGCTTTCACAGCAGTATTTCTTTTGTTCAAAATATTGAAATAACATAAAAAAAATTATTAAAAAACTATTGGCCCAATATCAGTTATCAGCCCAAGTTTTTCCCATAACATTGATATCGTATCGGCCTGAAATGTCCATATTGGTGCACCACTACCATAAACCTTAATAGTTGTTTACAACAACAAAAAGAAACATTGCTGAAGGTTTGGAGTTGTTACTTAGCAATTATGAAGAGGACATACCTTATTTTTCCCTTGCACCAGCTCAGGTTTATAGTTTACACTCTTGATCCAATTGTGGGAATAATTTCCATTATTAATATCAGTTGTAACAGGAAATGATTTCATGGCTTGATGGGCACTTTCATTGCAACTGTAAGTGATAAAAACATAATATTAAACAAACAAGTACAAGCTTAATTGAAAGTACTCCAAAATGTGTGCATTTAAGTTATAATCATTGTTAATATTAAAAACCCACAAATGACTGAGTAAAGCTGAGCACTGCAGCAGCAAACATGGATATTGTAGCCGTAACCTGTGTTAGGATTGTGGTAGCTGTAAAGTGTAGTTAGCCCTAGTGACGGCGTGAGCGCCCGTGGAGGGGAACAATCAACCTGATGAGAGCAGAGGCCGAGGAGGAAATGGCAGCCTCGGCAGGAAGGGCTGTGCTGAGCGTCAGCTCACACAGGAACCCCCCGAGCCTCTGGTCAGAGAAGATAAGCTGATCCTTAGACCTTGGTGGTCAACAATTGATATTTGATGACTTCTTAACCTGCCAAGGCAATAAAGACCATACTATACTAATCACTTTCATGAGAAGCAGTAAAATCCAACCCTCTCTCTAACTCTCTCTAAATAACCCTGGAGAATATGTTTTAGTTATACTACTAAGATGTGGGAGAGATATTATCATAAAAAGCAACAAAAAGTGGATTAACAGAGACAGGTACAATACTGGCCTCATTAGTTTCCCCCTAAAACCCATATCTTGATGCACTCGGAAAACATTAAATCTCATGAAATATTTTGAATGTAGATTGTTTATAAAACTGTGGTTTTGTATCTTTGATTTAGGAGTCCCATTCCTGTCAAGTACAAATTACAATTTATTGAAGAAAACTAGCCTTTGATCATTTAAGACTTCAGTATTAACCACCAGATAGTTTGACTTTTAACTGTCTTAAAAAAAAGAACGTTAACTGACCATTGATGCAGAAAATGCTATTTGAACGCTTGAGTGCTTAGATGATTGCTACATCAAAGCTCAGTGACTCACTGTGTTGTATTTGAATCCGAGGGACATGGCTGCCAGAACCAAGCGATGTTTGGCAAAGGCAGTCCATAGGCAGTGCATGCTAACTGTTGGTCTTTGCCAAACATATAGGGCTGCACATCCACCGTGGAGAGCTCTGCCTCAGAAATGGCTGGAGGCACTGTAAAACAAATCAAGCAAAGTTCAAATGAACCTTTAGAGATAATAGAGAGGGTAAAACAAATAAACATGACCCTCAGAGGATCAGTTAATGTTTGATTAATGAGCAGTAGTGGTTGAGAATGTTGGCAACACTGCCAGAGGTTCCAGCCTTCCTGATTCTGTGGCAGGATGAGTGGCAAGTCTGAGGCTGTAGGTCAAACAACAACCCCACTGTGGCCTGCGCCCATGTCAGAGCAGTCATGACTTCTGCGCTCAGCTGAACCTTAGATTCCTGTGCTGTTTAGTAAAGACCTCCAGTCACTTTCACTTTTCTATCAAAAAACACTGTTCCATGACACAGTGCACAGCTGGGAACAAAGTGCATGTTTTTTTCACAAAGCACCTTTTTGTAATTTGTTTAGATAAAGATTTGACCTGAACAATTTTTTTGATGAAGATTAATAGAGACTTTGGGACATAAACATGCTGTATACATCACCAGACACTGGGTCCACAATTACTTCTAATCTGGAAAATCGAATACAGCAAAATTAATAAATCTGTGTTACTTCCTTTATATTTATTCTTATTATTCTATGATGTTGATTATGGTAGATTTAACTGCTGTTGTGTGTGACTAAATAAGGCTAAAATGGTCGAAGTGGTTGAAATGAGTTAGTGATTTGTGTTATCTGTACTTTTGTGAAGATATAAATGAACTGTGGCCATCTCGCACAGTGTGGGAGCAGGATCTTACAGAAATGAGCCTTGGCTGTTGCACACTGCTCCAATCCCCGTCAGAGCAGCCCCAATAATCAACAACAGCTGTCACTGTATACGTCAATCCTGTCCTGGAATCAACAAGCCCCCAAATTCCTCTCATACTAAGCTGCTACCTACCGTCTTCGTGACTGGACTCCATGAACTACAGGCCACAGCAGCACACAGTACAGCAACAAGGCATGTGTTTCATTTGCTTTTTATATGAACTTACCATTGAAAAACAGAGAGTAACTTATATTCTTGTACAGTCCTTTGTTTTGATTTCCCACAATCATTGTGTAGACACCTGCGTGCTTCTGCTGTACATCACTGATAATCAGGTTGTTTCCTGACATTTTGTGGCAACTTGAATTATTTTTGATAGGAATGCCATCTTTATACCTGAAACATAAACATTATACTTCATTATACTTTTTCTTTTGCTTATGTAAAAGCCAGGAATAGCCTTTATCTCTGTTGTTACTTACCAAATTAATGTGTCAGGGGGAGGCACTGCTTTGACCTTTGGTCCAAATGAAACCTTCTTATTGTATTTGTTAACAATAATAGTTCTGGGTTTGTCAATCTTATATGTCACATTGAGAAAAGGACGATCTGAAAAAGTAAGTGATTGAAAGTATAGATGCAATTGTGAGAAAAAGGTCATTTTATTTCAATAAAAAGACTGACCATAAACTATCACTGTTACTGCAACAGTTTTGTACTTTGTGGAATCCACATCCGCTGTACACTGGTACAGCCCCTTATCCTCCATTGTTACATTGGGCAAATACAATGCATTACTCATGGAATAGACGTTTCCAGACTTTGACAGGGTTTTATTAGTATCATACCGGTGCTCCTGCAAACAAAACAGATTCAAAAGAAACAGGATTACAGTCTCCTGTTATTTATTATTTACTGCAGTTACAATAACTTACTGTTTTCCGAGGAAGCTCCCATTCGAATTTGATTCTTCCATTAAAAGTGGTTTCACCAGTACAATTAAGAACAAGGAGGTCTCCAACTAATAGTTTTACATGATCTGGAGTAATCTTTACATTATTAAGGTCATCACCTGTGGGAAAGAAACATATCCTTCAGAAACAGTGCTGTATAATGACTCATGAATAATAACACATAGTACTTACTCCATCTTCTAGGCATGTAAATTGATCTGTAATGATGTCCATTCACCTCCGTGTTACAAGAGAGCAAAGTGTAGTGATCAAACGAACCATAGGGAATCTTGAACCCTACTTTTGGATCCCACTTAATTTCTTCCTCAACCTCTTTTGATAAAGAAGGTGACTGCATTGAACAAAAAAATACAGCTTACAAAATTAATTTATGGTAGAATACAGAATAGTATAAACTAAAGAAATTCACAATTACATTATTCATTCTGTAATGTTCCACTATGATGGATCATGACTAAGAATAGGTGACAACGACTGTTGGGTATCACTTTTCTTTTTTGACTGGATACTGAGCCTGTTTGTCTGTGAATTCCTGAGTTTTTGTAAGATACCAATTACTATATTTAGCTAAGAAGCAATTCAAAGAAAGGTTCTCTTGATGCACCTTCCTGTTCTTGCAGGAAGGCGACAGGATGACTCCCTCCGGTGCGCCTGCGCTTCCTACAGTAAAGCCCACACTGCGTCTGCCACAGCCATTTAAAACACATCCATTGCGAGAGCCAGTGCCCTTCCTCAATCACATCCACTGCCTAATTTGTATGATTTATTGCACCTAGACAGGCATTAAAAGATGTGGCACAAAGATGAAGAGGGGGGGAGCTTACCGAACTAAGTGTCACAACAGCATCAGGAGAAGAGGTTCGGCATGGAATAATGAGGCTGGTGTAATTTCTCATAGTCCAGAGGAGCAGAGGTCTAGAGGCATATTGAGGTGCAACGAATGGCTGCTGTGGATCTGCAATGCAAAAAGAAAAGTCAGTCAAATGAAAGTCAGTCAGTTAACAATAATTTCAACTGCAGCAATCCGGGCAACCAACAGCATTCAGTCGTGAAATAAGCAGTTCACTTTGGGTAAATATGGTGAGGACCAACATCTACACTGGTCATTGCCATTGGTGTGAGGTCAGGCAGGAAGAGTGTGATAAAGCTTGAATTTGCAGCAAATGGTCTGGTAAACAGTGCAAGCGCTTTGAAAGGGGAATGTGAGACTAAACACTGGTTTGCCGGTCTCTCTACTCTCCATGGCAACACATTTACAGGAGAAAAAGGCTACTACATTTAGCACATTTTACAACTGACTACACTTAACTTTTGTGCTGAATAATACCTTTGTGGTTGTTAGAAGAACTACTGACAAAAATGTGGAGTACGATTTTGAAGATTTGGAGCGGGTTATGAGAAAGGCATTGTTTTATTTGCTGCAGTCAGATTTGTTTAATCAATTCTCAACGTTATTACTGTTCTTTTATGAATAAATTGTATTAATAATAACTTCACAAATGCATATTTTTTCTGGATGTGTAAAATATGTGCTCATTAAGCAGAAATAAAGATAGGTACCACCTTACCTGTGACGTAGATATAAATTGAGCTGCGATTAGAGTACTGGCAGTTGTATATTCCAGTATCGTTTGCGGTCAGATTGGTGATGGTCAGTTTGCCGCAGTGTGGAGCAGAGCGGTGCCTTGAGTCACAGTGTCCCACCTTCACTCCTGCTGATGGGATTGCTCGGAGTTCGGAGCCAAGTTCCCAGTGCAGTGGACGATTCCCTCTTATAGGTAAAAGAGAGAAAACAAAGAACAATATCTCAACATTTTGATCCATGCAGTCAACACGGTAATGCAATGACATTTGATTTAAATTTAGAATGACATACTGGAGGTGGAATCTGTTTATTTTTAGGTTTGACTAACAAGCTGAGATTTGGCATGGGAACCTTTGAACGCTGCATTCAAGTTACACAATCTTTCCGTTTAACATCCTTTTTTAAAACTTTCAATAAAGGAATCCCAGAGGAACATATGACATTTCTAACAGGCTTAAAGAATTTAGGGTCATTCCAGTTTGTCCAGTGACATGTAGTTATATGGCCTTGTAGGGAAGCAATGCATTTGAACGATAAGTGGAACAAAACATTCTTGGCAGGCTGATGAAATTAGGCAAGATTCTCTAAATTCTTATCAAATACCGTGTTATTCCCAAAAGACCACAGATGAAACCAACAACTATTTGTTTCTTTCCAGGAATAACCACAAAGCAGATGGATTGATTTAGAAATGCATCTAGTTCATTTAACACAAATAGTCTGTTGAGTGTATGTTGTTACAAACCTGCAAATCAGGGACACTGAATCTCCCTTTTTAAGAATCACAGGGGCTGCATCAGGCAAAGTCCTTGTGATGTGTGCGGCCTCTGCATGATCTGTAGATTATAGCATTAGTACATAACATTAGAAGCAGATTATTTTATGTCTAGCATGTGTGAGAGGAAATATCATTGATTCATCCAACATCTGTGTTAAATCAATTGTTTTTCATCCAAATGTTGTGGGGAAGCAGTGAGAGTAAACGTTTCCTACTAACTCGCACATTCAAAACAGCTTCTTCATGAAATAATTGGCATTGCCACTCAGTAGCATTCAACATTGACTTCCTGATAACTTATTATAGCGTTGTATTTTATTGTCCAAGGTAAAAGAGATGGAAAGGGATATTCATGTTGTAATATCTTAGCAAACTACATCCAAAAACATACAGCTTGCATTTATTCACTTGATTACACTGCACTTATTGTTAGGAGGACTTAACAGTGTAACAGAGATAAAAAAAAATACAGCAGGGTTCTAGCTGTGTAGCACAGGAGAAGTGACCCTGTGATTGTCTTCCTCCACAAAAGCCTTAAAACTTGCTCTCACCAGAACCGAGCCAGCACTGACACCCCTAACCCCAAGTAACAGCTGTGTGTCCCATTCTCCCAGTGAACTTCTAAAAGAGGCCAGAAATTGTGCTTATTGTGTTGGTTCAAAGACCCGAGGGCTGGTTCTAATTAGGAGTCATTAAGGAGAGAAGGAACAAAAGAGGGTCTCAGTTAAGTCTATAATGCACACCAATTCAAATTGACAAAGGCCATAATTGCACAATAAGAAGGTATAACTGTTGACTGTCACTAACAACATGAAATATGTTTAAAATACACAATAATATTGTAAATATTTGCAATTGTCTATTTGTATTTACAGTGTTTCAAACGTGTGATGCAAGCCAGTGCCATGACTGTAAATTACATTTGGTAACAACACACAATGACAAGGAAGTGAGGACATCTCAGTAAGAACAAAAAGATTGTGGGAAATACCTCCTCTTTTATGCAATAATTAAGCAATGGTAAATTTGGGTAAAGTTTAGTGTTTGAGTCAAAGGTAGGTAAAAATCTGTGGTGAAGATCCACTGTGCCGGGCACACTAGTTAGCGTGACTCGTGTGACTAGTGAGACTAGTGAGACTCGTGTGACTCGTGTGACTCGTGTGACTAGTGAGACTAGTGAGACTAGTGTGACTCGTGTGACTAGTGAGACTAGTGAGACTAGTGAGACTCGTGTGACTAGTGAGACTAGTGAGACTAGTGTGACTCGTGTGACTAGTGAGACTAGTGAGACTAGTGAGACTCGTGTGACTAGTGTGACTCGTGTGACTAGTGAGATTAGTGAGACTAGTGTGACTCGTGTGACTAGTGAGACTAGTGAGACTAGTGAGACTCGTGTGACTAGTGTGACTCGCGTGACGAGTGAGACTAGTGAGACTAGTGTGACTCGTGTGACTAGTGAGACTAGTGAGACTAGTGAGACTCGTGTGACTAGTGTGACTCGCGTGACGAGTGAGACTAGTGAGACTAGTGTGACTCGTGAGACTTGTGTGACTGGTGTGACTAGTGAGACTCGTGTGACTAGTGTGACTCGTGTGACTAGTGTGACTCGCGTGACGAGTGAGACTAGTGAGACTAGTGTGACTCGTGAGACTTGTGTGACTCGTGTGACTAGTGAGACTCGTGTGACTAGTGTGACTCGCGTGACGAGTGAGACTAGTGAGACTAGTGTGACTCGTGAGACTTGTGTGACTGGTGTGACTAGTGAGACTCGTGTGACTAGTGTGACTCGTGTGACTAGTGTGACTCGCGTGACGAGTGAGACTAGTGAGACTAGTGTGACTCGTGAGACTTGTGTGACTCGTGTGACTAGTGAGACTCGTGTGACTAGTGTGACTCGCGTGACGAGTGAGACTAGTGAGACTAGTGTGACTCGTGAGACTTGTGTGACTGGTGTGACTAGTGAGACTAGTGAGACTCGTGTGACTCGTGTGACTAGTGAGACTCGTGAGACTCGTGAGACTAGTGTGACTCGTGTGACTCGTGTGACTAGTGAGACTCGTGTGACTCGTGTGACTCGTGAGACTAGTGTGACTCGTGTGACTAGTGAGACTAGTGAGACTAGACTAGGCATTTTTGACCCCCTGAACATTGATGAATGTCACACATGGGACATAGACGCGATCGTCTCGGCCCGAACTCCAATAAAATGGAGGTTTGCGAGAACGCCCGTCCCAACACTGCCGACTAGTTCAAAAAAGAAAAAACATGAAACGCTTCATGTTTGGCCTAGGCACATGAGACTTGGGACAGTGATAGAGCTACCTTTGACCTCTGACCTTTGACGAGTAAAACACACCTGGCAGCATCGCTCTATGATAAACAGGAAGTCAGCCATGTTGAATCAAAGTGATGCCGACACGTTTTACTTTTTTTCCCCCAAAATTGTACTTGTCCTAGGTTTTTTGTCCGATCGAGCTCAAAACAACACCTTTTATATCTGAAGACATTGAAATTTAATAAATATTCAAAAAATGTTTGCGTAACACGCCCTCAAAAAAGGCTTAATTTCCTGTTTTTTCAAGGACAAGTCACGTCTAATGGAAATGATCTACGGAGCTCATATTTCACTCACTAATGCGTTTTTATGATCTGATTGGAAATAATTAAT
This sequence comes from Eucyclogobius newberryi, assembly GCF_026437365.1. Classification (NCBI taxonomy): domain Eukaryota; kingdom Metazoa; phylum Chordata; class Actinopteri; order Gobiiformes; family Gobiidae; genus Eucyclogobius; species Eucyclogobius newberryi. The sequence goes on along the minus strand of NW_027315735.1, from coordinate 19,184,817 downwards.
ACCCATGTAACAAATTTACTCTATAGCGCCCCCTACCTGTTGTGTGAAAAACTCATGGGTTATATTCTCCTCAAGACGCCATGAAAAAAAATGCATTACAGATATTGTGTATTTTCACAATTGGCCAGCAGAGGTGCAATTAATGCCTTTACTTCCTCTTCCTCTTTTATTTTGAAGGAACATTTCCTCTCGTGCCTTGGTCTTAGCATCAGCGTCAGCATCAGCGTCAGCATCAGCGTTAGCATCAGCGTTAGCATCAGCGTTAGCATCAGCGTTAGCATCAGCGTTAGCGGCGGGTCTCTGTCGCTAGGTGACGGAGGCACAGGGAGGAGGGGGTTTAAAGAATAAAGTCTAAAAAATAAAGAATAAAGTCTGAAGAAATAAGGCTGAAGAATAAAGTAAAATAAAAACACGGTCGCACGGGAAGGAGGTTGCGACGGTGGCGAGAGCCATCCTTGCCGCTACCGCGGCTTTAATAATTATTTGTTATCTTTATTTAATCAGGTAAGTAAACTCATTGAGATTGAGACTTCTTTTACAATGCGACCTGGGAAAAGGAAACACTTGACAGCACACAAAATCATAAAATCAATTCCACTAAGAAGACATTTAAGAAAAAATAAAAACATGTTATAACTACACATCCTGAAATCCCACTCCCACTAGAATATATATATATATATATATATATATATATATATATATATATATATATATATATATATATATATATATATATATATATTCTATTTTTCTATTTATTTTTTTACCGGCTACAAGGTTGTCATAAGTCTGCCTTTTTTATTAGAAAGAGGCAAAATGCCCAGGACTCCATAACAAAGTCAAATACTAGAACATCTGGTCATGACGGGGGGCCAGTCTAGGTTATATAAAGTTAAGTCCCATCAACAATAGGAATCTCCAGCATGAAAAGTCCTCAAAGTAAAGCCAGAAAATTCCTTTCCATTATATATGATTAAGACTATGCCCTTGTGAAGCCCTTGAAATTGAAATCCCATAGTTGTTACAAGGAAAATGTATTGCTGGCTCAAAGTCTGAAAGTGAACCGTTTTGAAGTTGTGGTCCAGGTGAACAAGCTTTAGTTTAGAAATCTACTGCAGGTCAAGTTAATATTTCGTGTGCATTATGTTTCATATGTATTTATCAAAAACGATACAGAGAAATAAGGCTTTGGCCGACCTCCCATTACTGTTGTCCACGCCAGATCATGCTTTCAATTCTCAAAAATAGCACCAAATGAACAACAGAACGCAACAAGATCTTTTCTGTCTGAATTGAAAGTAGCCACTAATTGAAATAAGATAAGATAATCCTTTATAACTTGAACACTTTATGACGGGCTAGAGTGCAATTTCAGTGTGCAATATAAGCAATTATACAATTTTCTGGTTTGTGTGAATGTAGGTGTGTGTGAAAATATAAATGTAAAAAGCACTTGGTTTTTATCTTTATTTACTGTGTTATTTTTATGTGAGTTGGGTTCTTCTCACCCAAACACATTTCATTGGATTGTTGACTGTATCTTAACTTGTATGACAAATAAATCCAAATGTATCCATCTAAAGAGCAAGTTGTAATGACACCAAAAATGTAAAGCATATTTAATTTTTCAACTACTGCAACACATGCACAACATTCATTACTAGCTCACTAATCATGTTTAAGATTTGTATTACGCTTTACAAGCCGGACGAGCCTCTCAAAGTAACGCTGCTACATTATTAATTCACTTGGAGAGAATAAACTTAATAAACTATAATAAACTACAGAAAGGAGGCTACAAATCTGTCCCATTGGCCCCTCCAACACCCTATTATTCCTCATCCCCACATGATATTCTTACAGTGACAAAGTGATGTGTTTTGCTCAAGGACACACCAACAGCATGCCGTTCATGGTACGAGCTTGGAACTAACCACACCCTTTGTGTCAGTGGGCAAACATGAATATAACGATTGTACATCCAGACAAAGATAGAGACAGCCTGTCAACTTGTCCTCCTGTCAGAAGCTTTGGAGAAGAATGGCCGACTTTTCCAAGGCTATTGTCTTGTAAGGAGTGGACAGACCTCAAAAATGGACAAGAAGCACTGGAAGAAGCCTTTGCTCAGGTAGCGTGTCACATTTCCGTGACCTTTGAGCGCCAGAACAATTCCAGGCCCAGCATCCGTTTCCTCCTTGTGTCTTTCCCACGCTTTGGTGGTGGACAGTGTAGGAAATCGACTCAAAAACATTGTAGTCAAAGGCTGTGCGTGATAAGTGGGGTAGAGTTTTGTTTGGATGTGCTGTTTATTTGGTGTTGGACAGGAAGCGTAATGCAAATAGAATTACTGACAAATATAACCTTGGCACATTATGCTATTTTGTTCAAATATTCTCTGATTTGATAAGACAAACGTTACTTGAGAATGACTCATACTGTACAAAAGGCCCCGCGGCCCCTATGTTGTTGTTGTTGTTGTTGTTGTTTTATGGCGGTTGGCATCCAAGTGTTGCATTACCGCCAGACTTTATTCCTCAGACCTTGTCGTAGTCCTCAGACTCTGCGGCCCCTATGTTTCTATGTTGTTGTTGTTGTTGTTGTTGTTGTTGTTTTATGGCGGTTGGCATCCGAGTGTTGCATTACCGCCAGACTTTATTCCTCAGACGTTTCGTAGTCCTCAGACTCTGTCGTAGTCCGTAAAAGTACTCCTCCCATCGCTTTGGCGTTACAAAGCCCATGAGGTCATGATGTGTTTTTGTGACTAGAACAGTTGTTGTGTCAGAGACCAACTGGCTTTATTCCAGGGAGACTCTTCTTCACCTTCCTCGCCCTCTTTGACGTTCGGTGCTTTGGAAGTACAAAGCCCATGAGATCATGGGACGTCTTTGTTGTTTTACAAAGCCCATGAGGTCATGGGACGTCTTTGTCGTTTTATCCTTTAGAAGTCCTTCTTCCATCACTTTGGCGTTTCTAGGCCCATGAAGTCCAAGCGCGTTAGAACATCCTCTTGCTCCTCATCCTCGGCTCAGTCTCCAACACCCCCCACCTCTATAAACGTTTACCCAGCCCTGTGCTACATAAGTAAGCAACCACAGCCTGACACAAACCCTGTGACTGGATCGCCAGAACGTTCCGCAGATTGAACTCCCGCCCATTATTCCGAAACCACAAGGCCAACCCGGCCCTTTCCCTATCATAAGCCTCACAGCAAATCAGCACATGCTCGACAGTCTCTGGCACCCGACAGTGACCACACAGACCGGTCGGATGTTTGCCTATCCTACTTAGTGACCAATTGAGTCCAGTATGGCCAATCCTCATGCGGGCGAAGGCCCTTTCCTCCCACGCGTTCCTGCCCATAGACCCGCAAGGACCCACACTACCCTGTATGTGATAGAGATGCCGTCCAGTGTTGTTGTTGTTGTTGTTGTTTTATGGCAGTTGGCATCCAAGTGTTGCATTACCGCCAGACTTTATTCCTCAGACTTTGTCGTAGTCCTCAGACTCTTTCTATGCTCTTGTGGTTCATGGGACGACCACCATGTCTTATGACATCCCTGCATTCCACCCTTTATTCTTTCCTCCTGCATCACATAGTGCCCTATGCTGTCACCGGCCTTGTTCCTTGACTTGGTGACACTACATAGCAGCTACATTCCGCCTTTGTTCCTTTGATCCTGTGGCAAGGTATAAGCGGAGAAATATGTATTGCCCTGAAAAGTTCGCTCCTGGGTATTTATCGGGCCGTCATGAGGGCGGCTATTGATTATGGCTGTATAGCCTACATGTCTGCGGCTGAGACTAACTTAAAGAAGCTTGATGTGGAGCAAGCCCAGGCCTTGCGCATCTGCTGTAGGGCTTTTAGGACCTCCCCTGTCTCGGCGCTGCAGGTTGAGTTGGGGGAATTGCCGTTACGGCTCCGGAGGCTAGAACTTCTGTTGGCTTACTGGGTGAATGTGCAAGGTCATACGAGCTCTCACCCGGTGAGGGACTTTCTCAGGGTTGATGGGGGGCAGAGTGAGGCTGGCGGTATGATTTTCAGCCAGGTAGGAAATGCGAAGGCGCGGCTTGCGGGGGTTGGTGATCTGCGTGTGAGCCCGTCGGTGGCTTTGTCTGCTATAGCTCCGTGGAAGTTTGTCCCGGCTCCTGTTGATGTTAGCTTGCATGGCAAGCTTAGAGGAGTCGCTGGGAGGGCACCGCAGTTTGCCGTTCAAGCGCTCATCGATAAGCACTCAGGTGATGTGTTTATTTATACCGACGGGTCTAGGGATCCTGAGAGTGGGCGTACTGGCGCCGCTTATTTTGTGCCTGACCTGGGGCTAGCGGTCAAGAAGAGGTTGACAGATCGCCTTTCTGTTTTCACGTCGGAACTTATAGCGATACGGTTGGCGTTGGAATGGGCGGAATCTGCTTTGCAGTGTTGCGGCATTGTGGTGGCCTCTGACAGCCTTTCTGCATTGCAAAGCATTAAATCTGGGAAATCGGATTGCAGACAGGATGTGTTGAATGGCATCTTCTGTCTGATGCTCTCCCTGTCCAGGAAGGATGTGAGGGTTTCCTTCATTTGGGTCCCTGCGCATGTGGGGGTGGATGGTAACGAAATGGCTGATGCACTGGCTAAACGTTCCCTTCGGCGGCCATCAATTGATGTGGCGGTTGAGTTAAGCAAATCTGAAATCAAGCCTGTTATCAAGAGTCATGTGGTCGGCCTTTGGCAGGAATTTTGGAGCCACTGTGTTACTGGACGGCATCTCTATCACATACAGGGTAGTGTGGGTCCTTGCGGGTCTATGGGCAGGAACGCGTGGGAGGAAAGGGCCTTCGCCCGCATGAGGATTGGCCATACTGGACTCAATTGGTCACTAAGTAGGATAGGCAAACATCCGACCGGTCTGTGTGGTCACTGTCGGGTGCCAGAGACTGTCGAGCATGTGCTGATTTGCTGTGAGGCTTATGATAGGGAAAGGGCCGGGTTGGCCTTGTGGTTTCGGAATAATGGGCGGGAGTTCAATCTGCGGAACGTTCTGGCGATCCAGTCACAGGGTTTGTGTCAGGCTGTGGTTGCTTACTTATGTAGCACAGGGCTGGGTAAACGTTTATAGAGGTGGGGGGTGTTGGAGACTGAGCCGAGGATGAGGAGCAAGAGGATGTTCTAACGCGCTTGGACTTCATGGGCCTAGAAACGCCAAAGTGATGGAAGAAGGACTTCTAAGGGATAAAACGACAAAGACGTCCCATGACCTCATGGGCTTTGTAAAACAACAAAGACGTCCCATGATCTCATGGGCTTTGTGCTTCCGGGGCGCCGAACGTCAAGGAGGGCGAGGAGGGTGGGGAGGAGTCTCCCTGGAGTGGAGCCGAGTTCATTCTTTCCGCTTTGATCCCATGGGCTTTGAAAACAATGACACATAAACACAGTGGTACAAGTATATATGTCATATGAATGGGTTCCAAGTGTGGAGCTCATGGGCTTTGTACTTCCCAAAGCACCGACCGTCAAAGAGGGCGAGGAAGGTGAAGAAGAGTCTCCCTGGAATAAAGCCGGTTGGTCTCTGACACAACAACTATTCTAGTCACAAAAACACATCATGACCTCATGGGCTTTGTAACGCCAAAGCAATGGGAGGAGTACTTTTACGGACTACGACAGAGTCTGAGGACTACGAAACGTCTGAGGAATAAAGTCTGGCGGTAATGCAACACTCGGATGCCAACCGCCATAAAACAACAACAACAACAACAACAACAGCCCTGAAAAGTCTGAGGAATAAAGTCTGGCGGTAATGCAACACTTGGATGCCAACCGCCGTAAAACAACAACAACAACAACATTGTATTGCCCTCTGTGTGTAATTGTGAGCTTAATTTAAACTACCAAAAGCCCCTCATATCTTCTCGTCTTTTCCGATTAACCTTCCTGGCCTTCAGTTGTGCTCTGGCAGGAACTCTAGCACCTTACAGTCCGGAGTTATCGCTCCTACACATACTCAGTGTTGTGCCTGAACGCGTTCATTGAACGAAAGTTCATGAACGCGTTCATAAGTTTGGTGAACGTGAACTGAACGAACGGTATTACTGCTGACAAACGATAATGTGAACGCGTTCATTCTGGTGTCTGTGAACGGCAAATTCGTTCTTTTTATTTTCGTTCAATAAAGTGTCAGATTTCTAGAGACTTCAAGGCAAAAAACACTGTTATGTTGCCCGACCAGAGCCTATGTCTTGCAAGTGTGAGAGCTCCAGATTTGTAGAGGCCGATAGAGCAGACAGAGATTTCACGTCTCGCACCGCACTGCGCATGCGCATCAAAACAAAAAGAAGCACGGACGCGACTGAGCAGCAAGAGTCGCCCCAGTTACGTGAGTTTTATGATAATGTCGGTGAGAATGGGAACAATCTGCATTTCTGTGCAAACTTGTGAATGTAAATCCTGGGTAAGGATTCAAAATTGGATATGAAGATGAAATCTGACACATAGTTTCATCATAAAACTGATAAAATAATTGCTGCCTGTGGTTGTATTTGGGCTGTGGAAATAATTTAGAAACATTATAGAATAATATTGAAAAAAAGAACTGAACTAGTTCATTTTTTGGAGCCGTGAACTTAGTTCAAAATTTTGAAGTATGAACTATGAACTGAACTAGTTCATGTAGAAAGTGAACTTTCCCAACATTGCACATGCCAATAGCATTTAGACTATGTCAAATATGTTGTTGTTGTTGTTGTTGTTGTTGTTTTATGGCGGTTGGCATCCAAGTGTTGCATTACCGCCAGACTTTATTCCTCAGACTCTGTCGTAGTCCGTAAAAGTACTCCTTCCATTGCAAATATGAGTCACCACCACGACTTTTAACTGGTTAGAATTTGGATGGACTGAATTCCTGATGGAGCCCTGCTAGATTATTTCTACACTGTATATATGTCGATATCGAATTTGAAAGAAGATGACCTCTAGCGGGCTCATCAGAAACTGCATCCAATCTAAGGCACTGATTGATGAACGTAACATAAATGTAACCCTACCTGAAAAGAAAAGTAAATAAAAACAAACAAACAAACAAACAAACAGCCACATACAACAACAACAACAACAACAACAACAACAACAACAACAACAACAACAATAACACAATATAAACTAGCAACAAGCATTCATAATAGAAAGGAAAACGCTATTGAGTAACAAAAGTAAATACAAAATAGCATTCAAGGCAGACACAAACATTGCTAAAGAGTGCTAAAACTAAGCAAAACAGATGAAAACAGTTCTCACCGTACGCGAGTAACGAAGTACACCAAAAAAAGACCATTGTCACTTGTAAAATGTCATAAAGGTGCATCCTGTCAGTTTTGTTCTTGCAAATATCCAAACGATATTTGTGCGGTAGCGTAAATTCCAAGTTTCGGCTCAAAACAAGTCCACAAGTCGTGTTCTTTCTTCCAAGATGAAAACAATTATTTGCGTGCGCGTTGTGCCATTTCCAGGGATGCGACTGGTCAGAGGCTCTGTCCCGCTGCCACCGCCGGATCAGCGCAGGTCAGGTGCTCGTTTCACTCTGGATGGATCCAATAAAATGTTCAACCAACAAAAGAAAATCTATAAACGCGCTGTTGCAATGTGCAATCGAAAGCCAGGCAGCCTAATCTGAAACAAAACTACATCAAGTAAAACGCACACTCACTTTTGTGCGATCTTTAGACAATTCTCCTCCCTCTGTTCTTCACAGTCCGAGCGCGAGGCACGTTTTATTGACGCACGGAGGCAGGGCGCGCGCGACGTCACTGTCGTGGGAGACGCGCTTCAGAAACCCCAGACTTATGGAGAGTTTCCTGTGTCAACCTGACAGACATGGAAGCTTATTCTAAATGTGCCAAATAGAAAATCCAATTCTTTATTCAATATCATTTCATAATATATTAGGCTCATGGAGAACCTGCATTGGGGGGATATAATAACATAGCCTAATATAAGTGGAAAATAAGACTTATTTGATAGACCTGTGTTATTTTGGGTGAGTGAATGAGTAGGACACTTCCAACTTTGTAAAAAATTAAGTCTTGAAAGTGTTTGAAAAGCTGTAGATGTCAGAGAAATAAAACATCAGAAGTTGGTATTCCACATGTTAGCCCTACCCCTTTTCACAATGAAAACAGTCAAATTTATTTGATTAAAGAGAGTACATTAAATTAATAATTTTGACCACTTAAGAATATAGAGTCATGATGGGCCTGTACAGTGTCTGCTGCCTGGAGGGCACATTCAGGCCTGTTCCAAATGTGACATCAAACTATTATTAAGAGATTCTTGCATCTGCCTTCTACTTATGTTCTGGGCTAATGGGGGAGCAGTGAGAGATGTGTGTTAGGTACATTTGCAACTCAAAATGTCCCCAGTGAATGAATATGAGAGTGAATGGTTGTCTGTGTGTCTCTGTCTCTGTATTGACCCTGAGACACCGGGATAGGCTTCAGTCACCCGCGGCCCCTAACGGGAACCAGCTGTAGTAAAACAGAATTAATGCATTTTCACTCCTGGCCCAAAGGTTGGCAGTTCAACCCAACTCAAGACACCACACCCTACACATATAAATCTGTGCCTGTGTGAGTGAGGCTGTGACCACTATGCAGCCACATCTTTGTCAGTCCAGTTTTCAGTGGTCAGAAAATAATCTAATATCCACAAAACCTATTTTTCTTTCATTCTGAACACATCAATGATTAGTATAAAGTGAAGTGTAAGTTATGGAAGTGCACAGATTAAAAGAAACAAACAAACAAACACACTTCCACTTTACACATATTCACCTATTGAAAACATCAGCAAAAATATTTTAAAAGCTGCAGTGAAATTATGCAGAAGCATATGCTTAACAAAAATGTGGACAATGCTCAATCAAACAATTAATTGTATATTGTGTATCTATAAATAGACTTGTAACCAAGGCTAATTTCAAACATTGCTGGACCAAGGCCGACCACACCTATTTGATGTCACCAAACAAAATGATAACATGAGAAATTGCCTATCTACTACAGTATTTTCAAAGACTGTTGTATGAATGTGTGTCAGCGGGAGAGTGGTTCCTTTGAGTGCTCAACAAAGGTAGGAAAGAAATATATAAAATGTCACCATTTACTACTGCACAAACTGAGATGGTCCTCAAACTAAAGGCTGCTCCTGTTATGGACTGGGGCTTTACCACTGAGCCACACAACTGAGCAGGTTTTGATTACACACTGTGTTTTATATTTAGGACTGAGACAGGATACACTGCTTTTTATATCAGAGTAAATAATCTTTTGTCCATAAGTGCTCTGCAGCTGCTGGAGGTAGAGACTACTCCAAATAAGAACATCCTGCTTTACCTTTCTTCCATCAGCAGAACAGGCTGAACACTGCAGGACGTCATGATTTCAAACATACACACTGCTCTTAACCTTAAACCAGAAGAATAACAATGTTATATCAATCATCCTCATACTGGGATTACAGGCTTAATCAGGACCATTTATCTATGTATAGCCTTATGGATATGCCTTTGGATCCCTGATCTTTTCATCTGTTCACTGCAGCCTCAAATTAAACATTTAACTGAATCAATATGTTGGAAACAAGAAAAGGAAAAAAGAAAAGACAAGTTCTACTTCAACAGGATATTTTCATTTTGTTTCAGACAAAAACAATGACATTAGTGAAACTTTGCCAGATCAGGAGGAGGGTGCGTTTAGTGTGTCCATAACCATGTGTGTAATTGTTTGCTGAGTAAAAAGGACATCCCAGGGGCCAGGAGGGCAGAAGATGGTGAAAACAATTACTGGAAGTTACAAACATAAAGAGTGAGTGTTTCTATTAGGGTGGTCTGCTCAAACTGCCAGGCAAAGAAGTTCTAGACAAACTTTAACCATCCCAACTGGTCTACAATAATGATAATTGCTTATTAACAAGTTTGTAATGGAGTCATTGAGATGAACACTAACTCTTAAGTGCATCCAGTGTGCACATAGCCGACATGTTTCCCTGAGTGTAAAGGATGCTCGCATGTAAATATAATAAGCTCTTCACTTTATGGTTGCTCATGGAATGTATCTTTATACTTGCACAGCATTACAACAGTCACATTTCTAAGACGCTTCATGTCATCTGTTCACTTTATGCACCGCATTCTCTCCAAGAAATTATCCTTTCAATAATCATGATGTTTATATATTTTTTTCATACTCACGCAGTACTAAAGCACTAACATGACATGATGTACCTGTGTCTCTCATCTGCTTCTTTAGAACGCCAAAGCTGACAGAACAGGGATGGTTTATGTTAGTAATGTGTTCACGTTACGTTTGGATTATATTATAATAGATCCATGGTTTGGATGTTGACAAATGTTTAGCGTTAGCTTAGGCGGATGGGTCACGTGACGGGACTTGACCGGGTTCGCGCGCTTTGTTCTCGACAGACTGAGAACGATAAATGATCTGAAGGATTTTTTAGATTTACAATAGATACACGAGTCAGATATGAAGAAAATATATGTGTTTATCACAGTAGATGCGATTCACTTAGTTATCAGCATATGTCTTGAAAATGACATAGAAAACGTATAAGTAAAGTTAGTTTAAGTGAGACATTCAACAACATCCTCCAGTAAAGAAAGTCTTCACCTGAGACAGTCTCAGTGAAGAGAGAAGATGGAGCTGTTTACCTCGACCATCTCATGTATGTTTTATGTTTTATGTGTCGTATGTCTTATGTCTTATGCTAGGACTTGTTAGCTTTGTTTTGCCTGTCACTTGCAAAAGAATACTTCTGCTAACCGTATGTCAATGGTAGCTACATGTAGCTAACGTTATGCTAAAACAAACATCTAGCGTTTTACATGTTTTTATCTGTGTAATTTACTTTAACTATCTAAAATAAACAATTGATATGGAATACAAAACCTCATTTGTCAAATGTCGTCTTGTAGAACTGCCAGTAACGTTACTTTATGGTTATTCAGTGTGTGTTTTTACGCGATATTTCCAGGTCTGGCAGAAAAACTGTTGCTAAAACAAATGCCCGATGACGAAGCAATTGAGAAACTGTATTCAGAAATTTCCAATGTTCAAGATCTCCCAAAAATCAATAACCCACAGGTACAGTACACGTCCTTACACTTAACACGGGTTGTTTTAATTTTTTTGCAAGTCGATTCAAATGCTTTTGTAATTTAAAAAAATATATTAATAATATGATTTGTATATTTATTTACAGCTGGAAGAGTGTGCTGTCCATCTGTGGAACTGGGCAGTTACCAGAAATGTGGGAAATAACATCAGCGAACATCAAAAAGCCAAAGGTAGATCTTTTGAAGCCTTTAATAGTGTCATAGTGCCATAGTGTTTAATAGTGAAAATATCATATACTGAAGTAAAAGTATCTCTCCCAGTACGCCATGTTGCTTGCACTCTTCTGTATTGTTGTGAGCCAGAAAGACCAGCAGAGGGCGCTCTACGCAAACAGATATTGGTCAGTACGCGCCTTTTGACGCGAACATGTGTCTCTGATTATTTGACTGTTTTTACCTCTGTACCATTATAAGATGGCCAGTAAGACAGGAAGGACATGGCTGGACTGCAGAAATCCCCAGATGGCAGACAGCTTTTTAAGACTGGCTGTAAAGGTAAGAATAACTGTACATCAAACACTTCCAAGTTTATTTTAATGCAATTTTTCAATTTAGAGCTTGGAAACATTGTATAGTCAACTTGTCTCTCGAGTCGAAGATGATGGTGAGATTCATTCATCCAAAGGTGATGTGGAGAAGGACTTGCTTCGTATCCTCTCGTACCAGGCAGAGTCGGTGAGCTGTGCACTTGTGATGTAGAGGGTGTGCTGTTCTACGCATCAGCCATAACATTTTTAATAATCATAGGGAATTAATACATTTACGGACAGTTTCATGTATGTAAAACTTCTTTCCCTTGCAGTCAGTATGTCAAGGTAATAATTATGACGCTGTAGTGTACATGAAACGGTGCAAAGACATGCTATTGCGGCTCCCTAAAGAGGTAAATAAAAACATGGATAAGATTTTATGTTTATTAATAAACATAACAGTAACTCCAGTTATCTGCATTTCGTACAGACTGCATACCTGTCACTGATGTGCTATAACTTTGGAGTTGATATGTACAATCTGAAAAAGTATGAGGAAAGCTCTTTTTGGTTAAGGTATTTTATTTATGTATTTATTGGTTTATTGGTTTATTGCATGTATTTTATCTAATCAAATTATTTTTACAGCCAGAGCTATGACATCGGGAAAATGAATGCAGCTTACTCTCCCAGATCAGAGGTCCAGGTAATCATATTATTAGTTTTATTTTTAGCTCTTTTTCTGCACAAAAAAAAGAGTAGAATATTTTGTCAACAGGCTAAGATTTTGAGACTTCTTTCTACCGTCTATTTGGAGTGGGACTGTCAAATGTTTAAGGAGAAGGCTCTTAACGCTATCACTTTAGCCAATAAGGTGTTGTACAATTTTAACAGTAAGTGAAGCTGCATATTGTTCGTTTTCTGAACTACACTGTGTATATTATTTGGTAGGAAAGTGCCACTGTGTCCGGTCTTTACTTAAAAATCAGAATTCTCCAGAGATGTGGAGCCTCTGAGGATTACATCAGAGCCGGTTAGTCATTTACAACGCAATTAATTTGTACTAAAATTGTCAGAACAAGGGATTTGAGAAAATAACTTGACTATTAAGTAGAGTTCTATGATATTCTGCAAATTAACTACAAATGACCTTGTTCTTCCTTTACTAATTATTCTAAAACATACTAAATGTACTGTTGTGTAAGTTACAGTTTATCAGAAAAATACATAGGCCTATGATGTACTCACGATGTAGCATTAATGGAGAAGCTGCTGCTTTCAGGACTTGATGAGATGCTGCAATCCGAGGTTTCTCTTGATGTATGTTTGAGCACTGTCAGATTACTTTTGTCAGATGACAGGTAATATGTCAAACACAAGATACATCTTGTCTTTATTCCGAATACGGACTGTATCAGTCAATAAGATTTTTTTCAGAGAGATCCTCGCTTTTGAGTTTTTAAAGCAAGTGTGTCAGCATTTTGAGTCATCCCCTGACCAGAGCACGGCGCTTGTTTTCCACATTGAGCTGCTTCTACAAAGAGGAAAAGAGGTCTTGGCCAAACAGAAGATTGAGGATATCATCACTCGTAACTATTTTTATTTTTTAAGTATGAAAATGTTAAGCAACTCGAACAAATCGTAATCACTTAATGTCGAATACACCAACATAGGCCACTATACAAGTAAACAACTGATTCCACAAGTCGTTTCTACACTACATGTCTTGTTATGGGATAAAGCATTCAAGCATTTTGAGGTTTGTACATTGTGTAAAAAAAATGTCTTGAATGTTTGAAAGGTGCAATGTAAGTCTAATGTTTTATTATACTACCCATTTTCACAGGCCCAGAATTTTTCTGAATCTTTGCAATGGTACAACTACTCCCTAAGTTTCTACAAAGCAGGTCACATTGACTCCAACCTAGCTAAATTGCAAAGGAACAGAGCTTCCTGTTTCATACACTTAAATCAGCTGGAAAAGGTACTGCTGCATTTAATAAAAAACATTTCATGTGCTTTAGATTTCATAATTTTATATTTTTCTCAGGCTAAAGAGGCGGTAGGAGAAGCAGAGAGGTGTGATCCAGACAGTATTTTTACTCACTTTAGTGTTTTCAAGATCGCTGTGCAGGAAAACAATGCTGAGAAAGGTATTCATCACCCCTAACTATTACACTATAATCGCAGTAGGGGTTATCAGAATATCTTTAAAATTATTACATTTCTCATGGTGTATTGTTGTGTGTTGTACATTCTTAAAGCTTCTCAGGCTGTGAGTGCAATTGGACTTCTGTCCAAGAATCCACTTGCCACTGGGGACAAACTCCTGGTCTCAGACAATGCCTTGTCCTCTCTCCTCGGTCTCGCAGCTAAGATTGCTTTAGAGGTAAGATCTATCATCAGAATAAAACTAAAAACATCTCATTACCTTAATGTTGGTTTTTTGAGAGAATGAACAAGAAGACACTGCATTGAAAGCTCTTGAGATTTTGTGTGAAAACTCCAAAGATGATACCCAGGTTCTTTCTGCACTCAGGTACGTACGACTATATGTACAATGAATTTTGTGAAATTTTGAAATGGTTTAACGGTCTCATGAGGGCGAAAAGATAATATGCTGATAAATCATTGGCACTGTTTTGTTTCCCAAACACCTCCATGAGCCACTGACCTATTTTCCCTTTTCCCCCACTCATCTGAAAGTGTGTGTCGGCATAACACTGTTAGTAGGTGAAAGAAAGGAGGTCAGCTTCACTATTCCCATTCATCTTTTTATAGGTGTTTGATTCGACTGGTGCTTTCTAAAATACAAAGGTCCTGTGACCAGCTGAGGTAAGGTACTAACAGAATCAAAGTAAGTCATGTTTGTTACTATGGTATGCTGCTGACACTTTTCACAGAGGGGTCAATCTGGACGTTCTGCTACCATATTTAAAAATGGGCAAGTGCATGATACTAAATTCATCAAATGACCAAACACAGCACTGACAGTGCACCATAAATGTGTGTTCAGTGCTGCAGAAACTTTCACATCAATCAAACATGACCATTGAGAAGAAGACTGAAGAAGCCAATTGGTTCAGAAAGATTGGTATACACTATATGTAACACAAACGTTTAACTTGGACATGTAGGTGTTTTAAATGCTGAAGTACTGTATCTGTGTGTTGCTGCAGCATGGAACTTGGCGCTGCGGTGTGAGTCCAATCCTGATCGGATGAGAGATTTCTTTGTGCTCTCCTACCAGGCAAGCGCTTTTATTAGCTGTAGTAGCAGCAATAATCGATAAATCCTCATCTTTGTGTGGTGCATTAGGTTCAAACAGCTTAGTACTGAATAGAACATACAAATTATGTTTTTCATTTCAGTATTCACAAGTCTCTTTTTATAATGTAACATTTCAGAAAAAAATAATGTATAGATATTTGTTCTCATTAAGATTTGAGACAGATACAATCTTTGATTGATATTCACTTTTCTCCAATGTGCATAAACCTCTAGCTATCCCAGCTGTGCCCTCCAGATCGCACCGTTCTCATGGGTCAGAAGACATGTCTGCTAATGGCAGCAGCAGCCTCTTTAGAAGTCTGTAGAAAAACACCTGACATCAACCAGGTTTGTCAATCAATCACAAGTACGTTATTTAGTACTTAGTCATCTTTTAGCAAATTATGTTTTTAGAGAAACATTTTTCTAATGTTATTTAAGGCTGGTTTAAGCGGTTGTACATGTATCCTGACATGAACACTAGATGGCAATGACGAGCACAGAATACATACCATTTCTTTGATTTTCAGACTGAAGAGCTCACCCAGGCTTTAGAGCATATTCAGATCTGCTCAGAAGTCTGGAAAACACTGAAAGCATCTGGTAAATAATCTTATAACCTAAAAATTCAGTGAATCTCATTCTTAAGCCTGAAATGCTCCTTTGGCCTATGTTTGAAGGGACATTTCCAATGGACCCCACTGACACTTTGCTGTTGTTATATGAGTTTGAGGCCCGAGCAAAGCTCAATGATCCTAAAATTGAAACTGTCTTAGAGTCAGTGCTGCAAATGGAAAATGTTGACACCAAAGTTCTTGAAACTGTTGCAGGTAAAACAAAAAAGATTGTTGTATTTTTATGTTCATGCGTTTAGCATTTTCATTACTTAAAGCTTTAGCAATGGAGTTTCCTGTCCACTTTCCACTGCTGTGTAAGAAGGCCTTGAGAGTCGCTCTTTCTCTACACAAGAAACGACCACAGACCGACTTATCTCGGTACAGGTATATTTTTTTCAGATTTGATAGATTACAATTCTTATATTCCACTGTATAATGTAATTTATTGTTTTGGTAAGCCACTTTACTCTGCCTATTTGACTCTGTAATTGGAGGTGGACAGAGACCTCTGTCCAAGGACAGTTATGGTTTTAACCCTAAGTGTTAACCATAAGTACCATAAATATTAACTTTGTGCTCTTGTCTCTGTGTATCTGCTCAGTAAGTGTCTTCACAGCCTGATAAAGCTGTCCCTACCAAATGGTGTATCAGAAGTGGAGGCCCATCTTCTGGAGGAGGTGTGGGACTACTATGAGGAGGCTCTGTCCATCATTGCAGCTGCAGTGAGTCAGCACCAATCACAAGCGGCTGCTGCTGTATAATTAACCCCCTCTCTTCCACTCCACTCCTGCCCGCTGTTCTGCAGGCTCTTTTTATCAATGGGCTTTCAGCCCCACTTCAATTAGCAGATGCTTCCATTCACCACCCCCTTCCTGCCAATTTGAATGTTAATGTGCTGTACAAGTCACACTGCCGGTGAGCTTCAGCTGCAAAAAGCATCAAATTATTGGGACATTACCCTGCGGTAGAGACCGTTCATATTTCCTTTTGACACAAGTGAAAGCATGTCATTTTTTGGATCAAAGTAATAGGATGAGATTAAACAGTTGTGAAAAGTTATGAGCAAACCAAAGACAGAGAAGCATGATTCATAACTGCAGTGGTGTAAAGGCTTTCTAAGTAGTAGCGGGTGTCAGTAGAGTTCCCTTTCAGTAAGTTGGCTCAGTTACCCGAGCCGTTTCTAATGAATATTCCTTTGATTATGTTCCTGTTTGCCTGTGCAGCCAGATGACTTTCCCGAAATGGAGACTTTGTGGTTGCTAACTCGTGCCTGGAACACCGGGATCCTGCTCTTCAGTTTGACTCAGTATCCAGAGGCCGAGAAGTGGTGTGGCCTCGCCATGAGCTTTGTGATCCACCTGCGCTCTCTCAGGGAGAGCTACCAGACACAGGTACACCACATACTGTACTACCAGCCACAGGTACACCACATACTGTACTACCAGCCACAGGTACACCACATACTGTACTACCAGCCACAGGTACACCACATACTGTACTACCAGCCACAGGTACACCACATACTGTACTACCAGCCACAGGTACACCACATACTGTACTACCAGCCACAGGTACACCACATACTGTACTACCAGCCACAGGTACACCACATACTGTACTACCAGACACAAGTACACCACATACTGTACTACCAGACACAGGTACACAACATACTGTACTACCAGACACAGGTACACAACATACTGTACTACCAGACACAGGTACACAACATACTGTACTACCAGACACAGGTACACAACATACTGTACTACCAGCCACAGGTACACCACATACTGTACTACCAGACACAGGTACACCACATATTTTACTACCAGACACAGGTACACCACATACTGTACTACCAGACGCAGGTACACAACATACTGTACTACCAGACACAGGTACACAACATACTGTACTACCAGACACAGGTACACCACATACTGTACTACCAGCCACAGGTACACCACATACTGTACTACCAGACACAGGTACACCACATACTGTACTACCAGACACAGGTACACCACATACTGTACTACCAGACACAGGTACACCACATATTTTACTACCAGACACAGGTACACCACATACTGTACTACCAGACACAGGTACACCACATACTGTACTACCAGACACAGGTACACCACATACTGTACTACCAGACACAGGTACACAACACACTGTACTACCAGCCACAGGTACACCACATACTGTACTACCAGACACAGGTACACAACATACTGTACTACCAGCCACAGGTACACCACATACTGTACTACCAGACGCAGGTACACAACATACTGTACTACCAGACACAGGTACACAACATACTGTACTACCAGACACAGGTACACAACATACTGTACTACCAGCCACAGGTACACCACATACTGTACTACCAGACACAGGTACACCACATACTGTACTACCAGACACAGGTACACAACATACTGTACTACCAGACACAGGTACACAACATACTGTACTACCAGCCACAGGTACACCACATACTGTACTACCAGACACAGGTACACCACATACTGTACTACCAGACACAGGTACACCACATATTTTACTACCAGACACAGGTACACCACATACTGTACTACCAGACACAGGTACACCACATACTGTACTACCAGACACAGGTACACAACATACTGTACTACCAGACACAGGTACACAACATACTGTACTACCAGACACAGGTACACAACATACTGTACTACCAGCCACAGGTACACCACATACTGTACTACCAGCCACAGGTACACCACATACTGTACTACCAGACACAGGTACACCACATACTGTACTACCAGACACAAGTACACAACATACTGTACTACCAGACACAGGTACACAACATACTGTACTACCAGCCACAGGTACACCACATACTGTACTACCAGCCACAGGTACACCACATACTGTACTACCAGACACAGGTACACCACACACTGTACTACCAGCCACAGGTACACCACATACTGTACTACCAGACACAGGTACACCACATATTTTACTACCAGACACAGGTACACCACATACTGTACTACCAGACACAGGTACACCACATACTGTACTACCAGACACAGGTACACCACATACTGTACTACCAGACACAGGTACACCACATATTGTATAGGGATGAACAGCCACCATTTATACTTGTACTGTAATGACTCTTGTGTACCCACAGATGTCTGGTCTCTACTCTGAAGTCCTGGACAGGCTGGACAGAGCAAAGAAGAGTGTTATTAAGGAATAGTTTCATTGTATTGAAGGTGTCTCTTGTTCAATTCAGTATTATTGTTTGTGTTGTTAACAATTCAATTAAGTTTCTGTGTTTTGAAGTTAAAAGTACATTTTGATCTGTTTATGATTTAAAGTTACCAATAGAAGTAGAATGACAAGGACATCAAGATCTGATAACTGAGTCACATATTTTTATTTTCAAACAAATACGTTTTGTCAAGTCCCAAAATAAAACCCAAAAAAAATTTGCAGGACTGTATTTCCTCAGAACTAGGACAGGGAAGACCTTGAGGCCGAGTGTCCCGATAGGCTGTACTACCTGCGGTGACAGGAAGGAAACTACTGTACAATCAAAGGGCTCATGTTGTCAAGCACTTACTGCACCTCTGTGCTTCAACAGAATCATAAAACAAAACCCAAAGTACAAACAAGGCCCCCCACCCAGCAAATAAAAGTAGATTTCTCTTCACATAGACCTTCATCTGTTATACACATATGCATTCAGATTCTATCTTGTATGTAAACCACGACCTCAATGGAAAGAGTCAAATGAAATTTCTTTGGGCTCTGACATGGCTGACTGAGGTATCACACATTTATTAACAGTCAGCTGTATTTAACTAAACACGAGGGAGGACCAATGCTTAACTTCTAAATGTTGAATTGATCAATGCTCCTGAAATGTTCCGGCATGACTTTTGTTTTTATATTTTTATTCTACACACCCACACATGTTCCACAATGAATCACATGTAGACAGGTCTTATTTGAGGGAAGCAGATCCAGACTAGTTAAGTTTTCCAAAAGGCATTTAAAGAGAAATAGCCACAATACAGCATATATATATATGCAATCTATTTCTCAAGAATATCTCAACTTCACTTACCTGACGTTTGTGGTCTATAAATGTTTGTCCCAGTGTTTGTCACACATGCATAAAGCACAAGTGCTGGGGTCTGCTGGGGGCTTATTTACATTGTACAACCACCACACCCTTGAAAACAGTCTGCAAGCAGTTTATAATGGCTCTGTTCCCTTCGAATATTCCCTGAACTATAGTTTTGACACAAGTAATGACAGCTGGTTAAGCAGTGGTGCCTGGCAGGTAGGTACACCACCTGTTCAGAAAATGCTTGCAGGTAAAGATGCTCTGCGGGAAAGGGCCAGCAGGGACCGAGCGCTCTACTTCCTGATGGCTCTAAGGATAACAAAACTCCAGTGCACTCTTCATTATCTGAGGAAGAAAGCCATTCTGATGAACATCCTCAGCACTCCCTCCTTCAGTGGCTCAGATGTGCCGTTCTACATGTAAACACTAACATACAATACAATAGTCTGCAGTGGAGGATGGAAATGTCTTCAATCATCTGTTACTGAAACCTATGGACTTCTGGTTTCTGACTCGCTACGGACAAAATAAACAGCTGAATTCATAACCAAATTTCAAATATCAACCCTGTGTTTGACCTTCAGTATCCAGCTCCACACGACTCCGTAGAATTATAACTGATATCGGTTTGTCTCTTCAAGCTGGTTTAGTTCACTTCAGTAACATGAGGTCAACGGTCTGACCCCCACAAACAGGTACGTTTCATAAATATAGGATGGACAAAGTATAGTGGTTGAGTCAAACCCATCTTTAGTGTTTTGGTAGGGGACAGGGGACAATTCAAAACTGGTTATATTGACACTTTAATTGTTAGAACATCCAATACAATTATTGTCTTGTTCTACCCGTTTTAAGGCCACCGAGTTGTGGCAGATTGGACAGTACCATGTGACCATTCAGATAATCTATTGGAAGGCAGAGAGTGTAAAAGGGTGATCTGCTGCATAACATAAGTAAGGAGGCTCAGTCTGTTGAAATTGTAATCAAAAAAGCCAATTCTTGTACAGAAAAGGAAATGTGCCCACAAACAAGACACATACATTTCTATTGCACTCAAGTCAGGCCCCGTGTGGCAGTTTAAAAACATAAAAAGTCAAGGTCAGCAGAGTCCTTGCTCTCAGATCTTTGTGAATCATGAACAGCCTCCTTTACAGACAACAGGTAGTCACAAAACAGAATTTGTATTTGATGTAAGGCAGTTTGGTATTTTGCAGAGAGCCCGGTTACACTTCTCTACCCCCCACCTTTACACAGAGCAGCTAAAAATCACAAGCAAAAATACCCCACATAGAAGAAAACAAAAAAAACATATTAAATCTAACAGCCCTCCAAATTGACAACTCTAGTGAAGTGTAAATGTGTAGTTTTTAATATTTAGTAAAATTTTAGGATTTTAGCATTAAATCTTGTGATTTTATAATATAAATGTAGATTAACACGTTTCTTCCTTTTGATTCCCCTTCCGAAAGGTCCTTTTCAGCCGCACGACAGACAACTGGCAGACGACCAAACAGCAAGCCGATTTGTATAAGTAGATCATCAGTTTCTCTGCAAATGTTCACCTCATTATGAAGAATAAGATGACGTCTGACACAGTACCATCAGCAAGGCTTGATTTGATCCCGTCTTTAGAAAACACTTTTATTGGTTTTCACTTCTTGTGTAATTTCATGGACATTTACAAAGTCCCGTCTAAATATAATTTGCTTCTTTTTCCTGCAGCTTTTTTGAATTCCTCATGTCACACAAAGTAAAGCGTTCTGGTCTTCACTTAGTTCCAGTTCACAAAAGGATAATTCCTTTTCCCTTTGTTTTCATTGACAAATTCCGTTGGAATGGAGTTTCCAGTCTTGAATGGATTTGTTGAGAAACTCATGCAGGGGTGTGCACAGTCACAGTAATGGTGATAAGATTTCTTTTCATTTAGAGATTAACATAATGATGACACTAAAACTTGTAATGAAACATCTGCAAAAAGGAGGCGAGAGGGGGCTCGGATGGGGTCTCTGGTAAGAAGGGGTCTCTGTGGTGATGCAGAGGGACCACAAGGAGCTCAGAGCTTTTCTGAGGAGGGAATCCAGATGTAGGGGCCAGACTGCTCCTCAATGATTAGCTTGATTTTGTTGTAGATCTCCTCTAGTGAATCACCCTGTACAATAGCTGAAGAAACAAAGACGCTTTCACATATTTGCTGCATGGACACACAAAAATTATTGTGAACGTGCAAAAAGTGTAACAAACCTGTGAAAAACTCTCCAAAGTCTTGCTCTAGCTTCACCGCCTTGTCGAAGACTTTATTGGCCTGTTCATACGTCTGCCTTTTATTCATTTCCCTGAAATTAGATTGATGTTAGACACAGTTCTTTTACATTTTAAATGAAACAACTCAAATACCATAGACCTACATTAGAGCTTCAATGGATTTTGGTTTAATAAAGATGGCAATTGGATAGAGTTGTGCTTGCTGCAGTCGTTTAATAGCGTTTCCAGAAACATCCAAAATGCAGTGTTTTCCCTGAAACACAAATTCAATCAAAATTACACAGGAAGTACCAAAAGCGCTCACATGAACCTATTGTAATTAACTATTTAATTTAACTACCAAGTCTAACCATTACATAGCAGCACATGCATGAATGAGATTACCCTTTCAGCCACCGTTCTGACCGACAGGATGCTTGTTCCATAAAGGTTCTCATTGAATTGTCCCGCCTCAATAAATTTATTGTCCTGAATATCCTTCTCCATCTGCTCCCTTGAGCCCACAAAGTGATAGTCCTGCCCATCCATCTCATTCTCCCTTCTTGGACGAGTTGTGTCTATGAAGGGAAACGAATAAGCACTACGTTATGAAAAGGCCTGCAGTTACAAATTGTTCACGCTTTAGAGTAGTTCCACTCACGAGGTACACAAGAGCCGAACTTGTGAGGAAACTCAGAGATAAGGTCGTCGTTTACTCTGTCCTTCATAGGGCCCAATATGATCACAGGTCTCGTGTAGTGAACTGGAATGAAGGGGAAAAGACATTTCATTTTCTTTCATACGTTCAATGATTTGTCAAAGTACTGTCGGTGTGAGTACAATACTTACTTTCCTGCCGAATAACTGGTTCATAAGAAAGAATCGTGTCCTCCTGGCCTTCTGCAAAAGAGAGAAGTACCGTGCTGTATATGTGTGTTTTATTGTACATGACCATTAGTAAAAACATGACTACTTACTCGAACTGCTTTCACTGTCACTTGTGTTTGAGGTCAGACATTCTGCAACGTTTAAGAGAATAAATTGCTATTAGTTTAATAAACTATGAGCAATAATTGGGAAGTGGTTATTAGGCCCGGATTGGGTGTGGAAAATTAAAGACCCCAGAGTAGGTCCCTACACAGAGTGTTCATGGGATGCGATTCTGACCTGCCTATAATTTGAAGAAGACTTATTATGTTTTTGTCTACTATTCGGTTATAATCTATGACATTTGTGGGTTCGTATCTTCTATTATTTTAAATCGCAATATTGATCCAAAATGACTTCTGTTTGAAAACTGTGGCACTGATTTCTGCCTGTCCCTTCACGGTACTTCACTGTAAACGTAATCACAACAAGGTGCTGCATCATTTTGATACAGTTAAAAGGCAAGCAGCACATTTCTTTCAGAAGTGCCAAACAAGCTACATAACACTGCTGAAGCCTTCGTGTATAAAAAACTGAACAAAGTAAGTCCAGAGCAGTGAGCGTGTAGGGGAAAAACAGGGATTTTCAGAGCAATGGCTTTTTGATCGCAAGAGAATAACGATTACTCAAACTTGCATTAATCACCATAAACACAACTTTGAGTGTGTAAATGAGAAAATAAATGGTTACAAGCTCTTTAAAAGCGTATTTCATAAAATGTTCCTTCTATAGAAAGACAATCACATACATGGGTCATTATTTTACATTTTAATATTGATCTAAAGTGACTTGTCAAAGGAAACTGATTGACTTCAGGTTCAAAGCTTCATAACCTGGTCTCCACTGGTGGCCCTGGCATTTCACTGTAGCAGATTTAAATTTACGGAGCTTTTATTTTTGACAACATGTTTGACCCAGACACTTAATTTAGTAAGTACAGAGTTGTGGGCGGAGATAGAGCCTCAAATGTAGGAACAATGCAAGATCAGTCAAACATGCATGAATCACTCACAATACAACCAGGTAAGAAGGTAAGAAGGGAAAACCATTATAAAACCATTATACCTCGCTTCATCATAGCCTGTTCTGCATAATGTGTTCTTTGCGGTGGAGGGCAGACCGAAAATCTATGACTTTGCTTTGGTCATTGTTAATAATATCCGTCATTAATATATTAGGCCTGTCCACATCTGTCATCAAGTTTAAATGCGATTCCCTCCCCAAAAATGTGCCTATTTTATGTGTAGTCACATTGGCCCCTGTCACTATCCATTCAGATTATAACATACGTTTCTAGAAGTTGAAGCCTCCTTATAAAAAGGAGTCATGAGAATTGAATTGCAATTAGGTATAAGCCTACGTGAACTACAAGTGTGTGAAGTGACAAATCAGTTTTTAAATCTGTAGTTTCAGGGAACAGCTGCTGGACACAGTACAGCTACACACTTACTCAAACTCTTTGATCCATAATAGTCATCGCTTAACCCTGGGAAGTCCTAGATGTCCCGACAGGTGAGAGCAGAGACCAAGAGAAGAAAGCAGACAGGAAGAAGAAGGTTAGTCAAGAGTTGGGAGGAGGCAGAGGAGTGGTGTGATGAGCTTGCCAGGCCATGTACTGTTATTCAACTGTGGTTATAGGAGCCAATTACATGGGTCAAAACTAAAAAAACGCCAAAAGTTGCGTGTTAAAGAGCCCAGTACATAAAAGCAAACCGCCACTAGCCACTCCTCCTGTGGACAGAGCCAGAGAATAGACCACATACTGCAGCCAGCTCGTAGCATGTGAGCAGACTCTCTGGAAAGGAGGAGTGCGAGAGGTCAGTGGCATGACACAAACCACCCTGAAGGTGAAAGATGGAAGCGAGGAGACAGACATGAAGCGTGAAGGAAGAGGCGAAACAACGGGGCCTTGGTCACACAGCGGGTACTCACGTTCAGACTCCACCATCTCCTGCACAATATTCTCCTTGCTCTTGTAAAATGGGAACTTGCGTGAGAGGTTGAAGCTTTTTTTGCGCTTTACTTTGACAGGCTGCTCGTCACAGTGTGGTTGGTGTGGTGAGGTTGGGGCGGGGGGGCAGGGGGGCAATAACAGGGCGAAAACAAAAATGAATTTCAATGAAGGTACTTGACACTCATGCAAAATCAATGCACATCAAAAAAAATGGAAATGAGACAGGTCATGGATGAAATGAATGGCATATAAATGTAAAGATGAATAGCGTTAACAACTCCTTTTTTTTTAATATCTTCAAATAACCCTGGCACATTATTGACTTGATAATTACAAAAATACAGTAGTCTCAGAAAACAATTTAAGAATGGAAATTTCTGATCAATTAGACAAATGTATAGGTTACGGAGGCCGAGCTGCATAGGCCGAGTGTATTCTATACAGTAATACGAGCGCTGTGGGCTACAGTGAGCAGGTGCTGACCGCTTTCCCACACTCGGGGGAAGTAGGCCATCTCCTTGAAGCCCAGTTCAGCTCCAGACAAACTTTGACAGGCAGCGGGCAGACGGCAGCCGGACTTACCCTGTTCGACTCGATCATTCCCGTCCTGGCGTGGAACTTAACCGTTTTTAACCTAGCTCGCTCTTTCTTCTCCACTCTGTAAAAAAAAAAAAAAGTTTAAAAGCACATTGTTAAAACGGCATTGATTCATCTTATGTACATTAAAAACAAGGAATACCTTTTTTTACTGGGAATGACTCCAATCTGCTCACTCTCTCCGTGTGGCGTGACCAGCCTTGCTTGCCACCACTCATCATCAGAGGCATTTATGACGTGGAGAATATCGCCGTAGGAGAAGCTCAAGCCTTGGCTCGGCAAGCAGCTGTCCCTCGTTCTGTCATAGTCGAACAGAGCCCTAGGAGCACGTTTACTCAATTAGTACACATGAAATTATTCTTTTATGATGTCGCCGCTTTAAATCTTCGGCTCGAACCTGGCAATCATTACTGCTATTATCGCAAACATACAGTTCAAGTTTGTCAGCATCTTGCCAGACAGGTCAAAAGTTCTTTTGAAAAAGCACAATGACTTGTTTGGCAGGATTAGTCAGCTGACCGAGCAGCAAACTACAGAGCATCTTTAAGCTTTAATACAAACAGTGCAATGACACTGCAGCAGGAACACATAGAACAATTACAAGACTTCACAGGTTCAGTGAAATGTTAGTAAAGTTACTACTATATTACCGCAATAGTAAATAGCCATTGCTATATACAACATATATATAGAATATATTTATTGAGCAAAGACTGTTTAGCCACCTCTGGTTTAAATTGGAGTGTTAAATATGGCTGAACCTTTGAGGCTCCACACCTCTACATTCCTGACATGGGGTGAGAGGACAAATACAACAGCTTTTCCAACAACAGAGACGGTCCACCCCTTTTTTCTTCAACAGCGACTATACAGTTAGTATGCGACACCTACAGTGAGGCCAGTTCATTTATCAAGAGCAAATTAATAAAAAGACAAATAATCATCTCTTTAATCAGCGTAAATGTTCTCAGGACAGAAAAATAGTGCTACAATGCACACGTATCGTGGCTTTAGGAGAATAGTAGGCTACACATCATTAGACGGTTCTGTTGAACGTTCCTCAGGTTTGCTAGTTTGTCCCTCTCTTCCTCAGAACGCGTCTGTCCCTGCCACGGTTAAGAACATCTCCATGAAGGAGTTACACACTACTGTCGATTGAATAATGGCTAATTCTGATTCACACAAAAACAACATACAAGCGGCAAGAAATCAGAGGGATTGTATAAGAGATGCCATGGCAACTGCTGCCATGGTACATGGAGTGGCTTTCTTGTAAAAATAGGAACAGACAGTAATGAAGTGAAATACACAAATGAGTACAATGGGTACATTTATTAGGTTAGATTTATTACTGGTAAAAACATTTCCAGGCCGATGTTTAGGCCATCAGCAGCAGCCATTAAGTAAGATGACCGGCCGGCATGCTAATAGAGCTACTTATGCATGTGTCCGTAGGGAACGCAATTGTCCCTAAAAGCTAAAAGTCCAGTGAAGATTTGTGTGGGATTTCTGTATCTGATCCGTTATATAACTATCTCAGAAATATTGTGAAGTCAGCGCGCTCAAGGTGAGGGGTGCACAGGATTACTAAGCAAAATACAACTCCGGTATGTTTTGAAAAGGTACATTTTGTTCCCTTTAATACACATATGTCTATGTATATACACACAAATAAACCCAATGCTTTACTTTATTGTCTCAATATTTTTTCGTTGGGCTTCCATTGAATTCTTTGGGTCAACAACATAATGTAATAAAGACGTTTTGTTGTTTTTAAACTACATTGATCCGTGACAGTTTTGTTGTTTAGCCACAATTTAACACAGCACTTATGTTACACCCTAAACCTTACCTGACATAAAGGGAGCGTTTCTCGCTGGTGCGCAGGGATCCTGACCCTGAGCTCATGCTGCTGTTCATCATCTGCTCCCTCAGGTCGTGGATTTTAGACTCAAAGCGACTATACTCTAAAGAAAAAAGAAGAACCATGTTATTAACTGATGGAAAACGTCTTTGTTATACACACATACACAGCTTAAACAGGTTACGATTATCTTTATATGTCTTATAACACCGGATTTTACTCAATTTTATTCCTCAAACATTAGCATTAACCAGGGAGTTGTCCAGTAAATCTTTAAGCTGATTAATGACCATAGGAACAGATGGTGTATCGCGGATCTGTCTTACATATCCAGTAATGTCTCGTGTCAGGAAATTAACCGCACTGATTAATTAACTTCAGGACGCTAGTGTGCATAAAAAGGAGGCCTTTGACTTTTTCAACAGCATGACCATCAGTCATACAAGTGCAAATACAGTTTGTGCTCAGACTCACAAGGATGTATGAATGCGCCTAAAGTCACTCATTTAACATGCCCTCATTAACCCGACTCAGAGGGTTTGGTGGCCAGGCGACTGGAACAAGCCAGGCACAGGGAAAACACTGATGCTGCTGGAACAACAAGGTTGGCTCATTTAGGACACAAAGGCAAGTGTTGAAACTACCTACAAAAAGGAGTCATTCTCATTGTTTGTGTGACACATACATTCATGTTGTTTTAGTTTATAGGGTATGTGATATCAGATACACATTCTTAATGGCTGAACATTTTAAATGCTCAACGATAATGAAACAAGCCAATCAAATCTATTAAGGAGAAGGAACTCTTTCATGGATGTCTGTATGAGACACCTACCTCGGCTTACTCATCTACAGCCGCTAGTCATTCTTGCAACGTAGAGAAGGAGCAATCAAAGTCCACTATAGTCCTGTGTAACAACCAGTCATCTCAAAAACAACCCCTGCCTTCAGAAATGATTCAGCTCATTTAATTTAAGCTCCCAGAAAAAAGGCACAGGGCGGGTGTGAATACATGCTTTGGGTCATTCAACTCTAGTCCTACTGAAACCTACAGACTGGCCAAAAAAGTGGCCGAGGGCAGGAGCATGCTCCTCCCTTGTTTCTGTTCAGCCAGTTAGCTCTACAACAGGGTGACACTGCAAGGTGAGGTAACAAGACACTGCCTGACTGCTGGTAACCAAGAGCAACATCACAGCACTCCTCGAGCAGTGACAGAGCACTGAAACAACCATTCAGACGAGTCCACTTGGCTCTGAGGCACAGGAGGCGGCAGCAACAAGAGCGGCGCCGAGAAGGAGGGGCCAGAAGACAAGACAAAGAGTAACTAAACAGAAAGAGCAAACTAATGCTCAGCTTTACAACCTGAAAGTCAACCTCAGACTCAGAGCTGTGACGCCCAGAGTGGTGTGACAAGCACTGGAATTAGAGCTAAATACTACACTCATTCACATTCCTGGAATCCCTGTAATGCACCAGACCTGTAGAAACTCAGGAAATAGTCGGTAACCACAACCAAAAGAAATGTACATAGTGGCATTATTAAATGGTTGGAAAGGAGATTGTCTTTATTTTCAGCGCGGCACATGGAAGAGAAGGTGGCTAATAGAAACGGGGACTATTCTGGACCTACTGCTCCCACTGTGTCCTCATTAGTCGTACAGCGCCTTTCATTTTGGGGGTGGACAGCTCTTTTGATTCAGTTATGCAACAAGGCAGGCATGAATTTGTAATGGAATTGTTGGTTATATTGTCAGTAAGAGTTTAAGCCATGGACACACAATGCCAGTTAACAAAAATATACCCCATAAAAGTCCAGCGTACTCTCAGAACCGTTATCACTATGTTTGTTTGACAGAGGCTAAAGGGGTTAAACATTTCCTCTGCAGTCAACCCTCCCATTTCCGACAAGCAGAGTGTAATTATGCCCTTTATAAAAAACAGGATTGTGGACATACAGGGGATCCCTCACTTGAATTCCTTCCAGCTAAATGTGCATTAAAGACTCCACAGAGACACAGTGGACTTCCCTCTGCAGTCCATGTGCTCCATTGTGCCCTGTAGTTGTTCTCATTGCTGGCCCTCCATCAGAGGTCTGTGGACGCCGGAGCCCCGGCCCCTGAGAATACACTGCAGGCAGCGTGCCCAGCTTTCACTTGCCGCTTCCTCCGCCCCACTGCCTGTCGACATATCACACATTGGGGTTTCTCTAGTCTCAGTACTTTTAGATTACAACAGAAATCCCGTGAACAGATCTCAGGCCACAGTCGGATAAAGGAAGTTAATCATTTCCAAGCCGCGGGTTTCTGTGTTCATAGTGGACATCGCACATGAACGTAATGTCTGAAACAAAGCCATACGGGATTTGGTTTGATAAACTAATGTTCCCTTTCCAGCATGTTATTATAAAAGTACTATGGCTGTACATGTGACACAGCAGAGACTCAAACCTACAACACAACTAAGCATCTTTGCATTGGCATCAGTATTGTGTGTCATAATGTCAACAATCCAGTCACTTTCTTTCAGGGCTTTGAAATCATGATTTAATTAACATGTTGCAATAGAAAATTAAAACAATTAACTTATTTTCAGAATGATTGTGATGTGCGCTCCATCAAACACTGGAGATAAAAATAGAAAGGCTGCAAAATATACTAATGCAAATATTATTCTTGGGTTAATTTAGACTTAAATCTGATTAAATAATAGTGAATTCAGGTACGCAAATGAGCCAAATAATCGTGATTATGATTTTTGCCATTACCAGGGAGACCAACCAGCTCCTATTCCCATTTCCTTCTATGAATAAGAAGTAAACAGAAACGTCATGCTCTGTAGAAGGAAACACATTTTGGAGCAGTGACAGGTCTAACCTGCTGCTGGGCTGAAGAGGAGGTCACATGGCACAGAACCACCTGTATGAGCTTCCTCTTATCTTCATTGTAAAGGAACAATTGAGTGATTTGACTGTTTGATTTGTTGCCGTTGTTGTTGCTGGTGATATGTGTCTCTCCTTTTATACGCGCCTGTATAATCATTAGCTCAGAGAGGGACAAACAGGTAACAAACGCCTCAGTTTACCGAAGGTGCGACTTAAAGCTAAACTATAATATCGATCAAATGAATGACGTTGATCTCAGCAGTGATCAGAGGACAGAGCACGTACAGCAGTGACGTTAATCTGATCGTAAAGACGTGAGAGCCACACGGGCCTGTTACAGATCACAGGGTGTTTCAGTCCCAGCGGGGCACAACAGGTTACGACCAGGTTCAACTCTTCACAAAACTGTCCCGGGACAGCGGCTGCTACAATAAACCCGCAACGCAAAGCGACGCCATTCACGTGTTGAGTTGAGTCGTACGTTTCCAAAAAAGTCTCACCTGAAGTTAGCCTCACTTGTGCCTTTTATTTGCCTGTCTCGGTCGCTAGTTTCTTTATCCAGTCCTAAAGGAGTTCATGCGGCTTCTGTGCTGTTGTTGTACGGAGCCCATCCCCCATCCACACAAGCCGAGAGCCAGAGGCAACTTTCAACCACGTTTTCCGCCTTCTGTCATTAAAAGTGTCCGAAGTGCCGTGGTGGTCCGACGCGAGCCACTAGTGTCCTGTAAACATGGTGCTCCGGCCTGAGTCCACCGTGCGCTCGGCGGCGGCAGTGCGGTCTGAACCGGGAAGGACGCGGCGTTTGTCCGCCTCACTTTCCACTGTGACTGCTCACACGCGGCCCCTGAACATGAATAGTGCTCGGGCTGCGGCGGGCCTATCAGCGCCATGGACCACTCTACTGTGGATCTATTATAATATCACTGTGGATCTATTATAATATCACTGTGGATCTATTATAATATCACTGTGGATCACTGTGGATCTATTATAATATCACCATGGATCTATTATAATATCACTGTGGGTCTATTATAATATCACTGTGGATCTATTACAATATCACTGTGGATCTATTATAATATCACTGTGGATCTATTACAATATCACTGTGGATCTATTATAATATCACTGTGGATCTATTACAATATCACTGTGGATCTATTATAATATCACTGTGGGTCTATTATAATATCACTGTGGATCTATTATAATATCACTGTGGATCTATTATAATATCACTGTGGATCTATTATAATATCACTGTGGGTCTATTATAATATCACTGTGGATCTATTATAATATCACTGTGGATCTATTACAATATCACTGTGGATCTATTAT
This sequence comes from Eucyclogobius newberryi, assembly GCF_026437365.1. Lineage (NCBI taxonomy): Eukaryota > Metazoa > Chordata > Actinopteri > Gobiiformes > Gobiidae > Eucyclogobius > Eucyclogobius newberryi. The sequence goes on along the minus strand of NW_027315735.1, from coordinate 19,153,331 downwards.
AATATCACTGTGGATCTATTATAATATCACTGTGGATCTATTATAATATCACTGTGGATCTATTATAATATCACCGTGGATCTATTATAATATCACTGTGGATCTATTATAATATCACTGTGGATCTATTATAATATCACTGTGGATCTATTATAATATCACCATGGATCTATTATAATATCACCATGGATCTATTATAATATCACCGTGGATCTATTATAATATCACTGTGGATCTATTATAATATCACTGTGGATCTATTATAATATCACCATGGATCTATTATAATATCACCATGGATCTATTATAATATCACTGTGGATCTATTATAATATCACTGTGGATCTATTATAATATCACCATGGATCTATTATAATATCACTGTGGGTCTATTATAATATCACTGTGGATCTATTATAATATCACTGTGGATCTATTATAATATCACTGTGGATCTATTACAATATCACTGTGGATCTATTATAATATCACTGTGGATCTATTACAATATCACTGTGGATCTATTATAATATCACTGTGGATCTATTACAATATCACTGTGGATCTATTATAATATCACTGTGGGTCTATTATAATATCACTGTGGATCTATTATAATATCACTGTGGATCTATTATAATATCACTGTGGATCTATTATAATATCACTGTGGATCTATTATAATATCACTGTGGGTCTATTATAATATCACTGTGGATCTATTATAATATCACTGTGGATCTATTACAATATCACTGTGGATCTATTATAATATCACTGTGGATCTATTATAATATCACTGTGGATCTATTATAATATCACCATGGATCTATTATAATATCACTGTGGATCTATTATAATATCACTGTGGATCTATTATAATACTTGAACCGACACCTTAACGTGGTGGAGGGGTTTGAGTGCCCGAATGATCCCGGAAGCTATGTTGTCGGGGGCTTCATGCCCCTGGTAGGGTCTCCCAAGGCAAACAGGTCCTAGGTGACGGGTCAGACAAAGATCGGTTCAGAAGCCCCCTATGATGACAACACGAACAAGGCAGTTTACGTCGCCCGGATCGGCGTCACCGGGGCCCCATCCTGGAGCCAGGCCTGGGATGGGTGCTCCATGGCGAGCGCCTGGTGGCCGGGTCTTACCCCACGCGGCCCGGCCGGGCACAGCCCGAAAGAGCGACGTGGGGCCGCCCTCCCGTGGGCCCACCACCCGCAGGAGGATCCATAAGGGGCCGGTGCAGAGAGATCTGGGCGGCAGTCGACGGCAGGGGCCTCTGCGACCAGATTTCCAGACACAGAGACTAACTCTGGGGACATGGAATGTCACCTCGCTGGGGGGGAAAGAGCCTGAGCTTGTGCGGGAGGTTGAGCGATACCGACTAGATATAGTCGGCCTCACCTCCACGCACAGTTTGGGCTCTGGAACCCATCTCCTCGAGAGGGGCTGGACGCTCCACTTCTCTGGTGTTGCCCGCGGGGAGAGGCGGCGGGCTGGTGTGGGCTTGCTGATAGCCCCTCAGCTCAGCCGCCACGTGTTGGAGTTTACCCCGGTGAACGAGAGGGTCGCGTCCCTCCGCCTTCGGGTGGGGGACAGGTCTCTCACTGTTGTGGCGGCCTACGGGCCGAACAGCAGTGCAGAGTACCCAGCCTTCTTGGAGTCCTTGGGAGGGGTACTGGACAGTGCACCGACCGGGGACTCCGTTGTTCTACTGGGGGACTTCAACGCCCACGTGGGCAATGACAGTGACACCTGGAGAGGGGTGATCGGGAAGAACGGCTTCCCCGATCTGAACCCGAGCGGTGTTCAGTTATTGGACTTCTGTGCTAGCCACGGATTGTCCATAACGAACACCATGTTCAAGCACAAGGGTGTTCATCAGTGCACATGGCACCAGGACACCCTAGGCCGGAGGTCAATGATCGACTTTGTTGTCGTGTCATCAGACCTCCGGCCGCGTGTCTTGGACACTCGGGTGAAGAGAGGGGCAGAGTTGTCAACCGATCACCACCTGGTGGTGAGTTGGATCCGCTGGCGGAGGAGGAAGCCGGACAGACTTGGCAGACCCAAGCGCATTGTGAGGGTCTGTTGGGAACGTCTAGTGGAGCCCTCTGTCAGTAGGGTATTCAACTCGCACCTCCGGGAGAGCTTCTCCCATGTCCCGGGGGAGGCTGGGGACATTGAGTCCGAGTGGACCATGTTCTCCGCCTCCATTGTTGATGCGGCTGCTCGGAGCTGTGGTCGCAAGGTCTCCGGTGCCTGTCGTGGCGGCAACCCCCGAACCCGGTGGTGGACACCGGAAGTAAGGGATGCCGTCAGACTGAAGAAGGAGGCCTATCAGGCCACTCTGGCTTGTAGGTCTCCGGAGGTCATCGACGGGTATCGGCAGGCCAAGCGAGCCGCGGCTCGTGCTGTCGCAGAGGCAAAAACCCGGGCCTGGGAGGAGTTCGGGGAGGCCATGGAGGAGGACTATCGGTCGGCACCAAAGAAATTCTGGCAAACCGTCCGGCGCCTCAGGAGGGGGAAGCAGTGTCTCACCAACACCGTTTACGGTGCGGGTGGAGGCCTGCTGACCTCGACTGGGGATGTCGTCAGACGGTGGAAGGAATACTTTGAGGATCTCCTTAATCCCTCAGTCACGTCTTCCGAAGAGGAAGTAGAGACCGGGGACTCGGAGGCTGGCTCATCCATCACCCAAGCTGAAGTCACTGAGGTTGTTCGCAAACTCCTCGGTGGCAGGGCTCCGGGGGTGGATGAGATCCGCCCTTAGTACCTAAAGTATCTGGATGTTGTAGGACTGTCTTGGTTGACACGTCTCTGCAACATCGCGTGGCGTTCGGGGACCGTGCCTCTGGACTGGCAGACCGGGGTGGTGGTCCCTCTGTTCAAGAAGGGGGACCGGAGGGTGTGTTCCAACTACAGAGGGATCACACTCCTCAGCCTCCCAGGTAAGGTCTATTCCAAGGTACTGGAGAGGAGAATCCGACCGATAGTCGAACCTCGGATTCAGGAGGAGCAGAGTGGTTTTCGTCCCGGTCGTGGAACACTGGACCAGCTCTATACCCTCCATCGGGTGCTCGAGGGTTCATGGGAGTTTGCCCAACCAGTCCACATGTGCTTTGTGGATCTGGAGAAGGCTTTCGACCGTGTCCCTCGGGGTGTCCTTTGGGGAGTGCTCCAGGAGTACGGGGTCCGGGACCCTTTGCTCAGGGCTGTCCGGTCCCTGTATGACCGGAGCAGGAGCTGTGTTCGCATTGCCGGCAGTAAGTCAGACCTGTTCCCAGTGCATGTTGGACTCCGCCAGGGCTGCCCTTTGTCACCGGTTCTGTTCATAATTTTTATGGACAGAATTTCTAGGCGCAGTCGGGGGTCGGAGGGTGTCCGGTTTGGGGACCACAGGATCTCATCTCTGCTGTTTGCAGACGATGTTGTCCTGATGGCTCCATCAAACCCGGACCTGCAACATGCACTGGGACGGTTTGCAGCCGAGTGTGAAGCGGCTGGGATGAGAATCAGCACCTCCAAATCTGAGGCCATGGTTCTCGACCGGAAAAAGGTGGCTTGCCCTCTCCAGGTGGGTAGGGTGTCCTTGCCCCAAGTGGAGGAGTTCAAGTATCTCGGGGTCTTGTTCACGAGTGAGGGAAGGATGGAGCGTGAGATCGACAGGTGGATCGGTGCAGCGGCTGCAGTGATGCAGTCGCTGCATCGGACTGTTGTGGTGAAGAGGGAGCTGAGCCGAAAGGCAAAGCTCTCAATTTACCGGTCGTCTACGTTCCTACCCTCACCTATGGTCATGAGCTTTGGGTAGTGACCGAAAGAACAAGATCGCGGATACAAGCGGTCGAAATGAGTTTCCTTCGCCGTGTGGCTGGGCGCTCCCTTAGAGATAAGGTGAGGAGCTCGGCCACACGGGGGGAGCTCGGAGTAGAGCCGCTGCTCCTCCACGTCGAGAGGAGCCAGCTGAGGTGGCTCGGGCATCTGTTCCGGATGCCTCCTGGGCGCCTCCCTCGGGAGGTGTTTCAGGCATGTCCCACCGGGAAGAGGCCCCGGGGAAGACCCAGGACACGCTGGAGAGACTATGTCTCTCGGCTGGCCTGGGAACGCCTCGGGATCCCCCCGGAGGAGTTAGAGGAAGTGTCTGGGGAGAAAGAAGTCTGGGGGTCCCTGCTCAGACTGCTGCCCCCGCGACCCGGCCCCGGATAAAGCGGCAGAAGATGGATGGATGGATGGATCTATTATAATATCACTGTGGATCTATTATAATATCACTGTGGATCTATTATAATATCACTGTGGGTCTATTATAATATCACTGTGGGATCTATTATAATATCACTGTGGATCTATTATAATATCACCATGGATCTATTATAATATCACTGTGGATCTATTATAATATCACTGTGGATCTATTATAATATCACTGTGGATCTATTATAATATCACTGTGGAGCTATTATAATATCACTGTGGATCTATTATAATATCACAATGGATCTATAATAATATCACCATGGATCTATTATAATATCACTGTGGATCTATTATAATATCACTGTGGATCTATTATAATATCACTGTGGATCTATTATAATATCACTGTGGAGCTATTATAATATCACTGTGGATCTATTATAATATCTCAATGGATCTATAATAATATCATCATAATATCACCGTGGATCTATTATAATATCACCATGGATCTATAATAATATCACCATAATATCACCGTGGATCTATTATAATATCACCATGGATCTAGTATAATATCGCCATAATATCATCGTGGATCTATTATAATATCACCATGGATCTAGTATAATATCACCATAATATCACCATGGATCTATTATAATATCACCATGGATCTAGTATAATATCACCATAATATCACCATGGATCTATTATAATATCACCATGGATCTAGTATAATATCACCATAATATCACCATGGATCTATTATATTATCACCATGGGACTACACCATGGATCTATTATTATCACCATGGGACTACACCGTGGGACTACGCCAGTGGCGGCTCGCCCATAGGGGGCGCTGGGGTGCCCCCCCCTGACCTGACTGCCTGTTTTTATTTTCTTTTATTTTTTAAATAATCTCTCATTTTAAAAAAAAATAACCTGTGTTAAATAGATGCTATTGATGATTTTGCTTTATGGGTTTAGAACTCTCCAGAATTATATTTACATTCACTTTCAAGTTCCATGTTTAAAACGTGAACGTTTATCATTTTTGGTGTAGTAGCCAATAGGCTGTCTTGCCTGGGCGCTTGTTCGATCCCCATTGTGCTGTATTTAAGCCAATGGCTCCCCTGCTGCTAGGCAAAAAATAATACACATCCGCCAATCATTGTCGAGGAATTTTATGGGTTTTGGGGCGCTGAAGACTAACGCCCCAAAGTACCAAGATGCACCACTGCAGCTGCTTGTTTACAGATGTTTTCATTCCAGCAGCGAAGTGTGTAAAATGGCGACGTTGGATGAATTTGCCCCAAATTCAGTCAAATCCTTACATCTGCATCCCTTTGGAAGAAGAACTTTTGAGGAAAAGCTCATTGTAAAATAACTTGGACCTGACAAGCCAGAAGTGAACATAACCCAACAGACGAGAGAAAAGGGGAAAACATACACCAGAACCTTTTTTTTTTACCCCCCAGAATGCAAAGCGTTCACGTCGAATTTAATGAAATCTACACCATGAGAGTGAACGACGTGAAAGATAGTCGCGTCTCAGATGACTTACAGACTTTCATGTCCTGTTGTACAACTTCTGGTATCTTCGTTCATATTAACTTGTTAATTTCTCTTAATTCTGAGAGAAATTGAAACCTCCCGCTCTGGGGGGTAATCTCCTGCTTTACTACGCGTTATCTACCCCCTGGGATGACTAATAGGTTGAGAAGTTTGCCTAAAATGTACCAGAATGCAGGAAATCACATCTACGAAATTCAAAATTTTAAATAGCCCAACCTAAAAAAAAATTCACCAGCCGCCACTGGACTACACCATGGACTACACCGAGTCCACCTGCGGGAACGGCTTATGACACGTTTTCCCCGAAATGTAACCATAGTCCGCACATATGGAGACATTGCAATAGGCGTATTAATAAGTGTACAAATAAGAAACGATTGAAATAAAAGAAAGTAGCAGCAATCAATTCTATGTTAAATAACCATCAAATCTCAAGATGCATGTGAAATATAAAGACGCCTATAAAGTCCCACTAATGTTAAGGGTCTAAATAACAAGCAAGCAATGTGCAGGATTACAAACCCATAAAAATCACAACAATCTTTCAAAGACTAAATTGAAATCAAACATAACAATAACCATTTTCAGAGTTTAACAATATTGCCTTTAAAGTCCATTCAACTCCACAAATGTATTTTGCACAAGTAATAGATATTTCAACAAACTTCACATAGGCTAGCCATTAGCAAATGTAAATTCATCACAAGCAGCATCCAGTTTTCACATCATAGCATTAAGCGAACGCACCTTCTGGTCTGTACTGAGCAATTATGGTGACCGTCTGTCCAGCCCTCTTTAGTGCTGCTGCTGCCTGTTCATGGGTGGCATTCCTTAGGTTGACCCCATTTACCTGCAACACCAAGCTCAGGGTTAGAGTAGAAGTACATTATCTCTGTATAATACGATAAACAAGGGGGAGCTATTGTGTTCAAAGTGTGGGTGTTAGTGTACTAACAGAGAGGATTCTGTCGCCCCTCCTCAGCTCTCCACTCAGATCAGCCGGCCCTCCTGCCAGGATAAAGGAGACAAAAATGCCCTCGCCGTCCTCCCCACCAACGATGTTGAAGCCTAGGCCTGTGGAGCCTTTGTGGAGCAACACTTTCCTGGGCTCCCTGTCAAATACAGGAACAGAAAAACAATGGATATATAAATATGAAGGAGTAAATGGCTAAACAACGTTAGTTTAAAATTGAACATATTTGCAGCTCAAAGTTGCAATAATCTTTGCTTAATATGATCTGTTATACATGTTCAAATCAACTGTTGATTTTAATGATAGCAATTGTAATGTTGATTTATTCCTACTACTAACATTAATATTAATAACAATGGACGTATAATGTGTTTTGGTTCTCAAGCCAATTGTTCCACGTGAAAGCATAATGTCTTTCCTTTGAGTTGTCAGTTACTTTGACTAAAACCAGTTGGAAATAAACATATGCGTCCTCTCTCTGATCTGAATGATCACTATCTAAAGCCCTGCACCAGCACCAATCCTGAATCATTGCTAGTGCAGCCTTTGCAGGTTCTGTGCTGAATGTGAGACATGGCCTATCGATAGTGAGAAAACAATTACAACAGAACCTGGCAACCCAGGTTCTGTTGTAATTAAACTAGTTAAACTTGTACTAAACTAGTGAGAGCACAGGCTACATACCATCCCTTCAATTTAATAGCTGTGTGTGTCCCACAGTCTGATGATCTCTGTTTGAATGTTACATATTAAAGATTAAATAGAGGTTATAAGCTTACTTTTACTTTTCAAAAGAGATCATACATTTTTATTGTCCGGGGAGAAAACTGTGGAAAACAGTGAAAGAATACAGGAAAATATATATACAATATATAACACTAGACAAAAATACTTACTCTTAATATCTAATAACACAATAAAACAAGCATATAAAAGCACAGTGCCAGTTATTTGCTAAAGTACATCATGTTTGTCATCTCATGGAAATATACACATACTTAAACACCCCCTCTTATTAACACTCACAGACACAGTGCTCAACAAAGCAGTGGAGCTCTGCTTTGGCGACTATGACTCATCCTCTAGCGAGCAGATTAGGCAGCCACAGTTTTAAGAAACACAATCTAAATTCCTACTGGTTAAACAAGTGTTATGACCCAACAACCTAAGAACTTTGCAAAAATGAACAGTCTATGTACATTCAAGACATACTCTTTCCTCTAACCAGAAAGTGAGAGTTCTGATTAGTGGTCTGCATTTGAAAGCCTGTGGCTGTTGTTTGCTGTTAAGACCATCATAGGCTGCTTAGGCTCAGTCTCATTCCAAGGACTGCCTGGAAAATGTGAACGTGTCACTCTCATTTCGAGATGAAGAGTCAATGCCATGGATATTTCATGTGTCCAAAAAAGGTTGCATGATCATGTTTATCAGAATGATCCATACAGAGATATGACCATCAGTTCAGAAACAACCACATAGGGTCACACTAAAACAAGTTAATTATACAATATTCATTAATATGTTGTAATACAAACTGATGCTGTTGTAAAACAAATGCTTTAGAAATATTTAAAGTAAAAAAAAAGCAGTTGAAGTCCATGCTGACCTCTAAATCAAGTGCAGTTAAAGTTACCTTTGGATATGGATCCCATACTTGCTTCCAAAAGAGCATTTTCTAACTGCACGCTCAGGCTGGGTCCACACCATCGGCATTGACGATGAGATATTGACTGTGAACATGGTGTTAGTGGCGCATTGTCCAAAGTACATGTATGCTCTGCTCCTCTTGTTCCCTGGCCTTACACTTGGAGCTGCTCCACATTTAGAAGCTCTTGTGTTCAAGGGCTATCACATCTTTCTGTGCTGTGATGGGAAGCAGCTCCTTTTGGAGTTGTCAAAATCCCTCTCTCCCCATCACAGATACTTAACCCTAACATGTCCATGAAATCCTCTTGGTCCACTTTTTACAATGAAGGCAGAGGTGTCCTACTCTGACACACATCTGGAATGACCAGAATGTAAAGTCAAGTTTATCCAAGTCTCTCTTTCCCTTTCCAGTAGTGCAAAACACCATCTGCATTTGTCAATTTGACTTTCTGGTCAAAGCATTCAATGCAGCTAATACGTTTTTAAACTAAAATACATAATGAATGTTCTTGTTTTATGCTTTGATTGTGCTTTTTTAATCTGCTCTAAAAAGTAGAATTGTGCTACCACAGCTAAGGTCCTGAGGTTCTTCTGACAGATTTCCCCAGCGGAACCAGTTGAAGTCTAGTGTAAATTTCTCTATGGGGACAAAAAAGACTAGCCTTAACTTTTCAGCCATCTATGGCGTCACGTTTTTTTTTTTCTGAGATCAATAGTCTGTCCAAAGACCTCATTCAACCAAAACAGGAGTGAACATGAGACGCTACTCTTTGCTGTTCTTTTCTTCCAGGTAATTAATTAAAGTTATAAAGCTGTTTTTACTTCTCCTGTGCTGCGGTTATGTTTTGCTCCTGAGCTGAATGTGGGTTCAGAAGATTATCCCCGACTTAGTTTAGTGATTGTCTCTCCTTAACTGATACATTGTGGACAGCACTTTTACGTAAATCCATGTGTCTCTCTTAGCTATTATTTTCCAATGGATATACTTTATTATCAGACACAAGAGATTAAATGAAATGTTCTGAAAATAAACAGATCCCTATTATAATCAACAACAAATAATATACTGGCTAATAATTATTCAACAAGGCAATGGAAACCTATATATAAGGGATTGTTCATATTTACACATACACTACATTTACAGGGATTAAACCAAGAAGTAAACCTGGACTAGAGAATGTGACTAAACCAAGGTCCAAACCAGGCCTACATGAAAATTAAACTGGGCTCAACTGCACTCTTAATCACAACCCAATCAAAATAATACATTTGAAACTATAGAATGAGGACTGGGTATGTATCCTCTGTATGTGTGATTCCACCATGGTGTACATGGGCAAAGGAGTAAAAGGAGAAAAAAGGTCCTAGTAAGCATTGGATGCTTACTATAGCATCCAATGGAAAAAAACCTCAAGACGAGCCAATGGGGCTATCAGCCAATCAGACGGCGAGGGCTAGAGGCTCTCTTCAAAGGGATCAGGTCAGTTGTCAGCTTCAGTGTTGTCTGGGACAATGGTATGAAAGCAGTTTTACTTGAACAGCTGATTTGTTAATTGGCAGGTAGGAGTCTGTTCACTGACATGGTTTTAAGTGTCAGTTTACCACAACAATGTTGATAACATAGCATGAGGTTAGATATATGAGCACATTCTGCAATTTTCACAGTCTACACAGATGAATCACCATATCTGTAGTAGTCTCCTTAGCTTGAAAAGCAAAACAAAACAATGTTATAGTATATTTATGTCACCAACAAAGATCTGTCCCCACACACACATATATTCAGGAAAGTAAGCGTCATCCTCATCCACACAGACAACACACACGCTGGGACAATACAAAGAGTCACATAAAAGCAGTTGTTTAAGCACATAAACATGCAGACATAGTGGATTTGATGAAAAAGGTCAGTATGCTAAATTACATTGGGGACAAAAGAATAGAAATAATATATTTTGGGCTCTTAAGGAATCACTGCTGGTAACATTTTTCACATTGTAACCATGCACATTCTCAGTGGCTCCTGACAGATGGGAGGGAGCAGCTTGTGAGAGTATGGAGCAGTTTGGGCTGCTCCCCTGTGGAGCTGTGCTGCCAGTGTGTTACAAAGAGCAGGTAAGAATCCATTTTCTGCTTCCATGAAGACAGCAGAAATATGTAAGTCAATTAGAGCTTCAAAACCTTTTCTTTTTTTTTCTACAGTCATATGATTACAAATACTGTTGCAAAGTGCTATGTACATCAAATGTGTTGTTATATTAAGGTAATTTCCTATATTTATTTTCAGAGCCATATAGGCCTGAATAAAACACATAAGCTATAATGTATTAGCACAAAAATACAGGGCAGACACACAACAGGCAAACATGAATATACAGACACACAAAAACATCAAGGAACAAAAGCTATGGGAAATAAAACCAAACAGCGCCTTGTCAGCCCTCCTTCCCTCATCTCTGTTACTATTTTTCTATAGTATTATAATTGATGGCTGTATCTTTACATTCAAATTTTAATATATTATATTCAACAGGGGGAAATGATTGTAAGACTATAGGAGGGTTAGCTGAGCAAGATATGAGGCTCTAGGTTAGTACCTGCCAGAGAAGGGGAGAGGACCTTGGCACAAAGGAGCAGGGGAGGAACACAAGCTTCTGTAGAGGGCCTGGGGCACCTTGCTGTCCCCAGGTTTGTGGATGACACTGTAAATAGGTTCAGCACTGCTGTGGGTACAGGAATCACAGTAAACTGGACAGTGTGGGACAAGAAGGAACATACCAACAAAGAATTGACATAATGTACATAGATACATGACAAGGACAGCTAGCACAAGGACATCAGAGCGTCAGAATACATAAAGCCTGCATGCGCACACACGCTCACACACACGCTCACACACACACACACACACACACACACGCACACAAAATAAATAGGGGATAGATTGTCCTCCCTAGAGCGGTGGGTTAAAATGACTCAAGCCTCATGGGATACTCCAGTCAAGTCTCTATGAATGCCACTTCAGATCCAGTACTTAGTTAGAAGATCAAAGGTTACAGCAAAGTCCTAACAAGTACAAGGAGTGACATGAGAACACTAGCCAAAACTCTACAAACACTCTACAAAACTTTTGATCACACAGCAATTGGACAGTTTTCAGTCACTACAACCAGTCTCCGAGAGACAAAAAAAATTACTTAACAACAGGTTGGCTTTTGCACAATTTTTTTTTCCACTGTCAATTATGTCATGTGACCAACATGACAAATGGCAATTAGAATGTAACCCAAAGAGGGACAATAATTAACAGCCCCAAAAACACTTAATCAGCCCTTTCAGAAAAACACAAGTATAAAAGATAACTGGGATTAATATTACTGGTTACCCATCAATCATAAACAAGCCACAACACCACTGACCTTGTAAAGTCTTCTTCTCCCATCATGTGCCGAGGAACCGGTGAGTACCTGGATGGGGTGACCTGGGATGGAGGGTAGACTGGCTTGGGCTCCATAGCGCCCATGTAGTTATGACTGACGTGGTTGTCTACCATGGCGGGGAAGGCTGGAGGAAGGGCCAGACCAGTAGGAGAAATAAAAGAATGATTACAACTCTGAACAACAGAAACAAGATCATCATTTTTTCTGCAAGAGATAAATGTTTTGTTATTCCATTAATACTGTATAAACCTTGACAACCTAAATAAGTGCAAGTCTGACAATCTATTATATCTCAATATTGGGTCAGACAACAAATAATAAAATAGTAATTACTGAACAAAATGAAAGCCATGACCAGCAGCAGTCATGAACGTAGTTCTGTGGATGTTTGACATGCCGTAACTTCAAAGTATGGCTCTCAGAAGCAGGTGGGATGTGAGAAACTGTGAGCGCTCAGTGGGAGGATGAGAAAGTTGTTGAGAGGAATGTGTGCCCAGACACACACCCATATATACACAATGTGGGTGTTACATTTTGGGAGAGAACACACCATGTTTCTAATTTTGAAAGATGTAACAGAAAAAGGTCCTTGGATGCTAAATTCCAAATTATACAAAATGAGTTCAAGCAATAGAAAGATATAGGAAGATATAGATACGTACTGCTTGAGTAGTCCGGAGGTGCGTACATATCATTAAGATGCACAGGTCCTGGCTTGGCCACTTTGAGATAAACCATATCAGAGGTGTTTTTGAGCGCGGCGACTGCCTCTTCATGACGCACATCTTGCAATATAATGTTGTTCACCTGATTGGCAAGAGGAGGAAAAATTATATTTTCCACAACACTGACCATCACACCAGTCGACATAATCATGAATCATAGGTAAATGTTTTTTAATTTCTACAGCTAATAGAAATCTTTGTGTATTGGGCCTTTATGTGGCTTGGTGTCAGTGGGTAGAGGTTTGTTAGGAGTTTATGATTAATACACAAATGCACTCCAAAATGTCAGTCATGTGTGATTTTGCACCTCTGGTATATGGTAATAACCTTCCACAACCATACAAAAGAAATGAAAGCACCTATTTTGAATCATCATCAGGTTCAAAGTAACACAACTAAAATCCAAATGAATGCTAGTTTTGATTAATGTTTTGTGCCTTGCGTGTGTGCACAAGGTTTTTTATAAGGAAATATGAAGTCATAGCAATCAAATTTAAATATTTTTAAAAAAAATAAATTATAAATGATATAAGATCACTATGATATTATAGCTACATGCTTTTCTAAAAATAATTATTCCTACAGCCAACAGACGGTCTCCAGTTTGCAAGCGTCCATCCTTCTGGGCAGCGCCTCCTTCTATAATCTTTGTAATGTAGATACTGTTATCTCCAGGAATATGTTGGTTACCGATTCCTCCAGCAATGCTAAATCCAAGCCCTGATGTAAATGAACAAAACATGAGTTTTTAGTACTGGATACGTCATGCATTTACTTATGTTTGCTTTATGAATACCTTTGGGCCCTTTCAGCAAATTCACTTCCAGGATAGTCTCAGGCGGAGCCTGTCTTCGACGCACAAGCAGTCTCACTACTGGCCCCGCCTCCTTCAGCGCCTCCACAGCCCGACTGTGCACCACCTCAGACACATCCACCTCGTTCACACGCAGCACACAGTCATTTACTCTGTAAAGAACCGAATGTTACTCAAATTAAAACTACAATACAATATAAATCACAATACATCAATAAGAGCATAAACAACTATTAAAATGTATTTATAATAGTAAAATGTAAATAAAAATCCCTCTCTTACAGGCAGAGCCAAACAAACAGTTTTGAGCTTGGAATTAAACACTGCTAGTAGAGGCCTGTCTTGCATGACTTTCAAATGAATTAGTCGAGGACATAACAAGCGATGAGATAAATAATAGTAAATGAGATTAAATAAAGTCCTCACCCCAGTCTCCCATCCATAGCAGCAGCTCCCCCGGGTATGATCTTTGTAATAAAAATTCCTGGGTCATCTGGAATGTGGGGATTATCTATTCCTCCTGCAATGCTAAATCCCAAACCAGAATTTCCCTGCAAAAAATGTTAAAAATGCTATTTTACAACATTTACACATTTTGTTAAATATGATAAAAAGTTAATAGTGACTAAAAGCTAAAATGTCTCTAGCCTTCACATATCTTTTGGTATTCCATAAATGATTGAAACGAACATAACATACTGAATCATCCATTAGTAAAGACCACTTTGTACCATTATGTCACATTTATTTCTATCCAGAGGTGTGGGTAGATGTACGATTCCACAGTGATTTTCTGATGAAAACTCAGATGGACAGTACAAAAGTTTTCATTCTGAAGGGGCAGATGCTGCTATCCTCCTTGTCCCTGAACAACATCATGTGGCTCCAGACTTGCTGCATCCAGGATACACGGCGTCTGACAGCCATGACCAGAGAGACAGGCCACAAACAAGACAGCTGAGAGGACCTCACTTTATTATTTTCTATAATTAATGAGCAACAGTCCAGCAAATTAGGACAGAGAAAGACCGAGAGCTCACAATGAGTGAGAGTTGGAAGTAGACTGGGCCCCGTCATCAAATATTACAGATCGTTTGTTTTGTTTAAGTGACTTTAGCATTGTTTTTTTTTAACTTTATGCTTTAATACCCTTTAGGATCAGGGGATCATTTTGATGCACATCCAACACAGATTTGTAGATGGTTTTATGCGGGAGGAATAATGAGTGATGTACAGTTTAGCTTTGCTGAACCACAGCTGGAAAGAGCAGTGCTGCCTGCTGAACTATTGAAGAGAAAGCAATTTGCATTTCTTTGAGTGCCTCGAAGTTAAAAATGCACTGTATAAATAGTGACCATTTAAATCGGCATGAGGGTGATAGTAGTTACTCTGGTAATTCCCAGGAGACGTAATACATTTACTATTTACATTTAGCCCCCCTTTGCCCTAACAGACTCCCCCATCACCAGGTCGGATCACAGCCGACCCTTCTCACCCGGCACACAGACTATTTGAGCCACTCCCTCAGGCAGGAGACCACTCCCCTCAGGCAGGAGGCTACAGTCCATCCGGACCAGAACCTCCCGCCACAAGAACAGTTTCTTTCCCTCTGCTGTTGGACTCATCAACCATTTTTTTTTTACTATTCTGACCAAGTGTAAATTGTATGTATATTGAGGCCAAGTCTATTTATATTAAATTCAAAATGTTATGATGCCTTTTTTAAAATATATTTTGCTGTCATTATTATTCATTGTTATATGTTGCACATTGATGCCAAAGCAAGTTTCTAGTTTGTGAATTCTGTTCACTGAGTGTTGAAACATTAGCACTGTTGCCATAGCAAATAACAATTCAAAACAAAATATATATTTTTGAATGGTCAAAAGTATTCAAAATGCCGCCTATAAACAGGAATCTGAAACCTATGAAAATGATTTAGAGACTTATGTTTATGCCTTAAGAAAACACATTAAACCACTTACTACCACCTAGTGGAGAGAAAACTAAATTCCATGTCAGAAATAAAGACAATACAAAATGATTGAGATAGAAAAAAGGTGAGGTGAAACTCACCCTTTCAAGAATGATCTCTTCATATTTATACATCCCATCACTTCCATTGACCTTTAAAAAAAAAAAGAATAACTTTCATTAAAACAGAATTTTGTAACACAACATTTTCTTTTTCACAGAAAACAACCACATATTTAGAATCATGTAACAGTTCTGACCCACTTTCCCTAAATACAGTATGCTTGTATAAAAAGTTGGGCTATATGTTTATAAATCCAAATTGTGTGTCACATGGCATGTTACACACAAACATGTAGAGCACACACAAATGCACGGCCGCTTAGGGACTGTGAACGGGAGAGATGTACACTGTACAGAGGCAGCGAGAACAGATACTTACATAAGGGCCTGCATCTAGTGAGTCTGCGTTGACGATGATGGGGGGAGGGTTAGCCTGTGAATATGAAGAGATACATATTATGTGAGTGTGAGGCTTGCAGCACACATTCTATCGTTGGGGACGCCATGGGAACAGGGCTGAGGCGGAATGAAGGTGTGACAGCCGCGAATGAGGACTGGGGCATGGAGACCACAGTTTATTAAGAGGCTCACACAGGCATCCTGTGGTCACCTCATAAAACAAACAACATGTGTTTCAGAGGCTCACGGTGCTTCACTTTCACTGCATTACAGCCATCACGATGTAAAAGCTAACCATATAGAGGTAATCATGGATGCTAGAAGGCACAAAGTTCTTCTGTTCTAGTAAATCATTATTTGAATGTGCACAACACTGCAGAAAATGTAAATGCATAAAGGACACATTCAATTTTACTATGCACTGGCATGGATTAAAAAAATAATAAGTAAATAATACAAAATAAATACAAATATTTGTTTGTGTGTGTGTTTTGAGTAATAAGACAGCTTCATATTGAGTATAAACCCATAGTGGATGTGTTTGATGGCTTTGGTCTCGTCATGCGCACTGGTAATCTTATTATTATTGATATGATTGAACAGCTTGGGTGAAGGGATGCTGACAGTGCTGCTCAGGGCCCTCATATTTCCTTATGTCTAACAATGGAGAGAAAATCACTAACTGCAACTTGTGTCCTCACCTTCTCACCCCCACATCAATGTAGACAGATACAGCCTGTGTCCAGGCGGCCAGCACATATTTTCTGTCACAGCTGTGGATATGTTGCAATACTACTCTGAGGCAATATAGATTATTATTCTGTGTTGTGTTGAGTAAAAGCCATTTGTGACACTGAGGAAAGCTGTTTCCTTTTTTTCGCAGCGTGAAAGGGGGAGAGAGGGTATAGACTGCCGGCTGGATTTGAACCAACAATGCAGCGGTGGCACACATGTGCAACACCCCCAACCACTGCACCACCTACGGAGCACAGGAATGCTGTATTCTTACAGTTGACCTTCTTCACTCCAAACTGATGTGTTAGGACTGCAGGCAAATGTTTTTACATCCTGCCAGTCAGCACAATCAGCCTTTCTGTGTACTGTAATTACATCTGCTGACATAAGTCCAGTTGGAGTTTATTTTTCCATTCACTCTGTCCAAAATCCTCAATGGAAGCATTTGCATTCGTAAAGCAGAGGGTAAAAAAATACCCTACAGTTTGGATTTAGAAAAAAATAAAACTCTACTGAAACCATCATTATTATGCACCTGCCAAATAACAAGACTGCGGAGTGATTGTTGCAGTATATATATACACACACATATTATAGACTATATACATATATACTATTAAGGTACTGGCTCTGTATGAATGTGTGTCTGTATCTTGTATGTGTGGAGGATGTATATGTAAATAGTGTATGTCCCTTCCTGTGGACTGCAGCTGTAAATTAGGCTAACTCTGGTACAAAGCATCAAACAGCAACGTTTATGCTCTAATAGTAGACGGTGCTTTTTTGAAGAAAAAAAAAATGCTGAAAGAAAATAATGTTTGGCCATAACTAACCTCTTGAAATCACCAAAATATACCTGTTACGATACAATATCTGCTCGTCTTTAATGTCTTCAGAGGCTCATCCAATCTACAAGTAAAAATCTATGAAATGTAGAAAACAGCAATATTATCCCAGTCAGGGATTTGTTTGTAATCCTTCTATCAGAATCTCACCTAACAAGATAGCAAACATGGATGATAATCTCACTGGCCCTGGTAATCTCAACATGAGTTTAGCAATTGACTCAGGTAACTTGGATTAGTCTGGATTAAGTTCCCATTCCTGGTTTCCTGATTTGACCCATTATGATATCCAACTATTGAAAAGAGCGTATCTAAAGACAAGAAGTATCACAGGACAAGATAGACCACATAGAGATTGTGACGCTACTATCAGAGCGAGGTGAATGTAGGTTAGTGGACTACAAGAGATTCAAGGGGAGAGGTGAATATATCCTGCAAGCTATACACAAATACAACTACAAATAACTTACCTTATATTATTAGAAATGAATATTTATTCAAATGCCAATGTATATCTGTCTATAGACTTAGAGGAACATTGGTAGAGTAAATCAATCTGACCAGGGGTACATGGGACCTAGCAAGGCAACACAAAAGGACTGAATCCTGAGTAACTTTTTTATTTATGTTCCTTTAGTATTAATAAAGTGATATCTAAATATACTGTTATTTTTTTTTTATGAATTGAGAATGGAAACCAAGAAACTCTGAATGTTGAGGAAGAGGGAATTTGAGAGAAACTTTTCTTGGCCCATAGATTTGATTGGACAGGATAGTATAGCATTAAATGGGGATGAGAGAAGGTAGGATCGCAGCAAACTGTGGAGAGCCGGATTAAAACGATGTGTTTTACTTTTAGTAAATTTGTAAATTTTTCGCCTACAGGTACAGTACGTCTAAGTTAAAGCACACAAACCTAAATTTAAAAATAAATCTATATCAATATGCATCAAGTAATGGAAGTTGACTCAATGCTGTTTTGTAAACTGCCAAACTGTTCACCCAGCAAGTGAACATTACAAGTGCTACTGACTAAGAGGAGTGTTGAAAAGTCTCTTCTCCAAGTCATCTCATTACCCATTTGTTCTTTTTCTAGTTATGTTACTTTTCAATTATTATAGTCTACAAACCTGACTGTTTATCTCCCAGGGTCTCACTGTCATTGTACCCCACAACACTCGGCTGGGGTCCCTTAAGGCTGATGAAGCTATAACTATACCATGGCAAGTGCAGGCCACGTCCAAATAGTTAACTAATCGATGTACTCCCATGGCAACAATGGATGCAGTGTAGTATCGTAGTGGTTAGCAGGCTCACTTAGTCACCCTCCCTTCACCTCCAAGGCTTTTACTGCAGTTCTTGCTGCTGTGTTGCTGTACAGGCTGAGGTTAGTTGGTTGTTTTACATAATGCAAAAGCTTAAAATAAAAAACTGTAGGGTCCCTACCTGGATGCTGATGTATGCTTCTGACAAGGAAAGAGTGCTATATTTTATATTTAGATTTCTCTCTAGCTGAATTATTGAGATTCGGGGAGTTGGGTGAGCAGAAATGTACTGAACAAAAAAATCCCCATATGTAATTATGGCACATTGGAAACTCCTTGACATGGCAGCTCCATATGCAGTGGTGACATGTCAGAGAACGTGACAGTCACATGAGGCACACAGGTGCAGCGTCCTGCGCATCCGTCAGACAGGGATCGATGTGACGCCATGATGCTATGCTTTTATCTAAACAGCTTTCTTAAATGTTTTCTCCTTTCCTGCAGAATGTGGGATGTAGGCAGGGCTGCTGCTCAGATCCCTGGGCTCTCATTGGCCTCCTGTTTACCACGCTGCAGTCTAATCAATACCTACTCAATTACTATGCATCTAACATCTCATTCACACTGTTGCCTCTTTGCAAAATGGAAGAGGAAAGAGTGGAGGTGACAAACTACTGTAGAAGGCTGATCATGAAGCAAAGACACTGTGCTCAGCTTCTGTCCAAACTCAATGATGCGTTCTTAGCCGAGGACAAAAGTGAAATAATGAGACGTAATAAAGAAAATCCCATAGCGCTAAAGGTCATCAGCTTATTCTCCTCTGTTACAACAGCAGAAGAATCCAAACATCAATGCACCGGTGAAGCCACAAGGATATTACACTTTACATTATACTGGTACTATGTCAAGTTTTAGACTTGATGTGCCCGACTGTGCACTCTGACACTGTTACCCAACTAAAGTCCCCAGACACATGCACAGACGCACTTTCATGACATGTAATTAATAGTCCGTCACAGCTGTCAGCAGATTCCCTCTTCATCTGTGTGTAATATCACAAAAGCATGGAGCAGCTTACCTCTCTGTCATGCTGTGCAACTCTAAATGAGAGTTGGCCAGTTTGACCTTCACTAGGGCAATGGCACTGGGGAAAAGTACTTAATGTAACATGCTTTCAGAGCCGAGACACTCAAGAGGGACCGCAAGGACTCAGAGGAGCAGCATTAATGATGAAACCATTTTAAGTGTAATACAGTTCACATTAAAACAGCCTAATAAAGCCTAATGTAAAAATCTGTATACATTGTCTGTTAATAGCATTGCTTTTCTGAATAATAATACTAATACTAATACTAATAATAATACATTTGATTGATATAGCGCTTTGGACACTCAAAGATATTACAGGCATGACATTTACCTCACACCTGTAGATGCTAAGCTACTATAGTAACCACAGCTTCCCTTGGGCAGACTGACAGAAGCAAAGCAGCAAATCTGCACCCTACGACCACCACCAATCATTCACGCACACACCAGATTTGTATCAGGCTATTATTTTCAATATTAGTAATTTAATAGAAAGCACAATCCCAAAGAACTGTGAATTTCAATTCAATTTATTTTGTAACAGCCAAAATGACAACAGCAGTTGCCTTGAAGGGCGACGGTAAAACAGAGAAGCCGATTAAACAGTGTTCACAGGAAATTAGCAAATGGACAAATGTCCCAGCATCCCTGTGTAATGCAAAACAATACCACTCCTATCACTAGCTTTGGGTCTATTTTTGCCACATGCGATGGCAGGGCCGTAATACTGGTCATTTGCAGCATTTTATGCATGTCGTCTCTGTCAAAGCCTGCCCCAAGACACTCTATGTCCCCTAATGGGTCCCCTTCAACTTTTTACTTGTAAACTTCACATATTCTTCCTGTGATTAATCTTCTTGTGACTTAAAGGCTGGATTTGCGGTAATAAAAACAAAATTGCACCATCAGGACGGGTTCACATACTTTTTCTTCTAACTGTAATTCCACTGCAACTGACCTCTCTGACAGGATGCTCTCCAGTGGAAACAATTAACAGCACTTTGTAATGAAAAAAGGTTAAGTGTCACACACACACACACACACACACACACACACACACACACATGCACACCAGAGGTCACTGCAGCTGCATGTTACCCCACAGCTCTTGACTAGTTGCTACTCCTTGTTGCTAAGCTGAGGGAGCTGCTGTGCCCATGTTTGTTCTCTCTGATGTTTTGAATACTAAGCTAAGCTCTGGTGACAACACTGAGGTGCAACACAAGAAGCAGCTGCCATTTTGATGATTTCCCAAATGCAAACAATTCATACAGCTGCAGTTTTAAGATTTTCATTACAAAATAATTGAACAGAGCATACCACAAGGTCACGAATATTTTAATATACATCTATTTTTGTTCAATTGTCTTTTTAGATAGTGAATAGACAATTCACTCAATGACCAACAAAATATCCTACGACATCCTTACGACATTTATTATATACAGTGCATCCAGAAAGTATTAACAATTTCCACATTTTGTTATGTCAGCCTTATTCCAAAATATATTAAATTAATTATTTGCTTCAAAATTACAATCAATACCCCAAAATGACAATGTGAAAGAACTTGAAAGAATTCTTTGCAATTTTATTTAAAAAAGCCAAAATAAAACACATGACATTACAAAATGTGGAGAATGAGACTACTTTCCGGATGCAGTGTAAATTAACAGGACAAGTGAAGAAAACATTAAAAAGTGGAGGTGTCCATCCTGCCCAGTAGTAATCTTAAGGCTCCTTCACACCAATGCGACCCCCAGAACAATCACTGAGTCAGGGTGACAGCTCAGCTCCTTGCGTGTCTTTGCGTTTTTCTTGTTTAAAGCTACATTCTTATCTCAGCAACAAAAATGACCTAAAGATGCTATGTTTACAACAGCTGAAAGTGTGCTGCAATGACTCTAAAAACAAGAAAAACCAGCTGATGGGCAAATCTCATGTGTTCCACTCACGTAATTATCAAAGAAATATAGTATAGAGTAGTGTGAATATAATATAACATAGCATGAGCCCATTATTTCACATAAATGGATAAACCTGAGTGGATTATTGCAGGTTTTGGCCAATGAAGGTGGCACTGTATGTTTGAATCCAAGTGCTGTGGACATTGACAAGACAAGATACACGCTAAAGAGTTTATTCAAATGTTAAATGTGACAATAAAAGAATGTGGGAATGGATCGTGTGGCCTATCTGTGAGTTCCTTTTGTTGCGACGTGTGGAGCAGATTCTGCTTATTATTGAACTTCTCAAAACTAGCTCCTACAAGCTTCAATGCCAAGGTCCAATGGCACAACTCACACTAACTAAACTTCACACAGTTCTATAGCTCCACTGAGGAATACCCACATGTGAACACATCTCCATTCATAAGCGCCCCACACTCTCTTCTGGCACAGGAGGAGCTAGAGGTGTTAAAGTGATAAAGATACGTATGGCTGCTTTGCTGGTAGTGCAGTTGAGAAGTGGATACTTCGTTGCTGCCACCATGACGTCAGCCCGTAATATTTGCTGACTATCTATACCCCATCTTTCGCTCCCTTTCACGCTACAAAAGTCCTGTCAGATAAAAACTTCGAGCCAAAAAAATCTAAAAAACAAAAAAGTAAAAGATACATTATGGAAGATGCAACAGAAACACAAGCCATGCTTTAATTGTTCCTGCATATGCGTTAATGCATTTAGCACTAAGCACAAAACTATGTTTTAATCTTTGGTGTATGACAGCAACTGGTAAATTCAGCCACGTTTTTTTTTTCTTTTCTCACCTTACCTCGGGAAATGCAGAGATAAGACGTGCTTTGGCCTGAAGAACATTTCTCAAACTGATCGTGGATCAGACAGACAATACATCATACATCGTAATCTTCTAAAGTGCTTCTGCTATTGGGACACAACAAAGACATAGTGTTGATCCTTGACAATGCCATTGAAAGTAAGCAAATATGAACACATCTTTTCACAAATCTTTCTGTATGCAATTAAAAAAAAAAAAAATAATAGTAGTTTACCAAATAGAACAATCAGTTTTGCCACAATTTCCAATATACATGCCATTATTATAAATGCTCGATACATCTAGTCTTGGCCCATCTAAAACAACATCTCTCACCAAACAACCATGACCTTCAGATATGATCTGTGGCAGATAGTCTGCCGTACAGAAGTGATTTCACATGCTTGTTTTCTTGAACCTTCAGATCTCTCTTCAAACAAGGACACTCGCTTGACTGAATGGTAGGTGCATGGCTGGTTGCATCATCTCTCACGGACCCCTCCCATCTGCTTGATGCGTGCTTGTCCAGATATTCTAGCGGGCATATGTGGTGCCTGGATTTGGCTGATTACATAATTGGAAATATGAATTGTGAATACACAATGACCTATATTGGGTTTTTATAAGCAGCCTGATGAAGATTAAATGAACCCAGAAACTGTAAACAAAATGGAGCACTCGTTTTGGAAAAGCTCTTAAACACACAAGTGGAGTGGATGTGCAAACAAGTAAAAGTAGTATTGCCATAGATACATTAATATCAACAAACACATTTCTCTACATGTTATACATGTAACTAATGTTGCTGTGATGTCACTGTGGAGGCCTTCAGCCGCCTGTGTGTATCAGTGCGGCAGTCAGTGGGTAATTAACTGAGCACGGATCTGACTGAGTGTATCCATGGTAACCCTGTGGTCTGTGCACCCCCCTCTCTGCCTCTCTCCACAGCACAGTGCTGCTCCTCTCTATCATCACCTATGTTCATTTTTCTAACCTCAGCCTGGTGAAGCTACAACATTTTTGCTTCATCATTGACTATTTGACGCGGCTAAAGACACTGATTCATGGAGGAAGTAAGCAGCGTCGTGCCTCTCGTCCACAGGCAGCACAAAGCACTGCTTATCACACCAATATCTGCCATTCACGCAGCCCTCAGCTCTCAGCACAACTGTATTATTTTGAATGTCAAATACACAGGCAAAAAGATGCAATGGTATAGTCAGCCTGCCGTTTGTGATAATGGTGGGACCTGACCGATATATCAGCTTACAGATATTATTAGCCAATATTTTACCGATGTGGGTATATATGTATGTAAATGTATGTTATACGTTGTTTTAAATCTTAGACTCTTTAGGATACAACCGCCATTATTGTAATGAAGTGCTGTTTGCACCAAATGCTCTAAACTCAGCAACTAACTCTAGAACAAAAGTAGATTTTACACACAAGCCTGTGGAGAAGAGAGTGACCTATCGCCATAAACACGCACAATACACACCACTGCTATCAACATTCTGGATTACATATAGGATAATATAATAATATAATATGTTGATCCGAAAGTTTGGTATATGCTCAACACCAGTTAAGACCAAACGTTTCAAAGCTTACTGTATCCCCATGTATACCGCTCACTTATGGAGATATTATATATATATATATAGACAAAAAGAGTAGCATGCAGACTAAATGTGGCATATAATGATGGCATGCGGATGCTGTGGAAGGTCCCACGATGGAGCAGTGCAATTCAAAACTATTGTTTTGAGTCAGCATGAATTCATTTTGAGCGGTGCAAGTGACGCTACTTTTCTTTCTTTCACTTTATTTAGTGTTTAGCTTGTGAAATGTTACTCGTAAACATCACATGTAATCTACTGTAAAGTGATTATGGCTGTAAAAGAGGCGTTAATGGTCAGCATTTACACATATTAATAACAGCAAATGCATTTTAATTAGCCTCTCCTATTGGGTCTGTTACTTTAAATTTGCATGGATAATGCATAGATATTTTCAGTCTTTAAAACTGACTGTTAAGATGCTGAATTTTATTTATTATTATTATTATTATTATTGACACATATATATATATATATATATATATATATATATAGTGGGGGCCCTTGTTAATAGTATATTGTAATGTGATGCAAATTCAAATATCACATACTTTTTACAAGATCCAAATGGAATATTACTACAACAACTGATAATAGGCAGACGGACACAGAGCTCAGATTGTAATATAATGTTCTCTGTTTAAGGAGCAGATCCTTATGTTAGTACTATGTTATTCAGAACTCAAAGGCTCTAAAATACATATTTTAATTTCATTGGTCAATATTTCAAGTGTCCTGTAGATAGTAAGAGAACATACAATACATCATCTTAAACAAGTAATATCTCAAACAAACTGTAATTCTTCTTTTCTGATTAACAGATATGACTTTGTATATCATTTCCATAAAATACATACAGTGACAATTAACAAATAAATAACACAAAACATGCTAAATCAATGGTCTAACTTTACACACAACAAATTCTTGCCATATGTATAAGTAGGTCACTGCCTGCGACAAGCTGCTTATAACCCAAATAATGTATGCAGAATATGATGAGAAAAATAAGGATATTGATGAACAATAACTTGTGCCATGGTATAAGCAGACCCAATATGTTTTCACGTAGTTTCAATAAACTTAAATATTGGCTGCTTCTGCAAAAAATAAGGCATGATGTAGTTTCATCTGGTGTTTGCAGGGAGATAAAACGTGTAAAAACTGCAAAAAATCAACTGACACTAAAAATAGAAACCGAAATGAAAAATGTATTTCTTGTATTTTTTTAAGATCCTAAGACATGTTTTTTCCCTGAAAAATCTCTCTAATCTAACAAGCTTTATGAAATAAAACTTTCTGAGTGACAAAAAAAAAAAAAAAAACAACAGCGACATTTTGCTTTTAAAAATGTACAGATTTTTGTTTAGGTCTTGAGATTATATTGCAACTTGAATAACCCAATTACAAATTAGCTACAGTATCTTGGCATCTCTAATACTGATGCACATGCCACATTTCAGGAAACAAAAAAACAAATACATTGATAGGGCTTTAGTATTTCAGTTAACGTCATGTGCACTAATCACACTGAGGCAAGTCCAGGCTGTTCACTGCAGCACTGTCTCCCAAAAAAGTCAACCAGAAAGTGAAAACTACTTTGATTCTTAGCATGTATGAAAAAAGGAGCGGAGGAGGAGAAGAGCAGCGGAAGACAGCAGGGATATGAACAAAATGAACACATACTGTACAGGAAAAAAAAGCAGGGGCCAGACCAAATGGCTGAAGGGCTGCTTGGATAATGCATTAGAAAGAGATGGCTTTACAAGCAGTTACATGATACAAAATCTACTGCTTTACCAAGCGTGGGCTTCCTTGAGTTTGAAAGGAATTATATTTAGTGGTTGAATAAAACAATAAAAACATTCATTAACCCTTCTCTGGTCTAAAATGTCTGGTTTGCGTGTCTGGAGTTCAAGTGTAGCGTCATAACAAATGTAGGTGTCTCTATTTTCAAGCAGAGATGGGATTATTATCAGTATTTGCGTTTCATGCCGAAACTATCTTCATCAAATAAATTAATGTCACTTGTGTTTACAGGCAAACAGAGAAATGTACAGAGTAACTTTCAACAAACAACATGGCTGATGCATGCCGAAGAACTACAGCGTCTCATTGGCAGTTGTTGTTTTCTCAGTTATTGTATAAATCATAGCCACCATTACTCAGCATTTATACCAGGGCCCTTTCTCCCTGCATACACTAAATAGTTTGCAATAAGTACTACCAAAATATCTGTTCAGATGATGGCAAAATAGTAACAAATCAAGTCAAGGCACATTTGAGAGCACCCACACACCCACACAGGAATGAAGAGGAGTCAGGAGGCTTAGCGGCTCGCTCTTCACTGAATCGATTGTGAGACAGGTATTTTTCAGCAGCATGTAGGCTGCTGCACTTAGCCTATAGCACAGTATTGCTAAAACAGGCCTGTAATAAACAATGTTCACCAGCCTGTCACAGCAGTTGGTTTACTGCACAACCACACACAATACTATGACTGATAAAAAGAGGGGTAAAAAGAGAAAACCTATTTCACAATAATACTATACCAAATATTCCAGAATTTTTTTGTAGTTCATAAAATGTTTGCTTTAACTGTTAAATAATTAACATCTAGGACTAATTATACTAACTACTTAAGAGTTTAATTCTGCCATTTATTTGTTGCAGCATTTATATTTGTTTGTTTGTGTTTTTTACAATATTATATGTTAAGAAAAGGTGAAACTATCCTATAAGGGTTATTCAATATTATCGTTTATTGTGATATTTTCTGTATCAATACGTCACACTTGAAAATGTTGTTATTGTAACAGACCTAAGTAAAAAAATGCATTTTCTGTCAAAAACAGACCACTGAGTACGTCTTCAATCTTGCACCCAGACAAAAAAGTGTGATAAGGTGTTATATGATTTGGTGTGAAAGCGTGCTGTGGTGTGAAGGCGCCCACCCTGAGCACAAAGCTGTCCTAAAGCTGTGCATCTGCCTGTAACATGTAAAATGACCCATGCACCGAAGGGTTTGTAAACTTTAAATACATTGTCATAAATGTTAAGTCCTTAGACAGTCCTATACTTTCCACCTGTTTATTGGAATGAAAAGAGCCGATCAATATGGGGCATCTAGAGCTAAAAGCTATGTCCAAGGAAAAATTACAACATGATGCGTAAAAACGTGTGTAAAGCCCTTAAAATTAAACCACTTGGTTTACAGCCTCAAAACAACTATCATATCCCAGTTGGCAGTGTGTCTGACCAACTGACTTTCATTTTTATTGGAGCCCTTCCCTAAAAGAAAAATCAAAACCATCCAAGTGCCAATAAAACTGCAGATGCTCTGTCTCATTTTTAATACATTTAATACCTTTTTTTATTTAATACATTGAATTCCCCTCTGTATTGTGCTCTACTTGACTCTACCAAACATGAATATACATTTGGCACCAGATATTGAAAAGTAGTCGATTATCTTCTAAACATTGTAAACTTAGAATGTCTGCCTTGTACATAAATTTTGTTTCACAGTATTTGTTGGATAATTACACCACACTTATCTCAAGCACTTATCTATAAGTGGCAGTGTGTTTATTTTATTAAAAATAACTATAAAATATAGCCGCAAGCGGCAATGATCGGCCCTCGCCACGCCGCCGCCACGCCGCAAGAGGAGGGGGCGCTAACGCGCCCCAATGGTCCTTTTATTACGCCTACTGCTGAATCTGTGACGCTGTCACATCTTCTCCCCTTTGTTTTACCATCAAAAAGCTATTTTATTTTGAATTCTTGGCAAAATGTGCGGCTTTGCAGCACAGACACCGTGACTCTTTGAATAAAAATGTGAATAACTTTTGACGGTCCACCCCTGAAGATGAGTCTCACCAAATTTCAGGTTAATAGGGCTAACGCCCTGGGAGGAGTTTGTGAAAGTCTAAAGTGTAAACATGTTCTGGCGATTTCCCCATTGGAATAACATGGGAGGTTTTGGTCATCGCTACGGCAACGCCATAACAATTATGACATGGGTCTCATTGACTTTTTTGATGGGGATGCCAAAATTGAGTTGTGTGTCAAATTTCATAAAATTTCGCAAAACTAAACATTTAACCTCCATATAAAATCTGTAGGGGGCGCTGTGGTGCCAAATTAATTTATTTCACTTCAAGTACGTTTAGCGCAAAGAGTTTAACAACTGATTCTAATTTGACGCAATTCGGACTTTATCTGCGCAAACGGCAGAAATGTTAAATTTGGGAGATTTCTGAAATTCTAGCTAAAGTTTGCGGCTTCGCCGCACAGAGACCGTGACAGGTATCAATGTGATTTGAATAACTTTTGATGTCCCACTCCTCAGTAGCATTTTCACCAAATTTCAGCTTTTTAGAGCCAACGCCCTGGGAGGAGTTCGTAAAAGTACGACGTTTGGAAAAACTCCAGAGTCCTGCTTAGCCATTTTTGAACCAATATGGCCGACATTTGGTTGGGTGGACGGCGTTGCCGTAATAATATTTTTTACTTCTCTTGTCACCATCTACCTCTGCGCCAAATTTCATGATTCTACGATCAGATTTTTTTTGGGTCATTTCCTATCTTCCTATATAATATTCCGATGCGAAAACAATATTTCCCATTTTTCAAATATCATAAACTATACATTTTCGAAAAGCGCTCAGGCTTTCCTACCTCATGGTGTGGGTCCCTGGTCACTGATGGGTACTTTCGTTAATGTTGAGTGGGCTCCGCCCACTTTGTGTTTTTGGCCCTCTATACAGTAATAATGTTAAATTTTTGCATTACATGCTTATATGCACGGAACATGCAAGAGATGGGGAACGTATTCGTGAGCTACTTAGCGCAAATGAGTGCTTTATATGGGGATGACGACCACTCAATATAAAGTGCTCTTTTAGTGCGCACTTTTGCACGGGCTTCGCCCGTTTACAACGGTAATGTTCCATTTTCCTACTACTAATTAGTATGTACGGGGCGTGCATGAGTGAAGGAGTGCGTTAGTGAGTGTTTGGAAGTGGGCGAGCGCTTCGCGCTCGATTTCGAGCGCACTACGTGCGCACTTTCGCAGCCGTGCTTCGCACGGCCTTACGAGATTAATAGGCCTCTCGCCATTTTGCTTATTCATTGGGCGTTTTCTTTGTAACCATCAGAAAATGATTTACCATTTTGGACTTGTAAGCCATTTCAAACAGTGGTTTTGAAATTAATATAGCCTCCCTTTGCTTTTACTTTTTGCTTGTATAGGGCCATGCAAGGTTTCTTATGGGGCCCCAGATCTCACCAAAATACTTACTGGGGTTTGCTGCAAGTTGTGTCAACCCATCAACTTTCCCTTCAGTTTGTTTCAATTCTATGACCAATATATAAATGCTTGGTTATTTTTGTTTTCTTGTAGTAAAGTAAGTGTGTCATATTCCACAGATGTATTGTATAAGTAGCTCTTGGAGTCAAAATGAGATCGTGTGAGAGCATGTCGCGAACCACATTAGCATGCTAGTTGTTGTTAGCAGTGGCAGGACGTCAAAACTCAACTCTGGCCTCTCTGAGAGTTGTGAAAAGTACAATAAACTCATCACCATGAATAAATAGGATGCTCAAAATGTGTAACTTGGAATGCTGCAAACAGTTTAAAAATGAAGCACCTTTAAAACCCTTCAACAAGTCAACATAGCTCAATCTAAGCTTATACAGCATATTAGCTGTATACGAACTACACCAGAATAACACAATTATATAACTATACTCTAGTTTATAGGGACTGCCCCAGCATTTAGGCCTTGCATCTTAGTTAGACAGGTTTAGATCTGATGGGAATATTCCAGGTATTAGATAGAGCATTTCAATCTCACAGCAGGGGATCTAGCCCAAGACATTTGGACATGGAGCGCATTTAAATCCCACCATAGTTAAAACTCTAACTATGTTTTGGGTCAAATGTGCCTGATGATAAATAAAATAAATAAATAAAACCAGATTAATATTTAAAGCTAATCATAGCCACAGAGCAAGAGAAGAAACATAGACAGATTGGCGCCCGAGGGGGGAGAGGAATAGGCAGCTTTTTGACTACAGCTTCCCAAGAGCTTCTTCGTCTCCTCAGATTTAAATTCAAAAGCCCTTATTTTAAAGAATGTTCCCATAATCTCAACAGAAGTAACCAAACAGGATTAAAGCAGCAGCATAAATAGGTGACAGCAAAAAGCAATGCTATTTTCAATGGTTATTGATTCAAAAGACATATACAAGATTTGTTTCTGACCACTCTTCTTCACAGCAGCTCATTACCAAAAAACCCCAGGGTTAAATCTGCAACATTTTACACGTTTTCCGAGAGTTCCATAAGTATAGGTAATGGGGGGAGGGGCAGCATTCACATTTCCCACCCAAGGATGAGCAATGGTGACTGAGAAGCCGAGGAGGGGAGGGGTTTAGGTGGGCGTGTTTTTTCCCCTCATCTGGGTCCATGCCTGGCTGTAGCCTGTTCACAAGGAGCACAGAATGTAGCACCAGCGCCCATTCACATGTAGCCTCGGAGAGACGCATGGACAGAAGCTTGTTCGTCGTGTCACAGCCTCTTCTATTCGCTCACAGACAGAAAACCACCAACTGCCTCTTCTTACATAACCCCCACCCCATGGTCTTACTGAGCTTTTCGTTTTACTGCACAGTAGATTTTTAGCCAACCACCTCCTTATATAGGCCTACTTCTGAATATCTACAGCTAAAATATATGTATATCCCTCAGAAGATGAAAGTGTCAGCATTTAAGCATGCTCTGATGAGATCATCTGATAATACAGAAAGAAAGTATATATCTAAGTCTGATAAACACAAAACGATACTTGATGCATTGGCTGGAACTTGCAGTGGGAGGATAAACCAGGTACACTGATAGCTGTTGAAATACAGATTTACATAATCATATCTGCTCTGAACTCACAAATGTGTGAACAAATAAGCTTGATTGGCTGATCATTTTGGCAGTGTCAATCTCATTGCCTCCTTGAAGCAAAAGCCTCGTCATGGCTGTAGTAGAGGTAATCTGCTAATATCAGCTGTGCTGCGCTGCATATGTGAGGGGTCTTCTGCACTCTACCAATACTTTCTAGCCTCCATTTTACTTCCATGTCTTTTTCAATGCTGCTCTGCCACTTTAAACACAATCAAGCTTTAAATAAGCCTCACTCCACATCTTTCATTAGCACAAATGCAAGCCCACATAGATACATAGTGCACATGCCAATTTCTTGAATATCCTACTCAGTAAGTGCCCCTTCCCCCACCCTGCTGTCTCTTATGCTTACATCTCTGCACCTTACTAAATCTTAACAAGTGTCATTTTAGCAACACAAGAGAGACTAAGGGCAAGGCTGGTTGCAAACACACATCTTTGTCAGTGAGTGCATACTTTCTCCCCTAATTAGAAACAAAATCAAAATCTACAAAATCATCATAGTATGATCTAGTAAGGCTTGGTAAAACATACAGGTCATCGACACAAATGTCTCTGCATTTCATCATTACAGTACGAGCTCCTCTTTAATAAAAACTCGTTAAACAGATAGCTCATGATGTCACACTGCTTATTTTTCTTTACTTAGTTGTTACTTCAATAAAAATGTAGCAGTTTGGCCTACAGTAGTATAGCAGCGTGAAGCTTTGACGACACAAGGTGGGTTATATCTATAAGCATTAGTCATCTTCATCCAAGCCACATCTGAAGATAATATCCATGTGTATTTAGACTGGCTCAGTTCTCTTCTGTTCTCGCATTGCTTCTGCATCAATAGAAGGGTCCAAATGGGATACAGAGGCTCCAGACGAATACAAAATATAAATTCTCTCCCATGGTCCACAGCCCAAGCAGTGCATAATGGTGTGTGTTCTACAGCACTTCATCAGATAGCACCCTCCCTAACTGCCCCATAGAGAAGGAAGAAGAGTTACCTGATCGTACCACTCCCGGTTGGTGCAAGTGCACTCGGGCCACCATCCTGCTTGTCCACTGGAGTTGTTTCCATTTACTTTAGGGGCACATTTGGACTGGTCCTTTGGATTGGGGCCTCCTGGGCCCCCGCCAGACATGATCTTGCCTTTACTTCTACCCAAAGTGCCCCCTCCTCCTCCCATGCCCCCACCTCCCCCTGAGGCCGGAGGTGGTAAGGTCTGGCCTCCGCCGTAGCCAGGTGGGTATCCATAGGGTTCGGCTTGCCAGTCTCCACCATAGGCCGGGGCATCCATTCTCCGCAGGGCAGCCATTCGGGTTACTTCATAGCATTCTGGGCACTTACAGCAGTGGTGGTGTTTGTGCATGCTGGCTATGCTGGCTGCGTTGACGCTGAGCGGCGTGGCACTCTGTCGCTGCTGCTCCTCAGATTTGAAGCCGCCTTGTGATCAGCTCACACAGCACTAATGCTGCAGAAATAACGCTAATCACAGCAATGTCTTCCAATTCTCTTTTTTTGGCAATTCCTCTGCGTCTTAACTTTATTCCTCTCTGATGTTGAAAAAGGAAAAAAATCAAGATGGATGTGAAGCAGCAACAGGGAAACAAAAATACAAAATGGGCACGTAGTCTTTGTCCTCTTGACGTAGAAGATCAAGGAAAATATTAAAAATACTGTATACGACCACACAATCAGAGACCAGCCCCGATGATAAAAATTTCCTCTTGCTTCTCTTGGTTCACAGTGATATGTATATAAATGTATATATAGTTATATATATGTGCATACATATATATATTCTGGCGTTTATATATCATATATATATATTTACACACACAATTACATATAAAAATATTAATATTAACAGACAAGCACAAATACTGATATGTACAGAGATAAATGTATATATAGATATATAAATATCTTTAGGCGTGTGTACAAATATATATATATATGTATAGATATATAAACAAAATGTATAAATAAATGATATCCGCAGATGAAAATCTTCCCTTAATTGTTCCAGTTCAAAGGCTCACGTTTTTCCTCCTGCGTGGATGTCTGCCTCTTGTCTCAGCCTGCAGAGAGGAGCTGAGCCCTGGATCGCGTCGCAGCCACTCGCCCTAGATGTGGATTATTCAGAGAGATGCGCGCGAGCAAGAGGCAGGGGGGGAGGAGGGGGGCAGCATCCCTCCAGCACCTTGCCTGACCAATCAGAGAGCAGCACCACCATCAGCAGCCGCACCGACAGTACTGAGCACTGCACTAGCTCTTCTTAAAGGGCCACACTATCTCCACTGCCTGCTGCCTTTTACTTCTCCACACAGAACACTGCAAGACACATTCATGATACTATTCTTTAAGTGCTTGAATACTTCTAGGCATTTCATGTGGAAGTTGTTTGGGTACATGCAAATCATTTTTAAATGAAAATCCAATGAGCAAACGTTTAAAAAAAAAAATGGGTTTAACAGCTGTGTTAAGCCTTAAAAAAGTCCTCATATTTGTATTGTGTTCAAAGTGAATGATAATGATAATGTGAGTGACACAAGTGGAGACACATCGAAGAAGCATATGGGAATATTGTCTCTTCACAATGATGACATCAACACGTGTATAAAACCAACACGATTACACGCTTGGGCTTTAGAGTGGGTGGATGAAAAGTGAAAGTGAGCAAGGCAAAGCAATGCATGGCTTTCATATTTTCGTGGCAGTTATGTTTTGAGCAAAGGGCTGTCTGTAGATTGTTATGTATGCTGAGGAAATTATAAAAAAATTAGACACAAATAGTGAAGTTTTTAGTCTTGGAACTGAAGTAATAAATATGCATTAATAATTAAAGGTGACAGCAGTAGAATGCAGTAGAAAGCGGTCAAAAGAGTGTGTCTGAACTAAAAGAATATGCATTTGGACAGTATTATTCAAGTAACAAAATCGTTTTTTAGTTTAATTTTACTGTGAATATTTAGTTGATATTAGCTATGGGGAAAAATCAAGAAAAAAGCATATTTAGATTTCCTGAATAAAGAACCAGAAACTTAGAGCCACACAAAGTCACAAATAAATGTGAAGCCAATAAGAGCATGGAGGAGGAGCTTCTAGGCAGTGGCTTGAAAAGATGTGCAATTTGATCATAGAACACATGACCAAGCACATGCTACAATCATCCTTCCCTGGCTAGGCTGTTCTCTTAAAGAACATCCAGTCAGTACAATGAGGAATTAGTTTTATTCTGAATAGTAAAATGTAATTAATTTTAAAAAGCATATTATTACTAACACTAACTTCAAGTAGCATTAATAAACTGTTTCAAACACACAGCACACACAAGTTGGACTGCAAATATGTAACTACTTGCTGACACACACTGAAAAGCAATACATAAGAAGATGCCCCTGAATCGGGTTGGGTATTGTGGTAACTGGCTCATCATCCATATATTAAGGCAGGGGTTTGTTTATTCTAATTTTAATTTTTTCCCCGTTTGCATTACCTGATGTACTGATCGTGCTATATTTTCAGATATGAACATGGGCAATCTGAAAGTGCATTATTCTACAGATTAAATGGTGACAAATCAAAGCTGACCTCCAACCTTAAAGGATAAATAAGGGTGTTTTGATTTGTACTAAGCTATATTCCAGCAGTTTCATAATTTAGTTATTTGTATAACTCATACACATTCATCGTCACACAGCTCCTGCTGTGGTCATAATATAACCCCACTTGGACAACCAGTCACAAACCAAACACTGCAGCCCCCATCCACAACATATATTGCACGTTTCAGTCATTTCTAGGCATTTCTATGAGAGTATATGACTGCTGTGTTTGTCACCTGACCGGATACAGAACCATATAAGGACAGTCGGTAGTGAGGCACCCTTAAAGTGGCAGTATCAACACACACAGTAGCTTTAACTAAGATGGAGATGAAAGACACAATCTCTACAATATTCCATACACAGAACACATTCAAAGGAATGTAGCTTTAACTATTGTTGCATGTCCACAGTGCAAGTACATGACAATTAAAAAATATAGAAAGGTAAACAAACAATTACAAAATATATATCTAAATATCAAAGAGATATAGATGCAGAAAAGAAAGCTACAAGGCCAGGATTCCTATTAATAAGCAACAGTGGCAGTGAACATCTGCCATGCACCAAAGACACTACCTCCAACTGATGAAATAATGAGAGGGAAGCATGGGAACC
This sequence comes from Eucyclogobius newberryi, assembly GCF_026437365.1. NCBI lineage: Eukaryota > Metazoa > Chordata > Actinopteri > Gobiiformes > Gobiidae > Eucyclogobius > Eucyclogobius newberryi. The sequence continues at coordinate 19,117,992 of NW_027315735.1, read as the reverse complement.
AAAGAGAGATGTTGGCTACATTGTCCAATGGTGACTTTAATATACTGGCCTGTGCTTTTACTGGTGCCCGTGTCTGATGTAGGCTAAATAATTATCAATATTTGGGAAATGCATGTTGTTCTGAAGAAAAAAAGAAAAATACCTGGTCCGGGTATAAATGTGATGACAAGAAGGAGCATTACTGAAGCATGGTGCTCAACAGAAGGCGAGTAAAAATAGATAGAAGAAAATAGAGAATGCGTGAGCACCAAGTGCTTGTGTCTGTGGTGTATTGGAATGCAAAATAAATAGAGTAATTACTCATCACCCTGGTACAAAGAGTCAGAAAAATGCACAGTATACACAATTACCAAGTGTGCATTGTCACAAATTGCCTGGTGGATGTAGCAGTGAAAGGAATAAAAAAGCATAAATTAAAAGCGGAATGAAAAGGACAGGATAAAAACGCGAGAAGGAGCCTAAAGAGAGAGAGATAGTCTGTAGGGATGCAGGCGGGGGAGGAATGTGTTTCCATGGAAACCTGCAGGAAGGCTGAGCTGTGTGTGTCCGCTCGAGCTCTGCACTGCACCGGCCCTCGCCTCTCTGTAGCCTCCCCCACTGTATGCTCCACTCCACACCCCCACTATCTTCCTCGTCATGATGGCAGCTTCCTTCAAGTGAAAGAGACACACAATCCAGCACCATGCTACCTTCCCATGTAACCTCACCATATTCCCACACTCTCATTATCATACGGTTTTCATATCATATATCATATGTCTTCTTCTGAACCCCTCCCAAACCCCTCTTCAGTGGCAGGAGAAAAGCCAAAGCCTGCAGGCAAAGGGCTGGCATGTGTCGGCAGTGTGAAAACGGATGTCAGAGCATGGCCTGCAACAATCCAGAGTTATGTCCAAGCATGAGGCACACCTCTTTGCTTCTGCAGAAGCGTCTGAATCAGAGCATCACACTCTAATGCAATGACATGGAGAAAATAAATAAAAACATAGGAAATTACATCCCAGCTATGACTCATACCAACCAATACATTGTACTAAAAGCCTTTAGATGTGGTTGGTTGAGCAGATAAAGTAGTAGTAATAATAACACTTTTAGTATGTTGCCCCCAGCAGCTATTGAAGTTTTCCCTGCATCCACCACAGGATGAATCTGGATTCCCATACATAAACTGCACAAGCCTTTTCAACTTCCTCTTGTAATGGAATTCTTGCTCTGTGACATTGTAACCACTATTTCAGTTCTGACAATCAATACCTGTCAGCTGGATGCATGTCTTTGTCTGCTATCACAACCTCACCTCTTCAACTTGCATTTGTTCAATCTCTTATCTTTGCACAATTTCACTTTGAAACTATGAAAGGAATTAATGGGAGTAAAAATATATCTTAATTTAGAACCTAAATGCTGAATCATGACTTATTGAGGGGTATTTATTCTAGTACTTTAAATATCATGAAGAGGCTGCAACAGAATATTTTTTTGAATGTTAAAAGGTTGTACTGGGAGGCTAATGTCAAATTATGACAGTGATATATTACATACAAATATAGTCAAAATGTATAACAGTGGAATTACAGGATATTTTTTTAATCAGCTTAGAAGGTGTACCTCTGGCATGTCCACTGTAGAAAGAGTCACAAGGCCAGACACTCGGTCCACTTTGTGAGGACTCCTCCTGCTGGTCACTCGCACCAAAGACGCACCCTCCTCTTCCTCCACCCGGTCCTGTGGAGTACATATGAGTTTGAGTCAAGGCCAAAAACAAATAAATACATAACCTATAACATAGTAGTAGTAAGACCATAATATTGATGACAATAACACAAATGCATTATATTGCGTTTATTTGACATGTTGTATTATTCATACACTCCACACTTGGAGATGGTAAGTTACTGCTGTAGACACTGGAGCAGACTGATGTAAAGAAGCAGTGGCATGCAGTCAGGGCAATCAAAACAAGCCATGATTGACCAAAATATATTTTGGACCATAACTGTGCATGAGCAGAGGAGAAGAGAAGCAACAGCAGTTCCAAGTTTCAACAAACAGAACTACATCAAACCTATCATTTAAAGACAAGTCTTTGTTTGTAGCTAAGGCTCTGTTCACATTTCTGATGCTTGGAAATTAGTTAGAAATACAAGAAGTCATTTAACAACATCAAGTGCTAATTTGTGTAATGAATTGGTCGGGGTTGTGAGCCTATTTAATCCATTCAGCACTTTGTACGATAGTGGGAGTTTAGCTCAGTAGGATAGGCATTTGTCCTTCATGTAGGAGACTGAGGTTGCATGTAAGGTTTTTTTTTTACTTTTGTGTAATCCACTAAATATTGATGAACACCCAAAGTCTGCTTACTCATCCATAAAAGTCACCACACGCTACTGTCAAGAAGGCTGCCAATCTGTGCCATGGGTACAACCAATCACTCACTTCAGTGAGTGAAGTGTTTTGCCTAAGGACAGTTTTCACAAGAGCCACTAATGCCCCATTGAGGCAACTGGTTTCCCTGTGGTTCCTCCATACTAAAGTCCCAACACCAAGGATTTCACACTCCAGTGAAAACTACAGAACGTTCTATTGTCCCCAGCTCAGCTGACAATACCTCAGACGCACTTAGGACAGAGATATTTGACAGACAGCAGAGAGCAGATTTTAGGTAAGACTTTGACAAACTTAGGGAAAAAGCTGCAATGAAATTAAACCTTGAGGGTGAACAGCACACTCAGACAAAGCATTCGATTAGAATTGTAAGCATCACTTTGTACATTCATGCAGAAATGAAGAATACTTATGAGCACATTCTCCTTCAAAGAGGTTATTTTTGGTGATAGTACAGTAGGTTAATTGTTTATGGACATGTTTAGCTGCCCGCTCTATAGAAAAAGGAGCTTGTGTATTAACATTTATCCCTGATCTTGAAGATTGCCTTGGTAATGGTCTTTTTACAAGAGTCTTTACATAAACATAGTGAGTGTGTACCTCATCGTTACTTGCCCTTATGCAAGAGCTTGATTAATCTATTTGTTTAATTGAAGCGGCTACCATTCAACTGTTACTTTGCTCCAATCAGGGAATATGCAGACTCATTTGTTTCCCTCCCATCCTGCATCGAAGATGACAACATGGCAAGAATACTGACGAGCACAACGCTGGGTGTCCATTCAGCACCGCTCTATCTGTCCTCAGTGCAGCTGGAAACCAGATGGGCAAAGTGGATCACAGAAATGTTGTGAGGCTGTCACTGTTGAAGTTTATATTTGACCCAGTTCAAATAGCCACGCATAATCCATTCCAAACTTAGGACGTACGTGTTTAAAATACAGCTCCATTAGGTGATTGGGTGTAGTGAAAGACTGCATGCATTATAAGATTAAATTAGTCCATCACCTTTAAATTGTAGATCAGAACATCACCAACAAAGAACTGTCTAGCAGTTTTGCCCACTCTGCCAACAGAGTGAATACATGTGTACATTAAGTGTGAATACACGTGTACATTAAATAAACAGCATTTTATTACTACTCTGAAATATAAGTAATTTATCTTTATTTAACTATTCAAGGTTCCAGAAACATCATCCAAAAGGAACGGTGGCCAAACACATTTATTTTTCCTGTAAAACCAAAGCTACAAACTCAATGCACAACAAGTAAAAGTTCACAACAGACAAAGGGCCTTGTGTCCTTAGATTTCTGACTAACAACACGATTCCATAATCAAATTTCAAAATTGGATTTGAGGAAACAATTAAAGTCACATTTTGCCACTAGTTGAACGGATCTTTACCCAGAAGTCACTATATATAGTATAACACAAGTTGTGAACATAATGTGAAGTAGTTATATAGTAGGGAAATAATGTAGGGATTATTGCTGTGGTCATGAAGCAATAATAATATCAACAGCATGTGTAGCATCTATTTACCACATATACGGTAATATTAAAAATACCTCCCACGTATGCTGCCGGTTTGCCTCTTTCACAACAGTTTGTTCAGCATTCAGTTGCAAGGTCACCTCGTAACACTCCTGAATATCTGTGAGAACAGAAACAACAATGTTGCTTACATCAATGTAACAATATAAATGTTTGCAGTCTTTTCAAATGACTGGTGCTCATGTATAATCAATCTAGTCATGAGCACATTGCAAGCGTGTTTTCCCAGGGGTGAAGAGGAGGAGGTGGAGGTTGTCTGTACATCTGAAGCCGGTCTCACATTCAAAAACTAAATGACTCAAATCAGAGATAAAGTAAAAACTACACAGCTCTGAAAACAATTTGTCTGCCATTTATATTACAGATGCACAGCTTCTGTTGGCATCATGATACTGGCATCAAATATCGGTGCCGTTCTAGAAAAAAAAGAGGTCATGGCAATAAAATATTGGTTCCATATGATCTCCTGGTTGGGGCTATACATTTATATAAGAAGGCTATTTACTGGTCTTTGTTGGTCCAGATCATCTCATGTTTGAGTTTGTATTCATACAAAGCTGTTCTGTAGTTAGTTGAAGGATCTATATGTATGTAACTCATTTGAATCAGTTTTGTATATTGTCTCTGTGGTGGTATCGGTTGATAGAAGGTATTGTGAAGTCCTTTTTCAGTCTGTTCTGTCCTGTCCTTTAATCCATCTTTTTAGAAGAGGGAATTTAAATGAAAGACCGTAAAAGTTTTGCAACTTGGCGGTGACAATCTATTGTAAGTATTACAATAGATTTTTTATTTGAATTCACCTGAACTAAGCCATTTGTTTACCACAACTGCTGGAGACAGCTCGAGTTATAACCTGTGATAACAACATTAGCACAGACCTACATTTGAAACACTGACAGAAGATTTCTCCATTGCTGCGTGTTATTAGACAACCAGCAATAAGAGACAGTATGTCCCAACACAACACAGTGAGAACAAAAGTGTAAGAATGGAGCATTTGACTCATCCTGGATCTGAATGTGGAGGAGTGAAGCTGTGTGTGGGAAGACGAGTTGGTTGCCCAGCTGACTAAAGAGCAAGCTCACTAATACAAACTCTTATGTGCATGTTATCCATCCGTTTTAGCGTTTCATATGAGAGCACATTATTTTACGCAACAGGGAAAACCATGTGCCAGTCTGTGTTTGTGTTGAACTCCGAGCCTGATCAACAATATATTTGGATGTGTTCACACTTACACAAGGGCCACATTAAAATTGTGATTAATCTGGGACTAAATTCTAAACCCTGACTAGACCAGGTCTAAACCAGGACTAGAACTGGACTAACCAAGTCTGCATCAGGACTAAACTGGGCTCAAAGCACAACAAAACCAGTGTGAATGCACCTTAACTTGACTAACTTTGAAAATAAGCATTGTATGTGTGAGATAATGTACACAATGCATTCATAAGGTATTCAAACTGCTCCAGAAGTTAGGCTGAAGCATCCAATAAAATGTGGCCCTGGTTCTCAGAATGGCTTTGAGCAACAACACACAGCTAACACAAAGGTATGAAAAAGGCAATTTGAGGAGAAAGGGCCTTTTTCAATGATTAAAAATAACTGTGATCATGTGTCTTTTAGTAAAGGTCCCCTAGAGTTGGCCAAAACCTGTACGTCAGAACAAAGGACTGGATGCCCTGTTTTAGGAATGCTTTGTTCGTGACTGTCCAACCATGTGCACATCCAATCAAGTGGCTCGAAATGGAACGTCCCACACAACATCAGATGCTCCTTTACTTCCCACAATACATTAAGCTTAGTCATATTTTAAGTTCCTGCACCTTAAATATAAACCTGTGCATTTTTGATCCACATGTACGTAGAACCTTGTGAAAGCTTTTACAACTGCAGTCCCAGACCAAACTGTTTATTTTCCAGCCGGCCCCAGGGCGGCCATGATTGAACATTCTTTGTGAGGAATGTGTGGAATCCTTATTTGGAAACGTAATCGAGCGCATTTTGTTTCTTCTTACAAAAAGTTATTTATGAATGTGGTGAGTGTACATGGTTTGTGGTGGTTGGAGGATGACGCCAACTGGCAAAAGCAGTGTGAACTGGTCAGACTGCCCCAGGGCAACTGTGGCTACAGAAGAAGCTTTCCACCAGGTGTGGAATGATGAATGAATCATACAATGAATAAAGTGCATTTAAAAAGTTCAAAAACAGCGCTATATAAATCTAAAGGATTACTGTTATTAAACCGTCTTAATTACAATTTGTAATTATTATTTACGTGATACATTATTTAAACATAATGTAAAGTGATGTAAAGCTGGTATTTAAAGGTTGATATTAGCAATTTAAGAAATAATCTGTGTCCACATTATGGTACATTAAGTTTAGGGCACATCAAGCTACAAAAGCAAATTCCATGTACAGTATTACAACTCTATTTCCAACTGTTATTCTTAAAATGTAATACAATGTAGGAAGTTAAAGTAGATTCAGTTTATTCATTTAGCACTTTTGATATAAAGCACTTACAAATTGCCTGACAGCAAACAAGTACAACAGAAGACTAGTGTACTAATAATAATGTTTGTACACTGTACAGTGCACTATAAGTAAAGCTACATCCCAAAGGCCCATGCTCATTATTACTATCACACCATCTGTTCTGTTCAAGTGCCCTTAATATGCACAAGAAAAGCACCACAACCTTAGCGTTCTTTTCCATGCCAACATGATGTATATATTATATTTATTTAATAGAGCTAACCTTTATCTGTTTATTTGTTGTATACCACCATCACATAAGTTGCTCCATTACTAAAACTGAGAAACACATATTTACACAAACATATAAACTATTATTTCAAGGGCTGAGCACACAGTGCTGAGACATGTTTCATTTGGAGCGTCAGAGCCCCAGCAGAGTCAGCGGCGGGTCAGCAGGAGTAAGAGCAGAGGCAGGGCAGGCACCACAACATGATGTGATAATTAGAGGGACCACTCAGGCATTGGTTAAACTCAAGTAATATGTTACCAGGCCAGAAAAGAAATGTAGGAGTTTGTTTGAAAAAAACTTGCTTGGAGAATAATAAAACAATACTTTAATATTTCATTTAAAATGTAATACTGTATGGAAATGCAAATATGTGAAAGCCGTTTTGTTCTCCTTTTGTTTTGTTCTCCTTTGTGTGTTTTTTGTCACAATAGTATGGCCACTGGCCTGGCTGTAAACAGCAAACCTTTGTGGGACCTGCTGAAAGGCCTCTTTCAGAACACTAATTGGGAAATATTTAGACTGAGTTTACCTCCCTTACAAATTTATATAACATTGCCTTGTCTGTGTATTGTGTAAAGCTGTGACCAATAATCCCAAGAAAAAAAGTTAAGCTCAATAACAAACAACCCAAAACTGAATGTAATATGGTAATACGTATAGTATAAGGTATACAATATGTAGCTGTTTTCTTACCTAGAAGTGCTTTAAAAAGTTGACTGCCCAGAACAGCAGACACTTTGTCCACACTGGTCTTCAGGATCAGCTCTTCTGGGTCAGTCAGGTTGGCCTGGTACTGTCTGAGCAGCCCCACTGCCCTGTCTGTGTCTGTCACACAACACACACACAAAACACACACAACACACACAACACACACAACACACACGCAGAATAACTTAGACAGATTGAAAAGACATCATGGCTATAGTTTGAGACGATCACTCCCTGACAGACACTTGAAGTATATCACTGACGTTACTGTGGCCAATAACAGAGTTGACACGTGAGCAGAGTAAAGTTAACGGTGCTTACCATACTTATGAACCATGCTGGAGCAGTCAACTTCACAGTCTTTCAGATGGACTACAGCCAAATGTAACGCCTGGGATAAAGCAAGCTCCAACAGTTTAGCTAATTCACTCAGAGTTCAAAATGTGAGACTGTTTGTGACCAATAAGTTTGGAAAAGGCTGTCCGCGAGTGTCCCCTCCCTTCACACATGCCTCGCCTTCACAAACAACACACAGCCCTTAATGACAACATGATCGTTACTAAACATCACTTGAAACATTTTTTACCACTGAGCGCCCTTTGCACTGTCACGTGGATGAGATCTATGCAATAATCTGTTATTAAAACATAATTTCACGGTTTATTTTCACTTTGACGCGGTTTTTTCACAACCAAGTTTAGCGTATGCCGCCATCTACTGGTGGACTAAGGGAATGCAAGAATCACAGACTCCCAGATATATTATGTTTATGTTTTATTGTGGCTCAGTAATACAGTAAAAACACACATAATGGTCCATTTCTTGGTTGAAAGAAATTAAGTAGCAGTGAGATAAAAACATCCAAAAACATTTTCATAATTCATGTACAACATAGTAGACACAGAGAGAAAATACAAACATGTAATCCAGTATAGTCTTTCCGTTTGGTCCAAAATCAAATTGATCATTTTTCAAATGATAATATGATTTTTCTAAATGTTTCTAAAGTCAAGTATAATGTTGACCCAGTACAAATAAGCAGTGGTGGACAGAGTACTGAATATTTGTACTCAGTTAAATCTACTAAACAATTTCTCGTTGCTTTTTAACATGATTTCAGTAGAATTTTTGATCAGTGTTTTGTAAAAAACACACACACAACACACACACACACACACACACACAGAACACGACCAAAAAGCATAATCTAAAATAAGAAAATACAAAAACATATCATCTCTAGACAAATAGAAAAAAAAAGCACTCATGGCCCAATCAAATCAAAATTAAGCCTGAATGTCATTTTTTCTTGCCATTTCTTTATGATGGCCTTTTTCCTGCAATATATTTCAAAGGTATCCATTGTTTTGAGGCAAGAATAAGTTGTTTTAAAGGCCATATTCTTTGGGCTTTGGCCAAACAGAGCAGGCGATTCAGTGCTGTGTTGTAGTTTAGAGCAGGTTTAGAGAAGAGCAGATAATGAGGTGAGACAGCCGTACATTGGGACGATTGGGACTTGAGCTCAACTCACAATTTAAAGAAAAAAGAGATAAGAGATTTTAAATGTAACTAATTACAATTACATGGCTAAAATGACATGCAAGTACCAGTATGCATATAAAATCTACTCAAAAAAGTACAATTACTCACATAATCTGCTCAATTACAGTAACGCGAGTATTTGTAACTAGTTACAAACTACATTTAATCCACCCTAATTGACCATAAAATGACACAAGTCTATAGTTTGGTTAGAAAAAGAGGTACCAATGGTGAGAGATCTTGTGGTGGTGGTTATCAAACTACTTATGGTTAAGAAGTGAAGCAGTTCTCTCCCGTTCCAACTCAGTGAGCATCTTCTGGTTCTCAAACCTTAAAAATCAGATGTCAAGCAGTTAGAGAACAACAGTTACTCAAATGAATACATACTTTATCTTCATCATTCACTCAAATCTAAATCTATTTTGGTATAACTTGCCAAAGAAGGTTACTTTATCATTTTATTACGTAAGGTTATGTTTTATATTTATCTTTTTCCCTTATAATACAATATCTGGCCTATGACAGACATTTCTTTTCTCATGTTACAAAAGCATTCACATTATTCTAATACAACCGAGTCCCACCATTTCTTTGAATCCACCAATTCAGAAAAGTGGATATCTTACCAATGATAGACAAAGAGCCCCACCATTATCAGAAGCGATGCCACATCCACAGTAATCCAGATGGCTACGTACACTTGATGAGACTGCAACACATGCCCACAGGGTCAGGTATCAGTAACATTTGCACATGCTCAGACTCCACTGCTTTCTTACCATGGTCCAATCTGGCGCGTCCATGTCCTTCAGTGTGTGGCACGAGTTGGTGGTGACAGAGCTTGCCCCAGCGCACCACAGCAGAGAGAAGAGCCACCTTTCATTGACGACCCATAAGTTCACCTCAAAGTTGTCCTCTCGAAGTTCTCTGCCGCACACAAACAAAATCACTGTGAGAAAGTTAGTGTCCTAAATTATGCTAAACTCCGGCATGTTCGCACATGCCTTACATAACATGTTTTAAGTTTGTTCACTCAACCATGAAAGCTCTGCTGTTCCCAATCTGGTTTTGTGAAAGTTTGAAAATATTGCCAAGGTTCTAGGAGTTTGGCCTGTTATAGATAAACTAAACCACAAAAGCTGTCAGTCCAGTAGCACTAATGCATACAGACATTTAGATTGGTAAGGGCTTATGTTACCTGATTTCTATTGCACTAATCTTGCTGTATTTTAAGTTCAAATGACGTCCTTTATTGCTTCTCATGTCTTTTACATTGTTGTAGACCTGGATGAATCCTGGAGCTCTTGCAATGACATATTTTCTTCCTGTTGGGGGAAGCCAGTGCACCTATAAGAACACAACACTTACTTTTGAATGAAAATGAATGAGTTTGTTGTTGTACATTGATTGAAACAGAACATACCAGATTGTGGTCAATGCCAGAGTTCAGGATGGTTGTCACTGTATCATTTGTGTCTTTTTGGGGTTGGCGACTGTACAAATCAAACATCACAGATATGTTGTTCTGCTGAGCCAAGTCAAGGAGCTTCAGTAAAGAGGGGATTTTCTGCTTTCGGGCCAGGGCCTTCTCACCCTCTGAGAGCTGTGAAACCGTTCGGAAGGGATCCGTCTGCATAGGAGACATACATTGGAGTTTTATTTGTAATACAAAAAAATAGTAATGTGCTTCGGTGCATCTGAAGTTCTCACCTTGATAAACCATTCACCTGCATTCAGACTTTCATACTCGGTCAAATTCAGACTGGCACTTGCGTTTAAATCTTTGTTTGGAAATGTTTCTTTAGCATTTGTCGTTCTCCGGAGAAAGTTTGAGTTGTTGTCATGCATCAGAAAGGGTTCTCTGTCCCCACTGTGTTTGGATCACAATTATATCAATAAGTCAATCAAAGTTTATTTGTAGAGCACAATTCATACAAAAGTAACTCTAAGTGCTTTACAATAGTAAAACATATTAAAATCCCAATACAATATAAATCACAACACAAAAATAAAAGTAGAAATAATTAGAGCTGCTTTAAAGTTTATTCTCTGAGCCACAGGAGCCAGTGCAGAGACCTGAGAACAGGACTAATGTGATGGTACTTCCTGGTTCTAGTCAGGACAAATGCAGCCGCATTTTGAAGTTACTGCAGCTGTTTCAAAGCTTGTTTGGACAGGCCAGGCCATTACAATAGCCTAACCTGCTGGGAACCAATTCATGGATTAGTCTCTCCAAGTAGGTTTGGACACTATATTTTTGATTTTTGGTTTTCAATGTTGTTCAGATGATAAAAAGCTTCTGATATCATGGATTTGATGTGGCCGCTCAAGCTCAAATCTGAATCCATTATTACCCCCAGATTTCTAACTTGATCTGTAGGTTTTAGAGCGAGACTCTTTGTTTCTGTGGGTCGAAGACAATAATTTCAGTCTTCAGCTGGAGAAAGTTGTTTTGCATCCACTCACTGATCTGTTGGATGTAGTGACAGTGAATCCACTGGTCCATATTCACCTGCCGACAGTGAAACATAGATCTGAGTGTCGTCTGCATAATTGTGATCGGACACTCCAATGTTAAGTATCAACTGACCTAACGGCAGTATAGGTTGAATAGAAGGATTCCCCGGGATTAACCATTGGGGCACCCCCCAAGATAAGGCCATGTGGTCTTGGCTTCTAGATAGGACCTGGACCAGTTTAGGGCAGAGCTTCAAGGCTTTGCAGAAGGATTCCATGATCCAGAGTGTAAAAAGCTGCACTGGGATCAAACTAAGATAGAGACTTTGCCTGCATCAATACTCAGATGTATGACATTTGTTACTTTGATAAGGGAAGTCTGTGATATGATTTAAAGCCAAACATTTTAATTATTCATTAGAAGATAATTATGAAGCTGTTTGTCTTCAAGAGAGGCTTAAAGACCGCAGATTTAAGGCTCTTGGGAATGTTCCAGATTGAAGTGAAATGATTGGAGCCAACAGACTGCTTAGCATGGACTAAAAAAATCGAATAGACAATGCATCGAGGCGGCATGTAGAGGAGCTCGGACTTGATATATAGTTCTACAAAATGCTGATATAGTAGTCAAAAAAGTAAATTTACCTGAGCTGGACATCGGTCTCAAAGACTTTAACTCCACATGATATGCTGCGATTAAATGACATAATGGTATTTTCTGGGGCCAGCTAAAAGGAAAAAAAAGGTGCATGAGAACCTTCACATTAAGACTCTAGCTATTTCTAAGAATACCTGATTATTTATGCAGTAGTAATGCAGAAGTGAAAATGTTCTATAAAACATATTACATTTTCTGAAATACTTTGACACTTGAAAAGTGATAGTAATTAAAAGCATGTCATAAAATCCCATATTTCAACAAGGGCAGTGCTCACCATGGGAGCTCCTCGATGCCCTATCAGCTCTGGCTTGGCAGGTAACTGTTTCTTCTCTATGAGACAAGGAGACCAGATCCACAAGGGCCACAGGAAGATGACTATGGACACCACAGCAAATGTTGTACCAATGATATATCTAGAAACTGAGAGAACAAAACATTTACCGGTATAAACAATTGTGTTTGATTTTATATATAAATAATTTACTTACAGTTTTGGTTAGTGGTGAACATTGCTTGGAAAACAAGTTTGCTTATTAGCGTTAAGGCCCCAACCGCACCAATTTGCAAAAATGGAGCAGTAGCCTGTCAAAATATAAAAAGAACATTAACAATTTTAAATTGCATTTTAATATTCTATAATATAGTTGTGATAAAATGTGAATATGTCTGATTCCTGGACAATAGTGCAACTGTACCTCTAGCGAGAGTTGAACAGTCCGCCATTCTTCAGGCCACATAAGACTGATGCCTATAACTCCAATAGCAATGAATACAATCCCACCCAAAAGCAACATCTGGGAAAGACAGAATTATGAAATACCAACAACTATCTAATAAATAAATAAATGGTGTATTTCCAAACCTTATGTGCCCAGTGTAGATTCAGTGGTTCTTTTAAGGCAACTTGGGTCAATGCAAACAACTATAACAAAGGAACAATATTATTTAAAACAGTTATCTAAAACCCCATCAATCTAAATTAAAATAATAGTATAATATTTCCTTACCAGCAGGAAGACACAATAAGTAGTTAACAATCCTGAAAGAATGATCAGTACCATGAACCAGTTAATCCACAGCTTCAGAGCTGTGAAACCTTTCCTGTTAACAAAACAAGTGAAGGTATCGTGTGGTTAGCAGGTCATGATCACCAAATCAAATCCAAAAATAACATAGCTGTATTTAGTCCTGAAATGTCTCACCAGTTAACATCTTCTTGATCATTATAACTGACCAGACAAATGTACATCCAGATGAGGGCCAATACAGTGACCCCTGCGACAATGGTGAGCCACAAGCATGCTTTCTACATTACAAGTATATAAACAGAGATAATGGGAGATTAGTATCCCTAGTTATACTTTTTATCTTGACATACTGTTTCATAACCCGATTTGAGACACCACTTGAAAAACAAGTATCAAATTATAGAGCCAAATTTTAAAATCCACTCCCTTCTGTCTACTTGTCAGGGCTTGCAAGTTTGTTTGTTGAATTACAGACGAGACAATCAAGTTCTCAATCATCACTTTATATAGCGAGTTTTCACAACTATAGCATAGTTTTGAAAGAATGATCTGCAGCGAGATGACAAATTAGATAATGCCTGTTGGTATGTTAATCCCAGGAATTTGTGAAGACTTAAAGGAACATGAAATCTAAAAAATATAATACATGATACTGACTTGTTTGGTTTTGGTTGTTTCTCGTGGCTTTCCCCAATAGCAGCTGTACCCGGTCCTGGAGCAAACTACACAACAGCCTTTGCAGTTTTCCATCACCTCATGAGTTCAAGTGGCTGTTTGTGTGCCCCAAAGTGAATGCTGGATAATGAAAATGTGCCGCCAGGACTTGTTAAATTCTGTGCCTCAAACCTATGGAAAGAAAGAAATTGGGCATTAAAATCAGTCAAATGTATGGGTATTAAGGCCTATCAATAGACCCTTGTTGTGTGAGTGGATGCGGGACTCTGTACTGGTGGCACTGACAATAGGCCTGCACCATGGGACACGGAGCAGAACAGGGAATGGAGTCAGACTCATTCACAACACAAACAGAGCCAGTGACAGGCGCATCTGCACACTGGGGCAGGGGAGGGAACAATGAAGACAAAAATAAACAGTTCATACTTAGTAACAGACTGTACTACAAACTGATAAAGTGATAATCTAGAATACTAGCAACGTCTCATCCTTGCATTATCTGCCTGAACAAGCTGAGACATGGAGTTTGGAGGATGTCACCAACTGCCACAGCTCTGTACCAGATAGATTTGGGAATTTACCTGTATTGTTTCTCACCCAGCGAAACCAAACATTGAGCAATACACGTTTCTGTTGGTGGAAAGACAACAAACATGACCTGATTTTCTAGAAGTAGACTATTGCATACTTTTACTACTACTACTTTTACTTTTGTTTGTAAATTTGTCTTCACAGACTTTTTCCTTCTTTATTACAGATGAAGATCAAACTGATTTTCTTAACAGTTGACAATTTGGTAGAGATGGCTATAATGAATTGGTAACATAAGGCTATGATAAAATTGGTGACGTATTTGGAAGCAGTAACCATAGATAAATAAGTTTGTACAAGCTATGGCAGTAACAAGTTTCATTGACTGAAACACCAAATACCAGTCAGCATCTACAAAGAAGTTTTACCAAAGCCATAGAGTGATATGTGAATTATATAGAATAATGCTTACTTTAACTGGTTGACAAAAGATGCCAGATGCCACATAAATTGCTTATCAACTTAATTTGTTACAGTGCACTGTTTAGAACTTTAAAAATATGCTAAAACTATTAAAACACAAACAAAACTAATTTATTTTTTGTGCTTTATTCTAACATCAACACTGCCACTTTGTTGAGCTGCCTTTCCTCTCATTGTTTGGCATGATGCCGTTATTCAAACGTATTAAAAAGTGATGAAGGATTTGAAAAAGCATCTACCCGGTGTAGTGGCAGAGAGAATTACAATAAAACTGTAGCCTACCTGCAGCCCGTGTCTGGTGTTGGTCCGGCTGTAGGACGGTGCTCTCTGTGGGCTCTGGGGGCTCGTGGGTTGAATGTGAATGGGTCACATGAATGGCTGCTTGAGTAAAGGGGTGTCAACCATGGCTTTAACCAAATCTGAGGGGGAGGGGCCAAAATATCAGGTAATAGTCAAAGTTTTGACTTTGCTGTAGTAGCCAAGCCAAGAAAAAAATGCGCTGCACTACGAGAATAAAGTCATTAAGTAACGAGAAAAAAAGTCGTTAATTAACGAGAAAAAAGTCGTGATTTAGGGGCCGATTCAAAGTGACGTGATCAGTTCACTTTCAGCACCACGGTCAGGACGCAAAAGAACGGGCTTGGATGAGTTGACAGTTTAGAACTACATAAAAGCCTGAGATAGATGTTAAAGTGTTTCCTGGCCTTTAAAACGATGTCTTACGTGTGTTTATTACAAGACAAGACACTGCGTTTAGCAGCACCTTTCCTGTTTCGCATCATTCAAACTGTTGGATAAACGCTTTACTTTCTCCATGGTGCAGCTGTAGTGCATCATGGGCTCAAACAGCAGCCGTGCTCCTTCTGACTCAGAGCAGATCAGCTTCATAGCTTTAAACACAGTTCATACAAAACAGAGCTGTTACTGGACTGTACCATTATGTAACACTGAGGGGGGGGGCCCGTAACATGGTGCTGAAAGTGAACCGCGTATCTGCCTTTATTATATTTAAATTATGAGATTTTTCTCGTTATTTAACGAGAAAAAAGTAATTAATTAATGACTTTATTCTCGTAGTTTTTTTTTGGTTGGCCCTTATACTCCGTCGTACAAGCCTAATTGAATCGACTAATGAAAAAATAAAAATATATTTTTATACAAGCTTTAAAATGTGAATCATGATGTATGTCTCCAAAACAGATATTTCACTCTTTTACAGCATTTTATTCGGCACTTGCATAGTATTTATTATTTCATTGAAATGTAAAATGATCAAAACAAAAAATCATGGCCCAAGCCGCTTGTGGTTCTCTCTCTGGACACTAGGGGGCAGGCTGTTCTGCCTCTGTGGGACCAGCGGTGGAGCCCTGGAGCCGTGTTTGTTGACATCGTTTTAAAGGGCAACTAAAACAAGTAAGCAGCTTCTTTTAATCCTAACAAGTACAATTTTATTACATATGTTATTACAAACCCTGTGGTGGACGATAACAACTCTTTGGGAGAGATATTAAGCACAGTCGCCACGTTTGGAATAGGAAGAAGCTAGAACTAGCTACGTTCTCGTTAGCCAAGCCTAGCATGGATCTGATCTTATTATAATATTGTATATAGTTCCATGGCCTAAACCAAGAAGGAAAATCAACTTTACTTATACGTTTGTTACACAATCAGCTGATTTGTCGGTGTGTAAATCATGGATGTATATTGGACAAATTCGATAATTTGTAAACGCATTAATGAAGATAATCTTCTCATGATGATCTGGATTTGGAGTCGATTCATATCCTATATATATAAAACAAATACCCTTTGAATAATACCGTAATTGCCATAGACAATATATACATATTGTCCACCTAACTGTTAACTTAACTTCTGTTTCAGGTTGTTAGAATGGACCAGAAGATTCCGTATGATGACTACCAGCTCCCAGTGGTGTTTTTGCCCTCATATGAAAACCCTCCTGCATGGATTCCACCTCAGGAGGTCTCGGACCACTTCATCTTTTGACCTACTCACTTGTGTTATGTCAAAGTGTGAATAACAAAACTGACACTTTTATCTTTAGAGGCTCCATCATCCTGACTACAACAATGAACTTACCCAGTTTCTACCTCGCACCATTGTCTTAAAGAAACCTCCTGGAGCTCAACTGGGGTTCAACATCCGTGGAGGCAAGGCTTCACAATTGGGGATCTTTATTTCTAAGGTGAATGTAAAGCTGAATCCTTGTAGCTGAGCAAACTACCACAGTTCTCTACCTCTCTCTCTTGTGTGTTTACGTATATAATGACACGTTGTTGACAGGTTGTCCCTGACTCTGACGCACATCGAGCAGGGTTACAAGAGGGGGACCAGGTTCTTTCTGTTAATGATGTGGATTTTCAAGATATAGAGCATTCACGAGTAAGTCACTTGAGTCCAGTAGTACATTGGGAGGAAATCGAGTTAACTAAGTTTGATCAATTTTCTAGGCTGTAGAGATCCTGAAGACGGCAAGGGAAATTCTCATGAGGGTTCGCTTCTTTCCTTACAGTAAGTGCGCTGACATGTCCTTATTGCTCAAACTAGCCCATATCCAGACTTTGTAACATAATTTTATGCTCATCACAATGAGAAAATGCTTATTTGTGTTCATATTTTTTGTCAGATTACCAAAGACAGAAGGAAAGGACTGTACACTAGGTGGCGACAGAGATGACATATTTGTTGTTTAAGATGACAATGACATCTAATTTGTGAGCATTTCTTCTGTTATTTTCTCAGCTCTGACTTAATATAGTTATTGGCTTTTCAAGGACGATCTATGGAAAATTGTATCCATTTATGCCTCTGAATGTACATGCAGCAAAATGCTAAACACTAACCTACAGTTACCAGTGTGTCATGTAATCTGTCACATCAGGGACACTTGATATTAGCACTGGTGGAAAAAGTACGTTAAAAAGTAAGATACTGAGTTTAACACTGTATTAGTAATACTTATGGTACAGCAGCAGAGAACATATGTCTTGTGACATAACATGTGCATGTACATTTCTGAAAATCATTTGTATATTTAAAGCATGTATCAGGGATGATGCTTTTTATTTTATTTCTTAACAGATTTGTAAATTACTAATGTAAAGTGTATGCATTGTTGAGTCATACATTTCCAGCTGGTTAATAAAATGCCTCTTTTGTCCATATTATAAGAATGTATTTGTAAATTGTGTAAGGGTTTGCTTTTTGGCCAAATCTGTAAGAATTAATCAAGATATAGTGAGAGAAAAACATAGCAATTATTTAAACATGCTTCAAAAAAATCTTAATCTCCCCATAAAAAGGCAGGACAACTTGGGTGCAACAATAATTCAATTCTAACACATTCTGTCATGAAGACTTGTGAATGTTGTTGACAGTGAATGTTACTTCAGTTATTGCGTCACCTTGTACTTAACTATAATTTGTCTCACCTTTCTTAAAGCTCTACATAAAATCAGGTTGGACCACTTCAGCAAAAACTGAAATATTTATAGATTTTCCTTGGTTTTCAACATATTTCTCGGCAGTATTTCAATATGAAAACAAAACAAACGAATTAAAAAAAACAGACAAACCAAAAAACAACTTTTGTGATTTATAAAAGAACAGCAAACACAATGTACAATTACTTCTGAATGTCAGAAATACATTTAAAAAATAAATATTTTACAATCAATTATACATCACCATAAAGCTATCAGTATCAGTAAATTACACAGCAGACCACTGCTATCATCCACAGAGGTCTCAATCTGATCATTCCTTCAGTGTCAGTGCAAGTCTAAGGCTGCCGATAAAACCTTACTTCCACTCGGAAAACACAAATACAACTTTAAACATAAAGACTGTATGACTAGATCTATAATTACAACAGGAATCATTAAGACCATTGCAATTCAGAAGTAGCCTTAATAAAAATCTTTTGACCTTTCGTTCATAAACTCAATGTTAACCCATTAACTTTCACAGAGGTGATTTAAATCTAGTCAAAACACGAATATCAAACTGGGGTGTTCTGTAGTTGTTTCTTTAAAGCATACTTAAAATTGTTAAATATGTGACCAGTTTCTCCCACTAATGCCATCTTGACTGGAAAGTCTAGTCTAGCTGCTGTCGTCATTGTTCTGTGCATTTAGGTCTCGTCTACGTTTTCTAGCGAGTCAGCTCTCTGAATGGACAGCTCAGCTGGGTCCATCATGGGAAGAATGTTCTGTTCTGGATACAGCCAGGGTTTTTGTTCTGGAGAGTTCACCGTTTTCCACTCAGGATAGTTTTGTCCCGCCTTATGTACACTCTTCATCACCTGCAATGAATACAAGTCTTTATCAGAGAGCTGTAATCTGACAGTGAGGGTCATAGCCACACCTGCAGTTTCATCTCGGATGACATGAGAGAAAATCTCAATGGTAAATCAAGGTTGTAACACATAGTGCATAAATGTTTATTGCACACCCTCTATCTGCCTCCTTACATTTGTACATACCGTTTTACAAAATAGTTTCAAGGTGAGTGTATGAAACCTGGAGAACAAGTTTTACCAGAAGCAGAGTCCTTTGTCAGCAGTCTTACCAAGACAGGCCTACTCAGTTTCTGTAGTTACCGTTGTCCTGTTCAATACATTAATCTGAAGTCTTTTAAAAGTACTCAACTACTAGACACGTTTTTCTTTTGTCACTAGTCTGACGCACCAATACAGTGCATCAGACAATGTTCACACTGAACATCACTTCCAGTCTCATATATGTAAGTAAAACCTAAAACAACACTGTTGTGGACAGTGCTGACACACATACAGGTCACATACCTGGGGAGCGAGAACTTGAGATGCCGTGTTAACCACCAATTTAGGAAGAGAGCCTGAAATACAAATGACATAAACCCTTATTGTATAATACTAGAGCTGTTAGATCGGACACTTGATTATAATAGCTCACTGGGGACAAAGTATATGTATTATTGTGTACCTTTGGGGTCGGCTTGAGAGAGGTAGTAAAATGTACAGCTATTTGGTCCAAGGGGCTTGATGTAATAGCCTGTCAGAATAGAAATGGCTCTCACCAGGTCACTGCGAGGAGGGTATTTCTGAAATTACAAAAAATACGTATGCATTTTTTTTTTTTAATTGCATGCCAATACATCGAATTAAAATAAGTGTATTAAGAGTAGCACTTGTAGGAAGTAACTTACTGGATGTTTTACTGAGAAGTTAACAATAATGTATTCGTCATCGGTCACTTGCCATGAACGCAATGTTACCACATCTCTGTTTTTAATAGGTTTTGGACAAATCCCTGAAAAAGAAAGTGTTTTTTTTAGATTATGCTCTGCAACCCATATTGCATAGTGTTATGACAATAAATAAAGGGATAGACACATTTTCTAAGGTAAAAGGTAAACATAATATCTGATGGGTTATGGGTAACCCTAACCCTAACCCGATGAAACATTTATGGTACAATAACACGTTGAAGCATTTAGAAGTATTTGTATGTCTGATAAAGGTTTTCTTACATGAGAAGTAGCCCACGTCAGCATTCGCAGAAAGACGCGCAATGTCGAAACTTTCCATCATAGTGGGGTCCCATTTCTTGCGGTACATTCCATCATGAATAACGTCATACATAGTGGCAGCAGATACATCTTTGACAATCATTTTACACTGGAAAAATAAAATGGTTGCGATTTTACTGTAAACTACAAAATAATTTAAACGTATCAGTAAATAATCAATATTTTTTCCAAACATACCTTAATCTTATGGACTTTGGACCCGTTGTTGTTTGGCTTGTTTGGGGGCATCTCGACCCACACCTGCATTCCATTTTTGTCATACTTGTTTACCCAATGCTCTGTGGATAAACACTGATTTTTAAAGTCTGCGAACACAGTCTCGTCCGGTAATATATTTGAAGTCATGTTGTAGCCGTTAAACAGAGATCCGCTCCTCGAGTCTTCAAACTTCAGCGTGTCTCCGTCTGCAGTGTTCTCTATATTTATAGATCAAGAGTCGATCCGTTTGTCCGGTCGAGCGAGAGCACGGAATACCTGAGCAACTCTGACGTCACACAACTTCCGGTACACAGGTGTGTCCTCGGCGTGTACCAGACAAGTATAACCAGGAGCTACGCGTTTCATTGTAAAAAAATAACAGACTTACATTTGACAATAGCTCAACTTAAACTGAATGTCTAAAAATATGTATTATTCTAAATAAAAAAACAAAACTTACGCAGATGTACAGCTTAATGCAGTGTCACTTAGCCACACCCCTTTCGTAATACTCCTGTTATTGCACAAGGCGGTTTCAGTCCGACACAGATGAGTGCTTATGACTCATCTTATATATATAAAAAGGCCAATATATGGATCCAAATATTCTGAAAAGCTTTAAAGTTAATTTAAACCGAAGCCTCACACAAAATGAATGACAGCTGACCACAGTGTAGTTAGGTGAACCTTTATTTTATACCATGAGAAGTCACACTTTCATTAATTTACCTTTCTATACACAAGATGGTAATAGTACTTTATTCACACACATGTTGCTAAACACGAGTAGACAGCATTTTTCAAATAGACAAGAACAAAGCAGAATTTAAGTAGAAATCATCGAAAGCCCCTTGTGTGAAGATGTTAGCTGGGTACGTACATATTTAATACCGTGTACAAATATGCAAACAAGCTACAGCAATTGACCGGTGTCTTTTGTTGTGCTATGGCTATTTATTTGCCCGTGTCATACTTTCTGAGGCTCTTGGTGCAGCCATGAATATGTGACTATGACCAAACCACAGACGCACTGCAGGGTGAGAAAATGGTGGTATTAAATATTGCCAGACACGCAAAAAATTAATATGAAAAAACAGGTTTGCCACAAAGTAACTTTTGGTAACATGTGCAATGTTACATTATCCAGGAGACAATATATAGTATGTAAGAAAATAAATTAACACAAACCAGCAGTATAACACAAGCTAAAGCAGAGGGGAACTGGAAGTGACATCAGCACTTTTTACAGCAAAGGTGTTAGTAAGCATTAGCTGCTCTACAAAACGACTAATGAAGCCATTAAGCGGAGAGCAGGCTTCTATCATTTACACTATTGTGGCTTGATTCAGTGCACAACATCGGTGAACAACAAGCAAGGCATCTGTGTTCTTATCCCTATAAATCCTGCATGGTGAGCATGCTGCATTTTACAACTGTGGAAAACAATATCAACATTGACGTTTGTGGGTAACACCAGAGGGACCAAAATGTCCTGCTCTAGCATGAATAGGTAAACATGACCACTGTTTGAGACAGCATCAGGAAAATTAAAAAGGTCTTATCTAGTTTGAATTGAATTTATACCCAGGCATTTTGTATGCCACCTCTGGTTTATCTGATCAAAATTATCATCTGATTTTCATCCTTTTCTGCTATATAAAATGTAAATGCATTTACTAATTGTGTGTAAAAAGCAAAAAAAATATCTTGTTTAGAAAGGATATGTTAAACCTTATGACAATAATGACAAAGCAAATCCTTTATGAAATCCATTTGCTCTGCATTAAAGTGAAGTCAAAGACATAACTTGACTGCAACTAAATGTCTAAAAATATGTATTATTCTAAAAGTCTTAAATAATTCCAAGCATTTTACTTGACAACATAGACAAGTGTAACAGCACTGGGATTTTGAACTGTGCAATAACTCATAAGCAGATTGCAATGTTCTATATAATACCATGCAACTATTATGAATCTGTAACTTTGTTTAAATGTTTGCTCCATGTGATATTCTGTTTCCATACACATCCACATGGTAACTCTGAAAAGTCACTGAGTTTAAAAGGGAAAGACACGTCCATCCCATCGGCAGTGGGCCAAAGGGTGGAGAGAGTGGCCACTGAGAGACAAGCTGTTGGTGGGAAAAGACAGGCGGAGTGTGGGGCGGCGTACTAGCAGGAGCAACTGCTCTCCGTGACGGTCATCTCTGGTTGTTTCTCCAGATTTATGTTAATCACTGAAAGGAATTAGTTAAGCAATAACATCACAACCATTTAAACTTAGAACGAAGAAAAATGTCACTTGAAATCAAAGTCACAATTTCATGCATCATTCATTCATTCTCCATTGTGGTAGGTTTTTTCTGTAGCCATAGCTGCCTTGGAGCAGATTAATGGAAGCGTGGCAACCCATATCTCCTCGAACCACATTTATAGAAAGCCTTCAACTAATACTGGGAGGGCATATGGTGTATTTAAAAGGATACTGTCTTCTTTGCTTTTTTCTGGTGTGCTATCCATCCCAGGCAGTGCAGCAGCAACACGTCGAAACAGCTGTAAAACAAAGATTCAGCTTTAAGAAAAGGATGTAGGCACTTAAGTGCTCTCACACTAGTGTGCAGACCAGGCATGCACAAACTATGATCATGGCCAAATGTGGCCCTCAGATCCATCTTTGTTGGCCCTCGAGTTTCATGGTGAATTGTCCTCGATTTCCATTATAATTACCACCAAGTTTAAAAATAAGTTTTACCATTATAACTTGGATGACAAACATATTGGCGTAAGACTGACCTGTCATCTAGACAATACAGACTCATTTATGCCTTTTTAATTTGTTGTATCTGTCTAAATCACTACACAATGTGTAATGTACTATATGAGGAATGAGGGAATATTACAGCTCGTCATTCTTGCATCTCACTAAAAACAAAGATGTCCAATGTTGTGTTTTTAGAAATATAACAATACAAAAACTTTGTGCTTTCTGGCAGCATTTCTTTTTGAGCTTGTTCCCGAGTGACACTTTCATCATCATGACAGTGTACTTATATTGCATGTTTCCACCTTCAAGGCACTCGATGCGCTTTATTAGGTAATGTGTGTGAATGATGAGCAGTGTGTGTGAACAGGAACAACCCAAAAGGGAAGTAAGCAGAACTAAAGCTAGTGCGCACTGGGGCCGCTCTAACGTGTGGGAAAACACCCTCCAAAAGAAATAAAATGATAATACCATCATGCTTCCTATATAGAGACACTGGACATTGACCAAACACTTAAAGCTGGTTTAGGATGGAACCAGAACAAAAAACACTAAGTCAGTAATTGTAGAGTAATGCAAACCTTTACAAGCAAGGGGTGTAGACAATTACTGATACTGCAAACACTGAAAGCAACTTCAAAAGACTGCCATCGGCCAAGAAAAGGGGCGAGGAAGATAGACACATGCAGCAGAAAAGACAAATCCAGAACAAGATCGACTATCCTGAGAGCAACTCCTGTACCTGTTTGACATTGTAGCCAGTCTTTGCGCTGGTTTCAATGAACATGACATTGAGCTCCTTTGCTCTTTGCTCGCCCTCCTCCGTGGTGATCTGTCTGCTCAGGTAAAGGCAAAAGGGCCAGTAAAGGGACAGACAGAAATATGAATAGAAAATTGGATAGGCCAAAAAGAGAGGAGAGGGAAAAAAACAAATACACCTCAGTGTGGCATGTTTATTGAGTTATGAATAAAGAAAAGTTAGTTCAGTAATGACACAGGCAGAGAAGAAGACGGGTAGGATAGTGGCTGTTGTGCAGAGTAAAGATGAAGCAAATGGCTCCATAAAACATATTTATACAGATAATAGGAAATAGGAGCCATGAAATATATAAATGGCAGACAACAGTGGCTTTAGCTGACAACCACCAAAATGCAGACTGCTGTAATTATGTGCCTGCACATACACCAACCTGCTTGACGTTATAGCCAGCCTTGGCACTGGTCTCTATGTACATCACATTGAGCTCACGAGCTTTCCTCTCTGCCGCCTCAACAGAAACTTGCCTGCCATGGTCCCAGAGAAGGAGGGGGAGGGATGTGTGGTGGCATGGAGTTGATAGAAACAAGCACACAAAAACACACAAAATAAAATAAAAATGAAAATGACATGCTTGGAACGTGTTGGGAAGAAAATAAACAGACAGAAAATAAAGCTATGATAAGGCAAAACACAAATGTGATTAACAAAAAATAATTAAGACAATAAAAATTGAAAAGCAATACATTAAAAATGTAATAAAACTGGGGTGGTTCCACTAAAAACTGGATGACAACTTCAAGGAAGAATAGTGGGAATCAAGACTTAGGCGGGATTCTAAAATGTATCTGAATGACAAATACAGAAAAATAAAAACTATCCACAAGATATTTGCACACATCAAGTGCCATGTACCTCTTATCTGCCAAGTCTGTTTTGTTTCCAACAAGCATTATGATGACATCGCTTCCTCTTTCTGTCCTCACGTCATCAATCCATTTTGAGGTTTGCTGGAATGAATTGAGGTCTGTAGAAAAAGAAATGCATAAAAAAAAAATAATCTAAAAAACAACAAAAATACACCCACTAAGACATTTATATTTTTCTAATGCAGTACAGAATACACACAGTTCAGAAAATTAAGAAAAGCAGCTATGCAAAAAGATTTCCTTTCACAATTTTTTGAGACATCACAGAACAGCCCTGACTCACTGGTGATGTCATAAACAACCACAGCAATGGTAGAGTCACGGATGTAGCTGGGAATTAGGCTACGGAAACGCTCCTGTCCAGCAGTATCCCAAAGCTGGAGCCGGACCTGAGGACAGGATGGAGGACAGTAACAAAAAGATCCAAAGGTGGAAAAGTGGAGAAATTACAGAACATTAAGGAAATCAAAGCCACAGAAGGAATGTATGAAGGAAAGCAGAAGCCAAGCAGCAGGACAGAATGATGGACAATGAAAAAAAAACACCCCAACATTTCAAAATAGGGAAAACGCTCTTTTTGAATTTCTTTGCATAATAAATATGTCAGCAATCAATAGCTAAGAATGGGTAAAAACATCTAACACTGACAAATACTTCCCCGTGGTGTCAGAAAGTATTTAAAGCCCTTCAATGGATAAAAAGTGAAGGACTATGTTCAGACAGGGCCATGATACCTACTAGCTATGTCATAAACCACCACAGCAGCAGCAGAATCTCGGATGTAACTGGGGATGAGGCTGCGGAAACGCTCCTGCCCGGCTGTGTCCCAGAGCTGGAGTCGAATCTTTGTCCACCATGAACAAATGGGCATGAAATGAAACCAGAGGATGAAACAAACATAAAAAATAATAATGATGGGGACTAAATTATCCACAAAATAATGTAAACAGAATCTAGGAAGATGGCAACAGACTGAAAAACAGGTTTAATGCACGTGTTGCAGGAGTGGTTTGAACATACCGTGCGGTCTTCTAAGTACATTGTTTTTGACAAAAAGTCAATTCCAATTGTTGCCTGTTTGGAGAAAAATAAGGTTTATTGGCCTTAGTGAGAAAATTCACACAATACATGCTACAGATGAAGTATTACCTGGTAAGTGTTGTCAAAACTGTCATACATGAACCTGGTAATAAGTGAAGTCTTCCCAACTGTGTGGACAAACATAGTTTTGTTATCAAGTAGAACATGCACAATTCATTCCTGTAATGGAGCCTATTCAAGTTCCACCATATTACAGTACAATGCTATTGAGCTGGCTAACAGCCTTTGCTAGTTTCTGTGACTAAACGCTTTTCTTTGCTTGTTTTGCCGCTGACTAACACAACCTGCCAGGACAACAGACAGAATCTAGCCTTTTAATATGCTACATTTGGCATATTTACATGTGTTCATGTTAATTAATATGCACGGTGCCATTCAAAATAACGTGAAAACAATACAAACATGAATATCATGAGTAATAACCGCATGAAGCGGAGTCGATGCAACATGGACCTGCTGAGCTGGCACTCTGGGTGGAGCTGGAGCCAAAGGGACAAACTGTGAATTATATGTTAAGTCAGGACCTCAGGGCGTCGCTAGATTAGCTTTATATTTTGAAATAAATTTAAATTGACATAACCACCACTACACAGACTACAAATGCGTTTGAATCCAATAACTTTTAAGAAAGAAAACAGAAAAAATGCTTGGTTTGAACCCAGCGGCCGACGTGGCTCTAACCACAGAGATGCTACAGAAGCTAACAGCGTCCAGCCCGGTCCAGCGGCTCAAACAACACGTCCTGACCCCTGCGCACACTCTCTGTGGAGGGCCAAATAGTGTGCGATTAGACCCATTGCTTAGCAACTTAAACTGGGATTAAGTCATTACAACCGTGTTAGTTTGACTCGCAGCTATCTCTCTGGCAGCTAATTTCCGTGCTAATGCTAATGAGGCGTTCTATTGAGCCGCATTCCTCACAACAGCTCAGATAGTTAGTTTCGAGGATGATAAGACTTAAACCATTTTACACATTTCTAAGAAATACTATTTTGGATTCGGTGCAATATCAGTATTTGTAAAAGGGAAGCATTGCCCAGCAACATAATGACATCATCTCATAACTTATTCCTTGTCTTCACTGCAATGCCCCGGCGACAATATTTCTGTGTAAATAAGTGTAAATAATAATAACAGCACGTCTGCTCTGTGTGTACCGCGATAACATGCGAAACATGACAATATTGATAACATTACAGATACTGTAGCTAACAGAAAAATGCTAGTTAGCTGCCACTGTTAAATTGTCCTCGCATCCTCCAAACTTGATCGTAAATCTTTGACTCACCACTTTGTTCACCCAAAAAAACGAGCTTAAATTTTCGGAGAGGGTTTCCAAACTCTCCACCACCTGTCGTATTTGACATTTTGCCTGAATGAATCAGCTATGAAGCTAGTAGACTTAGCTAAAGATGTGACGTCTAGACCAGAGAAGAGCGAACTGTGTATCTTCAACCGAGACCAACCAGCGCCGGCGGAGAAACAGCGCCCCCATGAGGCCATTACTATTACTGTCCTCACCGGTCAACGTGTGCATTTATCACAATGATACAGGTGAATTAAAGATGAAATATTGTTTTATTTATACACCCTTGACAAAGAAACTTACAACAATTAATCTTGTAAGCCATTATATTTTGAATGGCTCATAACATTTAGCTCAACATAACATAAAACATAATATAACATATTAATACAATCATTAAGTGTTATTCAGTCTAGGGTCTATTTGCCCTTTCAAATGAGCAACAGTCACATCAATAATGAGTGTTCCCTACGCTTTATTACATTGTTGTGGCTCATTAAGAAATGTACACCCAGTATAACACTGGTTGGAGTCTTTCCTGTTTTGTGTTTTCAGTTGGCTTCCAGTGTGACATCAGTTCTGTAATGAAAGGGAAACAAAAATGAACAGTGTAAGTAGTAATTTGATTGAAGTTGCTTTAAACTACTGTATAATCACAACTGCTAGGCTAATACTAGAACCATCACTATGTTCTCTTTTGGAAATAATTTTATTTCCAAACCAGAGTGTTTGTAACATTTAAGTAAGTGTTGTAACTGTAATTGCCTTGATGGGGTCTATGAACACAACCTAGGTGGTCTCACCTGTACCAAACTGGTCTTTAATCCAATTTGCTGTTGTTAAATGGACCAGATATTAATGTTATATGTTATAAGTTTACGAAATATCAGATTTTACAGTTAATAAAAAATATGTAAAAATACTTACACTTCTGCTCATTCCACAACAAAGTTATGAATAAAAAGATAGAAAGATTATAATCAAAATGATGTGATCAATTTGAAATGTCAGTAGTAGGACCTGTAAGGCTTACCTGCGGGCTTTGGGGACATCAGAGATAGAGGGAGCTCAACAGTCACATCACTTTATTGAAAAGAAATGACAAAATTGGTCAACATATTCAAATATTAATTGATCTGTTATGCCAAGGAAAGGCAAGAAAATTACCTTCCGGTTAGGCCACCGAGAAGACTTTATGTAAAAGAAGAAAAAAAGAAAAAAAGGGGGGAACAGAAAACATTCTATTTGTTTTTTGTTTTTGTAATTTTTTTCAAGAAATGCCTGAAATGAACTTACCCTCCTCCAGCTACCATCAGATTGACTTTTACTTTGTAGGAAACAATGATTCCTTGCATCTCTTTATCTCCTTGACTCCTGAAAGGGCAGAAATAGTTCCAAAGCTTTAGGATTAGCCCGACATGGTTAAGTGGATGACATCTTGAGTTATGTCATGAGTTTAAGTGGAAGATGTTTACATGGTTGTGGAGGCAAGATGGGTGTCCTCATCTTTAAGACGCCCATCGACTGAGAGGCCACGCTTCTCTGTGTTGTTGGACAGCAGGGGTGTCACCTGGAAGGACTTCTCAAATGTTGCATTGGCGTTTATTGTCTCCCTGTGGAAAAGTCCCATTACAGTCCAGTGTGATTAGAAAACATATATAATCTAAAGGTCCCATTTTGTTTACCAAATTGCTATAAGTCTTACCCAAACTCTTCTGAGCAAACGGCTTTGGTATAAGTGTCAGAGGAGTACAGTGCCACGTTTGTAAGCTGCTCAACTAAAAGGAAAAAAAAACAACAGTATAGATTAGTAAATCCAGTGGAATTTTCTCAAATGATCTGAATTCTGCTAGGATTATGCACCTGTGATTTTGATTTTCTTCACCACTTTTGCAGATTCATTATTGACTTTCACTTTAACCATGATCGGATCACCGTGGTAATAGAGCTCCTTTTCCAGAGATGCCTCCATGTTGACTGGCTTGTCCGACATCATGAAGCCTTTGCTGATCTCAGCCTTAGGGCCGGGTTTGTTGGTGGTTGGAGCATACTGAATTTTGCGAATCATCAGGCGGCAGGTGTCTCTGGTAGAGTTAAAACAATTATATTTGAATTCAGTAATGATTGCTGTGGCCTGTTTAATCTTGTATTTCAATCGTGTACATAGTACATACTTCTTTTCAATGACTTCATCAGCATTGTCTGGTGCATTGGCCAGGTATGCTTTGACCTCAAAATCCACACCACATGCCTGTAAATATATGAAATTCATGTTTAATTTGTAGGACTTGAAAGAGAAAAACACATTTTAAATGTTTTTTTTTTTTTTTACCTTGCCAGCGTCATTTGGGCCAGGCTGTAAGGAGACTGAGCAAGGAAGGTTGGGTGGCAACTGTAAAATGTCAGATTATAATGTAAATAAATAACCTTCAATTGCTGAGATGCTGTGAAAAAGGCATTTAGTACCTGAAATGTAAAGGGATATCCTTGCTCTCCAACTTTTTTCATAAGGGACTCTTGCATTGGAGTCTTGGCAGTGTTCCCCTCTACAGGGGGGTATATTTGGGTGCGCTGAATCCAGATGTCCCTCCTGAAGGACAGCCCAATCACGTCCAGGTCATCACTTCCATATCGGAAAGCACACGCCAGGTACACATACACTATAACATATTTTGTTGTTGTTTAGTATTCATTAATGATCAATCCATCATTAACATTATTTCACTAATTATTACCTTTTCTCCCATTAAGACCTGCGGGGTCCACTTTGACAACTCCATCTATACATTAGATATACAGTTAGTCCACTTGTAATATGTGAGATTGTGGAGTTAAACTGCCACTTACCAACAATCTCCACTGAATCAATGTTATCCACAAAGTCTCTCTTCCCCAAGTACAAGGCTATCTGACAAAAACACAGGAAAATCGTATTGCTTGACAAAGTTTTAAGTTTTTTCTTTTTTTTTTTTTTAGCTATTTCTGGGAGTTGGAAAAGCAACATACAAATCTTACTCCTCCCTGTGCTCTCGGAGTACCCTATAATAACTACATACAGAGACGACTTACATGTCCATTGCCACTGGTCTTCTTGAAAACCCTGAAAGAGAGACAGACCAAGAGACTGTAAGTGCATGTTTTTAGTTCTGTTTTGTTTCAGTGAGCTGTTGATTGTCAAGCAGGGCCAGTAGGGTAGACAAGAGTCAAGAAGGTACTAATGGAAAGGTGGGGGTAGCAGGATAACTTCCTTCTGTCCCCTGTCTCTACTTTGCTACCTTAGAGCATGGATTACCAAGCTCAGGATGAAAAGACACCTGTTGGATAATCTGAATTGAAGATATATTCACAGCTCTGTGAGTCAAATTAAATAGTTGTGTAGTTTGTTCAATTTAAACTTGACTTAGGCTGAACCGAATAAAAAAACATCTTAAAAAACATCTTAAAATTATGATGTAACAGTGCAATGTTTTCTTGTTAAAATGTGTTTAAGATTAGCATTTAAAACAACATTTATATTGTATCCATTCATCACTAAGTCATACAGTATTATAAAGCAAAAATACTCACTTTGCCATTTTGAAGATTCTGCCTATAAAATAAATGATAAATGATAAAATGTTTAGCTTAGGATAATACAAATACATTACGAAGAAAAGTGAATATTCCTAATAAGTAAATAATTCACTTACAATGAAGTGTCCTCTCTGTCGGCCTGTCACGTCTGGGAGTGAATGGTATGAATGGCAATCACTGCTGTGAATGGCTTTATACTATGACCTCCCGACCTTGTCCTTCCCTTCCCTCAGCTAAATCTGGGCACCAAAGATGTCCCTTTTAGACACAATCTTATTAATACATTATATCATGAAACATGCAAGTAAACATTCTTCTTGCTATATTCAAGCCATGTTGAACCACAAAGTGTTTTTCTATATTTTAAATTGCATTATTTTATGTTTTTTTTTTATCTTTGTATTTCATTTTAATTCCCCTAAAGTAAATTCACCAACTAATATTTTTCTATCCTACTAATTTTTACCAAAAAAAAATATGGAGCGTCAATGTTCAAGGACTTTCTTGTAGTTTAGTTTAGTTTAGTTTGAATTGGTAGTTAGATGTTGGTTGTTATGGTAGCCGTGGTGACAGATGGCTTTTCCGAGCCTTGTGTAATCTGTGCTCATGAAATCTGCAGTTCTTTACGTACGACACTAGATTTTAAATAAGTGACCATTTGTATGCTTCTGTAGTTTGATGGCAGTTGCAATTAGCATTCAAACAAAATGACCTGAAATAAATTCTCCAACCGCTTGTTTCTTTCACAAGCCTCAATAATTCTCTAAAGCCAATCGATTTTCTGGACAGTATATATTCTTTCTCTGCCAACCATGTTTAATTGGTTGACTAAAAAAGTAGCGGATGAAGGGTGTCACAGAAGATTGCCACACCTTGGTAGGCATAGATAATGAATAAGAACAGTGTTAAGCAGCCTTTAACACTGTCTAGAGACGATGTTGATCTGTCTTGGCCCGGATCATGGTCCGGTTGTTTTCATCCATGGAATTAAACCTTTTAATGCATTAAACAACCTGATCTGTTCACTACAACTCACACTGTCATCTTAACATAGTACGGATTAATTTATCCAAAGGCTGTTAAAAGCAGAATCAGATCATCTGTGATTTTTTTATATCACGGTTTTATGGGACAAAAAAGACAAATAAATGATATATGCATTTTATTACAAACGTCTGTCATCTGTTGGCACTAAAAATAAATGCAGATAAAGGTGTTAAAGATGAAGAATGGTTAGTGCACTCCCCCATCTGTTCTTGGGACCATCTTCTCTGATGCTATTCTTGTTTTGCTGTTGGGAGTTAGAAGCAGTAACTTAAGCCACTTATACTTAAGCTGTTGCCATTTAAAGCAGGTTCTTCTTTATAAATAATGACTAGTTAGCCAGATCATAACAGACGTCCTTCACAATTATAGCCTACAGTGCATTCGGGAAGTATTCACATCTATTCACTTTTGTATTTTGACTTATTCCAAAATAAATGTAATTAATAATTTGCCTCAAAATTCTACAAACAATGCCCCATAATGACAATGTAAAAGCAGGTTGAATTATTTGCAAATGTATATCAAAAAAGTACATAAATATTCACAGCCTTAGCTGAATATTTTGTTGAAGAACCTTTGGCTCTAATTACAGCCTCATGCTACAAGCTTGGAGCAGATATTTAAGAGCAGTTTCTCTCATTCTTCTTTGCTGAACTTCTCATGAGGCTTCATCAGGTTGGATGGTGAATGTCGGTTCACAGTCATTTTCAGATCTCTCCAGAGATGTTCAGTTGGGTTCAAGTCTGGGCTCTGGCTGTGCTCAAGGACATTCACAGAGTCCTGTAGCCACTTCTCTGTTATCATGGCTGTGCTTAGGGTCCTTCTCTTGGAAGATGAACCTTTGCCCCAGTCTGAGGTCCAGAGCAGGTTTTCATCAAGGATGTGTCTGTACACTGCTGCACTCCTCTTTCTGTTGATCCTGACTATTCTCCCAGTTCCTGCAGCTGAAACACATGTCCACAGCTGATGCTGCCACCACCATGCTTCACTGTAGATACAGAACTGACCAGGTGATGAGCAGGGCCTGGTTTCCTCCAGACATGACTCTTGTTATTCAAGCCAAAGAGTTAAATCTTTGTTAAATCAGACCAGAGATTTCTGTTTCTCATGGTCTGAGAGTCCTTCAAGTGCCTTTTTGCAAACTCCAGGTGGGCTGTCATGTGACTTTTACTGAGGAGTGGCTTCACCACTCGACCATTCAAGCCTGATTAGTGGAGGGTAGCTGAGATGGTTGTTCTTCTGGAAGGTTCTCCTCTCTCCACAAAGACACACTGGAGATCTGTCAGACCATCAGGTTCTTGGTCACCTCCCTGCCTAAGGCCCTTCTCCAGCTCTACAGCTTTAGGAAGTCTTGGTGGTTCCAAACCTTTTCCATTTCATTGCTGCAGAACTGTTTCTGTTCCTGTCCCCAGAACTGTGCATTGATACTGTCATTTCTGAGGTTCACAGACAGTTCCTTGGACTTCATGCCTTGGTTTGTGTTAATTTTGGACCTTTGGAGTTTTTGTTTATAAGAGATCTTCCACTGAGAGTGTTTTTCTGTGTTTTCTTGTTTTTTTATTCTTTAATATATTTGCAAATAATTCTAATACTTTTCTTTCAAGTTGTCATTATGGGGTATTGTTTGTAGAATTTTGAGACAAATATTGAATTTGATTAATTTTGGAATAACGCTCTGACATAGCAAAATGTATAAAAAATACCTTTTTAAATACTTTTAGTTCTGCTGCTGATGAACTGGGGCACTGAAGCTGTGCATGCTGATTTGAGTAAAAACATTTGAAAGGGAAAAATATTAGAAATACTTGACATGATTGTACAAAACATGATTGTATTAAACATCTAAAATATAATGTAATAAAGACAGAAATGTCCAGTTTGTACTCTTGATAAGTGTTATGTGATAAGTAATTTCAAAATGTTTCAACATAAAAGGCTTATTGTTTAACCCTTGTGCCATCCAGACCTGAAGAAAGAGGACTATTTTGATCTTGAGTTCAACCTCTGGCTCCTTATAAAGCAGCGTAAGTGGTCAGTCTTGGGATCTGTTGACACATTCAATAACGTTTTAGCTTAAGAAGTTAAGACCAATTTGTGAAATGTTCTTATTTCTATTCCTCAAGAGGCTATGATAGGGATGTATACTACTCCATGAATAAATAGTAAACAGGTTTATTGCTTTATTGTCAATCTACTCTGTACCTGTTTGTAGCTTTTATTGACAAATCATTGTAAACTGTGATTAAAGATTAAGTCTGTACATTCTAGCTAGGGAGGGGGTGTTGGATGTATTTGTTAAATGATGGTTGAGGTCAAAGTGGGCGGCTGATTCCTGCTGAGTCGATAGAGGCACCACAGCAAATAGTGCTTTAAGTGCATCCTACTGTGTTCAACAATACAGTTATTAACAGAACCAGAGGAAAAACGGGTGATGTTTTGGTTAGTGAGACTTGATCACAACCATATGTGTTGGAGAAAGGAGAGAAAACTTTTGGATGAGGTCACCTGAGTGTGCGTATATTGTGTACGGGGCTATGAATAGAAGGGAAAGGGAAAAGGAGGAGGTGAGCGAGAGAGCGTTGGACAGACGGGAAGTTTCACACAGTGGTTCTAAAGTTGAGCTCCTCGCAAGAATTCTTCTCCTGGTTTACTCCGCCATCTGGAATGTGCAGTCACTTCCTTTGTCTGCACTTCACTCTAACGGGGCTGTCCTCTCCCTCGCGGCTCCCTCCCTCTGCTCTGACAGCTATGTGCAGGACCATTGCACACCGTGACACATTTTGACAAGACACACATTTAGAACAACAGATCTTTTGCACTGTAAGTCAAAACTCTGGATCTGAGTAGCTCACATCGTCTGGACGCTCTGCTGAAGGAATCTACAGGCCTGGACAACTGGAGTCATCAGAAGACCTTTTTTCATGGGTGTTGCTGTTTCCTTATAAGGAAACAGAGCTGGGAAATCATTTGAATTGGTCTGGTTTCTGGTGTATGCCTGTCTGGTTTTAGTGCTGACTGAGATACATCTGAGGTACGTTGGTCCCTGATACTTTACACATGCATGTACTTTCATTGGTTTATGTGACTTCTCTTTTCTAATTTCCCCCCCTTTGCCCTCAGGTCGAGAGGAGGGCTTGTGTTGTGGTTGAGCTGAGCTCTGGGTTACTCTCTTACCTCTGGGACTCAGTTACGATTGTGTGTGTTTGTTGGAGCAACACATCTGCCAGACCACAGGGGCTCACAAGGAAAAACCGATAACTGACTAGTGGATCTCCCTCATCAACAGCTGGATTTACTGTGGTAAAAACCTAAACTGAGCCTGGCGGAACCTTCTCCCTTTAATTCAATATGCATGACTCTAATAAAGACGAGGAAGTTGTGCCGTAAACTACGTGGATCAGAACTGAAGGATCATGAGGGGAACATCACTCACCCGCTCTAGTTGTATCATGAGTGAAGGAATAATGATTGAGTTTGACAGTAAACATAACAGCACATGTTATGTGGAGCTCTCCGCTTCCTTTGGAGTACTTTTATAGCCATCACACCACTCTGCACAGATCACCATGGCGACAGCGGCCTGGTATCACAGGGACATCAGCCGTGTGCATGCAGAGGATTTACTGGCCCGGGCCGGGAGGGATGGCAGCTACCTTGTGAGAGACAGTGAGTCTGTGCCTGGAGCTTATGCACTGTGCCTCCTGTGAGTATGACAGTCTCTGTTTTTAGACACTAAAACAGTTGTGTAGATTCACAAGTCTAATTCACCAAGTGCACAGGGGAGTTATTGTCTGAATGGTTTTGTATTCATAACCTTTATTTGTTAATTATTGTTTCTGCCTTAAAAAGTCTACCAAAAGTGTTTTTTTTTTTTACTTTAATATAGTGATTGGTTGACTATTTACCAAAAGTTTTTAATGGATTAGCCATCCATCAGTTTGTTAGTCATCTACCAGGAGTCATTTTCAGGCTCCATCATCCCACACACATTTCCACTGAAAGAGACATTTCTGACTGTCTCGCACCAAACCCAGGACTCGGTTTCCCCTGTAGCCCTCTGTGTTCCCTGAGACCCCAGAAAGAGGGCGGGAGCCCCAGCGACCGCACTACGCTGCCTGCTCATCGAGCAGAGCCAGATACATTCCTGAAAGCTGAGCCCAGCAGAATGTGCAAACCCTTTCTCTTCATTCTTCACCAACATTACCAGTTTAAGCTTGTACATTCCAAAAGATCTCTTCTGTTCTGTTTTTATTATCTCTCTCTCTCTCTCTCTCTCTCTCTCTCTCTCTCTATATATATATATATATATATTATATAATATATATATATATATATATTATATATATATATATATATATATATTATATAATAATATATATATATATATTATATATATATTATATTTATATGGTAGTCCTTCGTCCTTCATTTTTTGTTCTGAATTTTAAAAATAACAACTGCCTTTTTTAAATTTACATTAACACTTTTTAAATGCAGTATGCTTGTTTCATAGGTTCCAGCGACACGTGCACACTTATCGCATTCTTCCAGACACCGATGGCCTCCTGGCAGTGCAGGTGAGTGGTCATCAGATGGACAATACTGTAGCTGTCTATATACAAAACCTTTGGGTTCAGTCTCACAAGGAAAACCGTTAAGAAACAGTGGTTACAGTGCAGTATTACAAAACATTATTTTACCCTTCAAATGGAGTGTGCTACATGAGCTTTGGCGTTGTTGCTTGAATGACAACTTTGCCATGTGGCTGCATGCTTGGTGCATGAGCTCAGCAGAACAGAGAAAAAGTGTTTTGTTTCAAAGATTCCTTCTTGAACCCACGCAGTAGCCCACTGATATAGGACTGTAGTCTTTCTGTGCATAAACAAAACTATGACACAGCTCAGGGACGACTTCTTTGAATATTTTTTTTTTGCAAAACTACACACTTTCATTAATTTTGTTTCTTCTTACATGACTATATATTTGGTAATAAGACTAATTACAAAATGATTTTACTTGGGAAAACTTCATCAGTACATTTGTTTTGTTTGCCTTGTTTGTCTGACTTGCAAAAATAACAAGAACTTCCAAAGGGTTTGTTTCTTATTTGTGATGGTCAATAAGATGTCATCAATGAAGTGGTAGTTTAGTATCTTTATGTTTTGTTTTTCAATACAGTCTAAAATGTGAACCATACTTTTTATGCATGGTGCATTTGTTTATAGTGCCTTTTGTTTCTGTTTGAAGAGATAATAGACAAGCAGGTAAAGGGTCATGAACTTCATGTTGACACTGGAGACTGAGTCACCTTTTTGTGTTCTTGGCTCACAGACAACACATGGATTGCAGGTGAACTGCTTTCGGACGCTGGAGGACCTAGTGCTGGGATATCATTATCCACACAAAGGCTTGGTTTCTCAGCTTTTGTACCCTGTTTTCCGGGACGTTGAATCTGGAGATGAGAGCTCTGGTATAACTTTGCATTGTAAAAGTTAAAACCGTAAATAAGAATATAGTATGTTTTATTAGACACAATGTAAATATACTTTCTTGGGGATATGCAGATGACGAGAGACCTCCACCTCCAGCGGGGCAGCCAGTTACCACAGTGTCTGCACCACCTCCTGTCACTCCAGGTCCTTCAGCAATATTCCTGGACAAATTGCTGGAGATGAACACATCTAGGTATCAGAATGCTGGAATGAGGATGCACAGTTGACATGTTAACAAACGTTTGTATTTATTTCCAAGTATATGTGTTTTACAGTACTGCGAGTGAGATGACCTCTCTGCTTCATGACTACCTCTATAAAGAGCTGTCCCTTGACATTGAGAATGTACATAAAGGCTCCACAAACCTTTCCCACCTCAGACGTACTCTGGGAACAGCGTGTCAGGGCCTGAACAGGTTTGTATATCATTTGTGGAAGTAATACTCAAAAAAACTCTAAAATCAACTTTTCATTGACAGTGAGATTGACCTTACTCTCTCAAGCTTGGAAACCCTGGCCAGGGTCTTTGATAATCCGAACTGTTCTTTTACACACAAAGCTCAGGTAATAAATACACTCTCATACGGAAACACTGGGATGGAACAATCTATTGGTGTTAATTATTTAAATGAACTTACTTACTACAATTTTGTCAAAAGGGTCCAGACATGGAGATAGACAGTTTGTTGTGTAAAGTTTCAACCTTAGTGAGCCTTCTCTCATCTTTAGAAAAAAAGGTATTTCTGTGCAATTACAATGAAAAACTACAATTGTGAAGATGTGGACTGACATTTTCTCTTTGTATTTACAAGGTATTACAAGCATTACAAGAGGCAGTGTCTAATCACAATTTAGCAGTGCAGCCAAACCCACCGCCGCCACCAGAACCTTCAACCATCAATGTGACATGTTTTGCACCTGTCAAGAATCCTGTGAGGCACATGTCCATCCACTCCTTCCAGGTAAAAACAACGGATCATAAATCATGCATGTGTTTTCTTTATTTTGTTCATCATTCTTTTTCTATGCAGGTGAAGATGGTACGCTATGGTCGACAGATTGTCTCTGTCGATGTGGACTCAGGTGTAATTCTGTTTGACAGAAAAGCTGACTCATTCAGTGTTGAAAAGGTTTCCCATGATCGAAGTAAGTCCACTTCATCACATTCTGATACATTACACTACATTGCCCATAGATGTGTATAATTGTGTCATTTGCTCCATCAGTTCTTCAGATTGTCAAATTTCAGAGCAGTTCAGCCAAGGTACAGATGGTGGTTGACAAACTCCACAACACACCACGAGAGATGATTTTTGAAAGTGCCAGAGTATGACTAAGCTGTCAAATGTCCTTCATTTTAAATGTTCAAATATTTATCTTCATGCTTTTTTTTTCTTTTCAGAAACGCAATGCTTTCTGCCAACTCCTGCAGCTGATGAAGATACGGCACTCTGGGATGATTGAACCAGACCTGATCTCTGTGTTTATTGGCACGTGGAATATGGGTAATGGAAATTGTATTCACTTGTAAAGGCAAGGAATGGTACGGCATTCAAAAATGAAATGTTTTGGTATACAGGTGGCTCCTCTTCTCCAGGAAGCTTGCGGTCATGGGTTACTTGCTGTGGTTTGGGTCACACTCCCGATGAGTCTATTGGCCATCTCCCTCATGATATATATGCTGTGGGCACTCAAGAAAATCAACAGAGCGAGAGAGAGTGGACCGAAAACCTCAAAGCTACTCTTCGCAGCTACTCTCACATTGACTTTAAACTGGTAATCAACCTCCCCTATTGTTTCCTACTGTTTGAAGCCTTTAATACTGGCGAAGAGGCCAATAAACTGGATAAAAATAGCAAGTTCTTATTTCTTTGTAATAGAGAGTTGTGTCCTGTAGGTGGCAGTGCAGTCCCTTTGGAATATGAGACTGGCAGTGTTTGTGAAGCCTGAGTTTGAGGGGCGCATCAGCCGCGTGGGCACAGCCAGCGTCAAAACCGGATTAGGCAACACGTTGGGTAAGACCCAGCAAATAATCAGGGGCTATAATTTTGTCATGCATTTTAAACTATTTTATTCCCAGGAAATAAAGGAGCTGTCGGTGTCTCTTTTTATTTGAACGAGACATCATTTGGGTTTGTTAACTGTCACATGACGTCTGGAAGTGATAAAGTCCTTAGGTAAGTATTCTATCGTGTTTGCTCTGATGTCATTGTTTGAAAGTTTATATTGTGCTTATTTTTGTTTATAGGCGAAACCAGAATTTTATGGATGTACTAAGACTGCTTTCCCTGGGTGACAAGATTGGTCCTTTTGACATCAGTCTTCGATTCACTCACCTGTTCTGGTGTGGAGACCTCAACTACAGACTGGACCTGGATGTGCAGGTTAATTTATGCTGGATATTGTGCTGGAACAACTGCTATTCAAATATGTTCTGACCATGATTTTGTATTATAGGATATTTTAAAACATGTTTCCAAGAGAGAATTTGAAGAACTCATGTGTGCCGACCAGCTAACCAGAGAAAGACTAAAGAGGAAGTGTTTCCTAAATTTTAGTGAGTTTCTGATTATTTCTCCACATTTCTTTGTATGTGTAATGATTTTATTTCATTTTTTGTTCATGTTTGTCTTTAAGAGGAAGAGAAAATCTCATTTCCACCAACTTATCGATACGAAAGAGGTTCCAGAAATTGTTATCTTTGGCAAAAGTACAAGACTTCTGGGGTAAATATTTGATCATGTTGTACAGAAACACCATTATTTAATACAATCAATGTTAGTGCAATTTATGCATTTTATTGTTAATTCTTCATTTAAAAAAAAAAACTTACAGTTAGCATTTAATTTAACTGCTGATTCAATAGCTATTTAAATGGTGATCTGAATTAATAACACATTACTAATCATCATTAGTAAATGTACTGATTGTAAACAGCATAACATGAGACAAGAGTCAATATTCTGAATTGTTTCATCTGAATCTTAAAAAACAAACAAACAAACACACACACACACACACACACACACACACACAAAAAAACCTACTCTTGAGGTAAACAACTCTTTCGTTTAACATCTAGTATGCTGTTTACATGCCAAATATATTTTTATGAGTCATCCAATCCCTGCCTGAGAGCTCTGGTTACGGCATACTTATCTTCACCAACAGTTGTTGGTTGCATTATTCTCATTCTAGCTCAGTTCAGCAGCGGCAACAAGAGGCTTTCATCTGACCGTTTTTTATAATAAAAAAGAAACATTTTTGTTGTAGGTGCGAGTAAATGTACCTTCGTGGTGTGACAGGATTTTGTGGAAATCATATCCAGAAACATATATCACCTGCACGGCATATGGTATAATGTTTGAGTGAATAATAAATGTAATATAATAGTATAGTTTTTTTTTACTTTTTACTAATATTTTTTTTCATGACAGGTTGCACTGACGACATCTTCTCAAGTGACCACTCTCCTGTTTTTGCCACTTTCCAAGTTGGAGTGACACCACATTTTGTCTCCAGAAAAGGTGCTGTGAAGGTTTTGTTAGACACACAAAAAAAATGAATATTTGCATTATTTAAAAAAAAAAAGCTAACAACACTGGTGTTAAACAGATAAAAGAACAAGCATCGAGAAAGCGTGGATTGAACTTGAAGTTGTTGAAGTCATTGTAAAAACATCAAGCAAAGCTACATTTTTTATTGAATATTATTCACCCTGTCTTGAAGGTAAGGTATCCTCATTCAGTACAATGTGTAGTTTGTGTAATGCAAACATATGAATCTGTCTATTTCTGAATGTTCAGAGACACGTCGTTCTTGTGAAAACGATTCTCAGAGCTGTGATGTCCCTGGGTTTCTGAAGCTTGGCTGGTCTTTTAAACAGTTGCCAAAGGTATACAATTGGTTAGAGATAGTTTTTCTTAAAAAGTTATATTCAATTGCCTTGTATTTCCTCTGGTAGCTCTTTCCCATTTTCTCTGACATGGAGTATCTTCAAGATCAACACCTTCTGCTTTCTGTGAAGTCATGTGATGGCTTTGAATCATATGGTAAGAACTGTACAATGTAAAATTGTTCATTAAAATAGAGCTGTGATTCAAATTTGAATCACATCAAAATCAGAATGTTTCCTGATCACAATAATCAGCTTTGGACTTTTTAATATAACATTTGTAAAAGAGTTTAGATTAGATTAGATTTGGGGTGAATAGTTTTTTAAAGTCTTATCATGAACCATATTTATCTGTTTAAAAAACAAAAAATGAAATTGAAAATTGTAATAGAGAAATGAATCCCTTTTCACCTGTATTGTCCAGCCCTATGTTTAACAAAACTCTAATTAACTCTCAATTTCTTTTCTGTCAGGTGAATGTTGTGTGGCTCTGCGCTCAGTCATCGGAGCCTCAGAGCAATTTGAGACATTTTTGAGTCACCGTGGGGAAGAGATGGGCTCCATACGAGGACGGGTCAGAGTTCATATCCCTAAAGACAGAAGAGGAACCAGGGCTAAAATCTATGGTTGGTGATGCATTGGATA
The DNA here is from genome assembly GCF_026437365.1 of Eucyclogobius newberryi. Lineage (NCBI taxonomy): Eukaryota > Metazoa > Chordata > Actinopteri > Gobiiformes > Gobiidae > Eucyclogobius > Eucyclogobius newberryi. Next base: position 19,075,892 of record NW_027315735.1, on the reverse strand, counting down.
CATTTGGTTGGTTGTTTCCTGTTTCCACCTTACCCTTACACTTCTGACTAAACTTTCATTTTTAATAATACTGCTTTACATGCTTCTGCTTACATTTCTTCCTCCATTTGGTTTTACAATTATCAATGGCTTTGCACTTGCTGCTTTCCACCTCCCGCTTCCTCTTTTGGTTCCTGATTGGCTCACCCTCTCCAGATGCATCCTGAGACACAAAGCACATGCATAATGTGTGACCAGGTCGGGCTATACAATTTCATTCAAGAATTGCCTTTTCTCTTTATTTGGTGAATAAAGAAACTAGATTTAATTGAAAATGTATGTATTTTTAGAATTCTGTTTGGATAAAGATGACAAACCCTCTGTCCGAGGACACCTTTCTCCTGCACAAACCCGGGTCCCAATTAGCAGGTAATAAAACCAGAGTTCTTTTACTTACTAAGACTTCTCTTGACGTACTGTGATGTCTCACTGCATGTGATTTATTTGTTTGTTGTTCCAAGCAGCTACACCAATCCTGCCTATTTCATCTTTGAAGGGGTGTCAGTTTCACCCAGACAGCAGTCTTCACCTCATTGCAGAGACCCTCCTGTTATCTGGTCTGGAAATGAGGTTTTGCAGCTCCCCAAAGTCTCAGGACGTCCAGACTTTGACCGAAGGCTCAGCCGCAGAGCTGACTTTACGGAGATTGAAATTCCAGCCTTATTGCCACAATATGCACAGGCAGATGACCTTCACACACCCCAAACAATCTCCTCTTATCAGCTTTTCCCAGCCAAAAATCCCCTCTCCATTTCCACACCCTCATGTATTTCAAAATATCAGGAACAAGCTGTGCAACACAAAGTGAAATGCATTCAGAACACTGTCCAGGACTCTGTTCTGCCTGAGAAGAACCTCAAAAACTTATATATGAACCACTTGGTGATCATTAGAGACAAAGACGCGAACCAACCAGAGAGAACCAGTTCCATCCCTTCAGTCAAACCTCCGGCAGCTTTTCCTTATGTTCCGGCTAAAGCGACCCATTCTCAAGCTTCAGTTCCCTGGCTGGTGGAGCAACAGACGCCAGGCTTGACTGGAGACAACTCTCTGACTGCTTTACAGATTGCCAAGTCTCTCAGTGAGGTAGATTTCTTTCCCATAGAACAGAAAAGTCCTTCAATACAGCCAAAGCCAAAGTGTAGAAATGGTCCTAAAATGACAGTAGACAGAGAATATAGTTGGGCTAAAGAGGTACAAAAGTCTCATCAGTAGTAAAAGTTTTGTTTTTTTAAAGCACACATCTAAAACGGCTGTACTCTATTACAGGTGTCTGTCCTTCAGGGTGCACCAGAAACTGTGAAGGAACTCCTTTCTAAAATGGGCCTTCAAAAATACTACCAGGGTCTTCGCCTCTGTGGCTGGGATGACCTGGATTACTTCTGGTAAAAATATGCCATTTTTATTATTAAATCATTAATAATGTCATTGGGCTTCTAAGGCTTTTGGTTTGCATGCCCTTGCATGGTTAGCACCAATTGAAAATGGGAATTTTGTGAAGTATTTTTAATTATAAATTGCCTCAGGTCTGAGGCACCACTGTAACTTCAATATTAACTATTCCTCAGTAAGTAGTTCATTACCGACAGCAGTTTAAGGAAAGTAAACACTGTTTGACCAGGAGAGTGAAGCATGAAGGACTTTAGGAATCCTGATTAGTATTTAACATTGACAGCTCGGATACTTTACTTTTTCCCCACCCATACCAAAGGCCACACTCTGGACTTAGTCTGTTCCTCTCTCCTACCCATATCTAAGCCCCACCCCCTCCCCTTCCCACTCTCTGATCATCTCTGCATCCTTTTCTCCGCCCCCCTACCCTCGCCCCACAACCCCAAAAAACGCACCATCACCTACCGCAATATCAAGTCAGTCAACCCCCTCACGCTCTCCCAGCTCATATCCTCTGCTTTCCCCCCTGACTCCCCCCCCTCTTCCCCCGACGACTATGCTGTCATGCTCAACACCACCCTCTCCGACTCCCTTGACTCCCTAGCCCCCTGGAAAACCTCCTCCGTCTCATACATCAACCCCGCCCCCTGGTACACCCCTGAACTCCGCACCATGAAGCAGACTGGCCGCCAACTCGAACGACTCCTCAAAAGAACCCGCCTCACCGTCCACGCCGAAGCTTTCAAATTACACATCTCCTCCTACCGTGACGCTCTCCAAGCCGCCAAATCTGCCCACCTCTCCACCCTCATCAACAGCTCCCACCGGAGCCCTCGCACCCTGTTCTCCACCGTCAACAAGCTGCTCCAGCCACCGGACATCACTCCACCCTCCTCCCCTGACCTCTGCAACTCTTTCCTCCTTGCCTTCAATGACAAAATTTCCAAAATCAACAGCTCCATGACTGCCGTCTCCATTAACTCCATCGTGTTGTCCCCCCTGTCTGTAAATACCCCCCCCTTTTTTATTATGTTCAGCGTCTTTGGGTCACTGAAAAGCGCTATATAAATAAAAGTTATTATTATTATTATTATTACTTTATACGGATGCTGTATCTGCGGCTCTGCTTGTACTTTCTATACTGTACTCATGAACGCTTGTTTTTCACAGTGGCATCACAGAGGCAGATCTCCGTGCTGCTGGAGTAATAAATCCTGCTCATCGCCGCATGATCCTTGAAAACCTTCCTAAAAACTGGAACTGACAAATTACAAGGAGTTAATGTGTAATGTAATTATGAAACTGGAACACCTATTTGAACTTGTTTCTAACATGAAACACTGGTCATTAATATCAACACTTTTGTTCGATTATTTGTTGTATACTAAATATATCTTCAACAAAAACTTGTGTACATAATGTATACCTAAATACGTGAAGTGAATCTAACATTGATTTTCCAGTTAAGTTCTGTATATATTTTCAAAATCCACCTTTCCGTCCTTGTGGATATAGTGTTTCAGAACAGCCGTTTGACTGTGTGCAGTGCACGTCACTCTGCTATTATTGAGCCTAGATCCTTTAAAAGCCATAAAGTCTATGGCTATACATATCTATTGCAAAGCGCTGCCTTAGATAATTTTGTTTACCATGTCATCTATGGCACAGATGAATGTTCATTGTGCAAGTTTTATGCTACCTTCGCAGCCTTAAGTACATAAAGCAACTCTTGACCATCACTAAGCAATGTAAGTAGTTTTGTATAGACCGAGGAGAAGGGCTGTTTTGTTGTACAAAGATTTTGATGACATATGTGACATTGCAGTGTATTTTTCTATTGCACAGTGAGTTTTGTGTGAGACATTTTTGTTGATTAAACTGTATTTAATGTTATTACCCCATGGAGATGAACTAAAGTCTTATCCACTTGTGTTGGTGAGACAGTGACACAGTTTCAGTGATTTCACTTTCAGTTCTAGTTACTTATTATTTGGATGTTCAAACACATCCCTCTGTGTGACCAAACAGTTGTGTCACTGACCACAGTGTCACCACTGTCCTGTTAATAGTAGTGTCAGTATTGGGATTGCATAGATAACTGGGAACAATACAAATTAAGGAAATACAACCCATTTTCCATCAACCAAAGAATACATGGGCCTCTACGTTTTTTTTCTTTCAGCATTTTATGAACTATATAGGTAATTTATAGCTTTAAATAGTATTTCACGTAAGTAAGAACGTACCAAAACAATATTTAGCAGCAGACATATGTATTCCATATGTGTGGAAGTCAGTGGCACACTTGGATACATAAGCTGTGATCCATTCACATTCCTGACTGCAAACCGCAGAAGCTCCTCCCAACTCCAGACTGCTCGTCCCAGCACAGCATATGCACATATGCACACATTCAAACATGAACATCCAACTATTGTCACATACTTTGCTTTAAATCCATTTCATTTACATCAGACGACCCTAAAATCTCTAAATTAAATCATAGTTTTAAAACACTTTGGGGATGTTAGGCCTGTAGTAAAACCACAGGGAGATCTATCTGCTTTTCACATCAAGCCAAGCTCTGCTATAACATTGTAGTTCTGAAAAGGTTCAGTCAACTCTATCCTGTATACACACCATTTGGTGACTTATTAAATTATCATCTTATCTCGTTAGTTATCAAGTTTATCTATGTTATATGTGAACACACCCAAAACATAAAAGTTTATTTTTTGGGTTCATCAACGTTTCACTGTCAGTATGTCTATTCATACAGCACTTTTTTCTGAGGAGATGACCCCTTGTTAGTGCATGTGAATATAATGCCGTGAAACAGCACCCGCGCGTTGCTTGGTGAGTTCATAAACGGAGCTCTTTGACTTTCACGTGGTTCTGTCTTTAGTGCGCAGACCCGTCCACTCAGCAAAGTGGCTTCCGACTGCAGGAGATTTCACTCGTGTATTAATAGGCGTAGCAACACTGTCCACCGTGATGCATTTCGCTCCCATGAAGCCTCCTCTGAAGTTATTGCAAACTTGTGCGTAATTGCGTCTCCTGAACCACACGCGCGCGACGGAGAAACGGAGAAAGTCCTCTGCAGTTTTCACCTGAATTGTTTTTCGTGTCTTTGTCTTTTTTGACTTTGTTATCGGATACGCTGTGTGGGTAAGTGCCAAAGACCACGATTGTTTGTAACTGTTAGCCTGTTATTTTAGGCGCCTGTGATGAGAGCAGATGCCTAGATACGTAGTGGGCCTAAAACATGCCCCAAATACATCTTATGTGTTATTGTGTTGCCTTTTTAAGTTAGACTACAGCTACAATGCGACGAGAGCTTTTATGCATTGATTTTCTATCCAAAACTGCAGAATATAAAGCACACCCAGCCCGTAGAGTGAATCCAGATACCTCCAGTACACTGTTGACACAACCGTGAAACAGCACCGTCCTCTAAACTAAAGCAGGGTATGTTTATAAAATGTGTATCTGAGTTTGTGCCTTTTGTCTTATGTCGACAGATCTCGCTGTCAGAATGGATCCGGGGGTCCTAAGCACTCATGTCCTATTCAAGCACAATCTGTCAGAGGTTTCCATCCCTGTCTTCAACTCTAACTGCCGCTTCAATGAGGAGTTCAAATACATTCTTCTGCCTGTCTCCTACAGCCTGGTGTTTGTGGTGGGGGTTGTGCTTAATGCCACGGCCTTATGGATGTTTCTAAAGATGCGACCATGGAATCCCACCACCGTCTACATGTTCCATCTGGCTCTCTCAGACTTCCTCTATGTCATCTCCCTGCCCACACTTATCTACTACTACGCCAACCGCAGTCACTGGCCGTTTGGAGTGGCCGCCTGTAAAATTGTGAGATTCCTTTTCTATGCAAACCTGTACTGCAGCATCCTGTTCCTCACTTGCATCAGTGTGCACCGCTACCTGGGCATTTGTCATCCCATCAAAACTATGACCCTAATAAAGCCTCGCCACGCCCATCTGGTGTGTGGCCTGGTCTGGGCTGTGGTCACCATCTGCCTTGTGCCGAAACTAATGTTTGTAACGACTTCCAGGCGAGACAACGATACACTTTGTCATGACACGACCAGCCAGAATGCCTTCAATGAATATGTGAACTACAGCTCTGCCATCATGGTGCTTCTGTTTGTGGTCCCCTTCACTGTCATCATGGTGTGTTACTGCCTCATGGCCAGGTCACTTTGCAGACCCCGAGTGGGATTATCTGCCAGCCAACAAGGGAATGCCTCTCGTCAGAAGTCTATTAAACTGATCATAATTGTGCTGGTGGTGTTTGCCGTCAGCTTTGTTCCCTTTCACATTACAAGGACCCTCTACTACACCTCCCGCGTGCTCAATGCCAACTGTGAATTCCTCAACATTGTCAACTTCACATACAAGATCACCAGACCACTGGCCAGTGTCAACAGCTGCATAGACCCAATTTTATACTTTCTGGCAGGAGACCACTACCGCTCCAAACTGATGTCTGTTCTGACAGGAAAAAGACAAACCCAGAGCTGGCCGGGTCCACAGCAGGGTCAAACACAAGCCAACAATAATTTTGCTCTGAACTCGCAAAATAAAATGGACAAAGAGGTGGCAACAATAGAGAGCTAGCGAAAGCTATATCTTATTTTTATGATGCAGTTTTTCCTTACAAATATACATTTGCACTGAGCGACTATGAAACATTTTCTAACACTGCATAACCCTGATGTTGGAAAAGCCTTCTATGGTAAACTTGCTGTATATAGAACTAATAAAAAAACACCTGATACTGAATCCCACCCAAATAAAGAGAAAAAACAGCAAACAGCCATGTTTTTCTTAGCCTACTGCAATAACAATGAGGTGTTATTATACTGGGCTTTATAGGTATTTAGTATTTTGTCTCAGGCATTTAATGTAATTGTTGAATAATAACATTCAGCTTATATCAAATGAAGCCAAATGGCGCAGTATAACATGGTATTTATAATATACAAGTTGATTGTAAAATTCTATGCCCGTAATGTTTACGTCTCTGAGCGTCCGCAACAGCTCACTGGTGCCACCTTGTGGCGGAATGTTAGCGGAAGTCAAAGTGTTTGCATGCGCTCTACCGCGCGCTGCACACAAACACGTGCAGCAAGAGGCCTCTTCAGTAAGTTGTTCATAGTTTTTTTAAACATATTTCTTTGTGTTTAAGTCTATTGCCAATGGCAACCGTTTCGATCCATTATGTGTCCTGTTGACTTATGAAACACGATTTCAATAAGTGGTTATCATAATAGTCTACAAAACCATTAAATTAAATTTCTCGGTAAAATGTTTTATTTATTGCTCCTAGGTAGGCTACTTAGCCTCCTATAAAGTCATGACAGTTAGGGTTATAGCTTCATCAGAAATGTAAAAATGTGTCTTAAAACCTTAAAATGTCTTAAATGTAGCCTATAGTTCATCATAGAATAATTAGCAGTATTAGTTTTAATTTTTTTAACCCATATTGTGCGCGTCTCAGATTTCGATTCCACTGACAATATTGACAAAGACTGCATGAGGTGATACAGCCCAAGGACACTGCCCAGCCTCAGCAAAAACATGCACATGCACATAAGCAGGTTCTTTTTCCCAGAGGAGGAGGAGCACGAAGCAGCCTTGATGGAATAGCAACTATTGAAGCTATGTTTTTAGATTATTATATAGGACAAGCTTGGTCAAATTTATGATTTGTGGTTCAATAGGCCTATCTTGCTAAATGAGCTAAGATGAATTACCAGCTATATACATATTATATATATATATATATATATATATATATATATATATATATATAAATTAAAAGTTTATGAAATAAATCGTTCCTTATTATGATGAAGCTGACACATTCACTGCTCACCTACTGTATGTAGTGCATATATTAATCTACTGAACATATCATAGCATAAAGTTTATTATTTATGACCTTGACATCACTGCGTTGGCATTTTATAGAGATGCAGGGTTCACTAATCCACTTGTAACCTCAGAACACAGTTTTATCAGCTTAAACTGTGTCAGGGAAACATGTAGCCGTGGGCTTGTTGTGGCATGAAGTAAAAGACAAAGACAGAAATAAGAATTCATTGATTAATTAATATCAGCCTTATGGAGGAACAGAGAAGGAGAAAAAGGGAGTGAAACATTGGAGCAGAGAAGAGCAAGACGAGGTGAAGCGGAGGTGGGAGACGCAGGAGAGCTGAGAACTGTTTGAGAATGTTTGTGAAATAATTGCAGTGTTATAAAACATACACACTAAAACTTGTGTCTTACCGAAAAAATGCCACAAAATTCCAAAACATTTTAATTAAAAAATACAAATAAAAGAAGAATAGATAAACAGCTTTTTATGACAATAAAACCCACATGTTTTTTATAACATTTTCATTTTACCTTAATTTGAATAGTGAAACGCAATAAGAAAAATAAAAATACAATTCAAATGCGCTTGAATTACACACACATGTAAATAGCCCCTATCTGGATAAGAACTTTGAATTCTTGTTTGTAGAATTAAAAAGTGACATCTTTTATTGCTTGGGCAAAACGTTTTTTGAAAAACATGAATATACAACTGCTAATTATTTTTGGTGTTTATTGACTCTAAAAACAAATAAAAAGTCTAAAATGATTAGAAAAGCTTCACATGAAATTAAAAACACTCTCACACAGGGATTAATTAGGCCTATTGTTATACAAATAAAGAGAGTAAAACACACACACACACACACACACACACACACACACACATATATATATATATATATATATATATATATATATATATATATGTGTTTTTACTCTCAGTTTATTTTTTTTCAAATACACCTACGCTGGGCCCTTAAAAGTGATGCATCTGTTGAGACTTCAACATTTTTGTGTTTCTCTCTTGTTTGACAAATTATAAGGCAGAGATGAGGGATTTCAAGGACGCATGGACTTCAATTTAATCGAAGAGGCTGCGAGTGGAGTGGAAGAGTGACACACAGAGGAGAGAAGTTCATTATTCTGCTGAAAAGGAAACCAATGGCTTTCACCGTTGCCATAGAGACGGCCTTTCTTCGTCAGTCAGACCTATGATAAGGTACTTCACAGCATTAAGCACAATTATTGCAAGGTAAAAAGGGGAAATATTGCTTCCCAATGCTAATAGATGTTAGATATTGATTGGCGTGAAGATTTGTGGGAGTGGGTGCCCTGGCTGTTACATCTGCTGGAGCAACGTTTGATCAAATTTGTTCAAGATGAAGAAGGATAGGCTTTTGTCGTTAAGGTTCAAAGTTAATTTGAGCTTTAAACCGTTTAGTATATGAAATGTGACACAAGAGTTATGCTTCATTGTATCAAAACAATGTAAAATCTTCATCCAGCAAAACACTTTCATATAAAAATATGTACTTGTTCTTAACGTCTTAATATTCCTTTTAGCTATAATCCTGCATTTTCATCATTTACACGGGCGTAGTAATTTTGTTGCCAAGTGACCGGCCTGCGTTCTTGCACAAAAGCAGGTGGCCTTGGCAGCAGCGAGGTCAGCACCCGACACCACTCCCGCTGTTGGGGTGCAGTGTGAGTTAGTGCATGGTGTGTGGTTGGTTGGAGGATTAGCACAGAGCAGATCCAGCATGTGGGGGGAATGGGTGGTGGGGGGCAAATTGTTTTAACCCCTATTACAGCAACCGCACGGCGCTTCTCTTATCTAGGCTGCTGCAGCCACTCATTAATATTCCCTACATATGGCACTGCTTTCTGTATCATTGTCTATTAATGGGAGGGATAATCGCTCATTCAATTATCAGGCAGTCAGCAAAAGACCAACCGTGCCTGTGCAGCTCTGGTTCACACACAGTGGCACAGCCCGAAACAGAGGTGTGCCAATGAGAAGGTGAGAGCGATAGCAGGGATTACAACATATTAGCTGCTTTAATAAGGCGGCCAGTCCCACCCATGCACAGCGAATATGGATATGTGGCAACAAGAAACAAGACTGAACTTGACAGCCTCAAAACTTAACTTAAATGTAACACACATTAACTTCTTTACATCCTGGCCCTTGTTGAATACCTAAAGGTTATATGTTTGTTGACTCGAGTTCAGTCTAAAGACTTTATAAGTGACTGAAGTAAGTAAGTCCGCTGGCCACGGCTCTGTGAGATGATCAAATGTGGCATTGATCCCTGTTGAGCTGTGCTTTGTGGCTGCAGGACCTGAGCTGTGTGTCCGCCTGCCGCTGGGGCCTTGGCCTGGACACGAGGGCTACTGATAATGGTTTGACCTCTGGCTGTTTTGACCTGGAAGGTCCTTGTTGAGTCAACATGAAAAGCCTCACAATAAATGAGTGGTAGAGTTGGACTAAGGCTGCAGTGTGCCTGAGTTTCTAGACGAGAAACTGCTACAAGCGGGGGTGCACTGGCAGAGTGTGAAAGAGATAGGAGGTGAAATGTTAACAAAATCTTATAAAATATGTAGTTTGATAAATTTTCGCATTCTGAATGAACCGAAGGCGGCTGTAGCTATGGAGGGCCTTTGTTGGAGGTCCCATTTTCTCTGGCAGAGCAGCACGCTCACAGGGTCAGCGAAGTTACGAAAGTAATTAAAGCTTGGTGATTCACTGCCTGCTGCACAGAAAAGAAAGCAAGCTGTCATTCTGATTTAGAAAAATAAATTACAATTTTAATAATGGGGGCGGATGGGGGTGCGAGAACATCTAGAGCCGTGCAGGGTTGGGGGGAGGCGGGGTGGGCATGTCGGATGGGAGGAGGGTCGAGGGGGTTGCTGGCTGCCTACTTATCAATAGTTGCAATTTTTTGAAACCGCATCGGTAGTACATTGCGAGAGCACAAGTGCCCTTAAAAAAAGAAAACCCTGGAACATTAACATACTGATTTCATGCGCATGGCAAAGGGCCTGAGCCAATATCAGAGAGGACTCAGCAGTCCTATTGTCTGCTGGGACTCTGGTCCCCTCTGATATGAAAATTCAATTATTTTATAACTAGATCTGGCGCTGCGTTTTGACAGTCACCGTTAGCGCCTTGCCAGCTGCATCAGTGTGGGGGACCAGAGGCTCCTGATAGCGAGAGGGAGGCCTTTCAGACATTGACATGTTTTTGGGGGACAAGATTGCCTAAATGTGTTGCATTTAGGGCCTGAAAGTTAATCTAATGCACCACCATTATCTCACTCAGGTAATTCCAATACCGCACTCAATCTATGTTTACGCTCTTGCACGGACCCGCATACTCGCACATCCATTCATTCTTCAGCACTTTGAATCTGATTCCCAGGCTTTCTGCATCCAAACAGGTTATGTATTTATTTATTTCCTGGCAGTGCACATTCTCAGACCCCCGGAAACTATTTAAAATGAAAGTTGTTTTCTAAGAAGCATCAGCAGTTTTGAGGAAATTATTCTGTAGAAAGACACAAAAGAAACAGGAAAAAGTACTCAATATATAGACACTATTCAAAACCGAACAGTTTTATGTTTACTTTTCCAGTCCAATCACATTCACACCTGATACAGTTTACAACTTAGTTTCTCTTTGTTGCTGGGCAGATTTGCGATTGTAACCCAAACAAATTGCAGATCAATATATTAACAGCTGCATGTGGGAACTTTGAAGTGGTGTCCATGCAGTCAGATAGGCTTGCCTAATTTCTGGAGTTTATGGAACAAAACCCTTTCATTTCATTGTATGTGTTCTGAGGGTCTTGAAGAGAACAGGAAGCAGCCCCCTGGAATGGCCCTCTCACTGTGTTGTCCCTATTAAGCCGGCCTGGGAGAAGACGTACCTGCCTCCGCTCATTAGGCCGCTGTGGAGTACGCGCTCAGGCCGCACAAGAATGGAACATTAATTAGTATTCTCTGCAGGGGGAACTGCCATTAGCACTTAATTAGGAGTACGAGTACTATTCAGCCAGGCGGCCTGTTAGAGTCTGACACAATATGTTTCTATGTGTGTCTCATGGCAAATGTGCACAAATGACAGCTGTTTGTGCGTTTGCTGTTGTGTAGATTTAGGTAATATAGAAGTACTATGTATCCATTCATTTAGTATGCTCCAGATCTGTGGCCTCAACGTTTAAACAACCGTGGCAATATTTGACTTTCAAGTTAAGATCTAAAAAAAGAATAAACCTTGATCTGATTGAGGGATGGACAAACTGATAAAAGCACTTTAAACTTGGGTTAACTTTTTCAAAGTTTAGCTTGAATTGAACTGTTATTATTTTTAGTTCTTGCATATATATTCTGACCTGTATAACCCCAATTATCAATTGACCAATTCATTTTTACTTCTGTAATAGTGACTTTATCACCACTATGGTAAAACCAGGCCTGATGTGAGACTAAACCACTTCTAAACCTGAACAAATCCAGGATACAAGAACTGAATAGAGCTTTAATTGGGACAAAATTAGAACTAAGCTGACATGGAAATAGGCCTGGGACTATATAGAAAATTTGAATCACAATTATTGTGGCCAAAAGAATTGCCATTAATAATAATAACTATTATTGACTATTATAGAATCATACATTGTTGTTAGAGAAATCATCAGTGATCTTAAAGAGAACATCATGGTATATTTTGTCTTCCTTTTTATCACAATTAACGATAATATTGTTTAGTTGCCCACCTCGAGATGGGCACCCATGTAATGTTTTCAGTGTGAAATGTTTTCAATAAATCATTGACTGGGAATACAATTAAACCCATAAATGAAATGAAAAAAAAGCTGTTATATGAAACCTGTAGGGGTGGCCGATGAGATCATGATTACATTTCACCGAATTGCTCCGGCCTGTTCTGACATCCCTTTCTGGACCAGAGTGAAAAACTCACACCCAACTTTAAAAAAACTTTAAATCTAGCAATAATAATCTTGCCTCTGCTCTGAGGTCAAAAACCATTGAATGTTGTCTTTCAAAACGTTAAGTCAGCGCTGCCCTCTCAGCTGTGTTGACCTGAAACGGGGCAAACGTTGCTGCCATCCTGCCGTGGCCCGCTCTGCTAAAGTGTGTGATTAGGGGACTGAGGTCAACCTTTTTCATTTGGACTTGGGGAGGTTTCTTTGATGTGCTGAGTGGGCATTCTTCTCTCCTCTTTTCTCTGTTCTCAGTCCAACATTGTCCGCTCCGAGGGCGACAAGGGAAGCTGTTAACCCACCTCTCGGTCCACTCTCTCCAGCCACCGCTCCACATCACCTCCCCCTGGTACCTTTCACTTCCCGAAATCTGAGAGGCGGAGAGGCTGTCATTTGCCAATTTGGACTGAATGGGCTGGACAGTGGATTGAATGTCGTTTTCCCACCAGGCTGCACCATCCACACCAGCAGGGGAGGGAGGGGCACACTGGGAGCGATGTAATGCTAGAGTAAAATTAGAGCTTTGATGGCAGCTAATGTGTGTGATGGGTGGCACCGACGTGGATTTCCAGTCAGGACGCCACAGGTTCTCCAAATCTCGCTCTGTCTCAGCCCACTGACACACCTTTGAGATTATGCGGGCCCGGCCTCCATTCACAACACTGTAATTTCTCCCTGATCACTCTAATTATACATCTCTCTTACTCGGGCTGCTGCAAGGCCGTGCAACAGACTGGCCCCGTTTCTCCGCTTCACATACTGTCAGCCTCTGAGGGATGAAAGACACTGCCGAGCGACTATCTCATATTCCCAGGACAGGTGAAAAGACAGCACAGATTTTGTTACCGACGTCTTCCACTTAACATCCTTGGCGCAAAATACTTGTGAGCGATGATGCAATTGAGTCAAATGACGGAAAGTAAATCCAAAACCCTTTGAGAAATGGGCACATCTGATCTGAGTGACGTTCAACACACTTTAAACAGAATCCGTGTAATGCAATTGAAACTGAAGAATATCAAGTAGTGTTTTTACGATTGTACAAAGACCTGTTCTAAGCGTTGATCTAATGCATGCAGACATCAGTTAGTTAATTTATTATTTATATGTAGCAAAACCCTTCAGAGTTCTTTCCTTTAGGGGTTTTGAAATCCACATTAATCACTGGCGGTCCGAGAAGGCACCCCACCCACCCCAGTCCCGCTGAGAGACATGAGGTGAGTGAAACACAACACTGGGACCTGCCCGAGGCCACACACACCTCTAGATGTTTTGATAGGATCTGGCGCACGAGCGCTACAGTGACGCTCACACACATGGAGGGTTGAAGGCGTCTTAAATATCCATATCAATCTGCCGGCCTGTCAACTTGACAATGATGAAACACAACACCATTAGCAGCAGAAGTGTGATCCTGGTGTGTGCAACAGTAGAGGAATGGATGGTTTTGTGAAGACATTCCCTTGGAGTTCAGCCAGCACACTGTTAGTCAGTAAATACTGGTCTTAACCCAGATATGGCAGTGAATCACTCTGTTTCTGTCATATGAGCATACATCAGGGAGATGGTAGTCTAGTGTAAATTGAATCTGATTGCATTGGGTTTATTGTTATCCTGTCTCATTTTGGTAATGCATACGCTTGTGTCCGCGTGCTGTGATTGTCCTCTTCCTGCTGCATAGAAACCATTGTGTGCTGCTCTCCGTGTGATGGGCCATGTTTTGTTTTTGGGCTCTTTCACACCAGCTCTATTTTTTTAACACAATAGCCCTTGCTTCTCTCACTCCGCATGGCAAGCCTTTTTAACAGGAAGCTCCAGGTCAGTTTCCCCTGCCAAGTTTTGCAGCCTGCCATGTTGTCTATTCTGCTCAGCTATTTAAAAAATGTTGAATATCAACAATGGCTTTCAGTGGTGCATTGTCAACTTTTGTATGAAGCAATCTTGGCTGAATGAGATGGGTCCCAGAGCAGGGAGCGCTCAGCTGCAGTGTGCAGTACCACACCAGGGCTGGACTCTTTTCCACTCTCTGCTTCTCGGCCACAGAGCAGCTTCTTCTCAGAGATTAGATGGATGAAGTCTGGCTGTTCAACTTGTTCTCGGTGATCTCTCCTTGTGGTTGGCGCAGTCTGTTGACTGCAGACTGCTGTTGAAGGTGTGTCTAACGAGGACTGGGACCAGCAGCAGCCTTGGAGAAGCCACAGCTTGGTGAGTGTCCTCAGTTTACTGGCCAAAGTGGGAGGAGGTTAGCAGTAAAGGTAGAAGAGAAGAGGGAGGGATGTTCTGTAAGAAGGAGCACCACAGGCTTATATCGTTGTACATTCCCTGCTAACAAACAACATCTAATATTAATATTTTTAACAGAATTGCATTTCACCTGTTGCGTTTGGAACTTTATATATTTAGAAAAAAATACAAACTTAAATTAAATCTTAAAAATCATGAATATATTTAAATAACTGCATTTTTAGCTACAATACTATTCGTTTTTTTCCGTTCATATTCCTATAAGGGCTTGTAGACTGCACTGATGCCGATCACAAGTGCATACATCTATGTTTGCGTACGACAAAGATGAAAGGACAGAGGAAGAGCTCGCTTGCAGATAATAGTAGCTTACGCTCTTTGTCCCGCTGTCAGTCACAAGAGGAGCGAGTGCAGAAATCGCGTTAAAGCAGCGGTAACATCTTGTATGTTACATTGACATATCTGCCTGTGGGGCAATGAGCCGTCCCCACTGCATGCTTTTGGATGTTTGCATGCTTTATTATTATTATTTTGCCTTTACAGCATCATTAATGCATATAGTTTACATTTTACAAATTTTAAAACATTTTTTGTGGGAATACAATTTATAAATACTATCACTGAATAAATGTAAAGGAATTTTACATTAGTGTTTTTGAACCAAGCTAAATCAATTTTAGATTAATAGAATAATACAAGATTAAATAGTAAAAATATTTTCCTCTAACCTGAGCCAAATATTTGTTCCTCTCTCATAATTGTGGGCACATGCGTGTCCTGTCCCGTTGCAGAACCTGTCCTCTGTGTCACCTCCTGGAGCTCAGTGCAAGGTGACCACTCTGGTCCGGGGCCGGTTCATACATTATCCTGTCAATGCAGGAGCACCCCACCTTCGTTTGCTCTTCTCTCACAAGACGTAGCATAATGAAACAGCAATAATCGCCGCACTCATCTCGTCATGCCCAAGGTAATTAATATATTTGGAGGGCGATGGCTAACTCTTAATTAAACTATGCCTTTTTAATGAGGCTTGGGCAGTGACTAAATTTATGAGTCCTATCTGTTCTATCAAGTGCCTGACTCACAACAAAAATTTGTCATTTCTCCCAAATCACTGTAATTGTGTATGATGATACTCATGATTTATATATCAATTTAAGCTTGTTTGTTTCTTTATTTAAGGCTTAATAAATTACCCCTGATAATTACCTACCCCAGTTTAGGGTCCCAATTTCTGCAATTAATGTGATGCATAGTAGAGTAACAAGTTAATTTTGGAAAGTGCAGATAGCAACATGGCAACATAAATCATATTGGAAAAATGGGCTGTATTTAATTAATTAAAGTTACACTGCAAATTAATTGTGTATTCTCACAATATTATCTTAAACTAATGAAGGCCTAACAAAGGAAATGTTTCATTTTTTTTATAGAAGCTAGATTAGTGGGATCTCAATTAAGCCTAAAACAAAAGAGAGCTGCTTGCTTTGGCACAGAGCAAACCAAAAAGTGACCATTCAGCACTTTCTTCCAAACAAAAAAACCCTGAAAGTTTTCTTTTGTTTGCGACAAAGTGAACATGGCAGTGATTCAAAAGATACATGAGAAATAATGACCGCTGTAATTAGCCAGGAGCCAATACCAGCCGATAAAGAGCCGATCATGTGGAGTTAGTGCACGATAGTGACTGAAATTATCTTTTTTTCTGCTGTCAATAAAAGGAATTCAAATGCAGTTGCAATTTAGAGCATGTAAATTTACTTTTTAATAGTACAATATGCATTTATTTGGAGATTGTTTTTAGACAAAGTGATTTCTGGTGTTATCTTGTTGCACAGTTACTGATGCAGCAACAAGCACCCACTCAGAAACAAAATCATATTTTATAAACATTTTCTGCCTAATTTAATCTCAATTGAAATGTGCTGCTAATGGCTCTGGGTTCGTCACTCTGAACCATTTACTGTTTTTTTTTCTATTTAACGCACCATATCCCAAATGCCTCCATGTGACTGTTCCCTAATCGACTGGTTAAAACCTCTTTCAGTGATGACTAATAAAGATTGTATATTCATTTAAAAATGCATTCACTGATGTGTTCTAGTGTGATATTAATTTTATGGTTTTAGCCTCATTAGTCAATAAGCACTGGTAAATGTACGTGTCAATTACAGGAACTGAAAGGGTCAGTGAGCATATTAATTTAGAGCTGCACAGACCGCTGCGTTTGATGATGCTTGTAACAGTGATTAACCCGGCAGCATTCTGAAATCCTAAAGTGATAAGTGACATTAACAACCTAGTGAGGATGTCTTGCCGTGGTTGTGAGTGCGCTGTGGTCACGCCTTGTCTGTTCACCCCAGTGTGAGGTATTAAAGAGATTATAGTGTTAGCCATAATGAGAAGGGACATGCTTGGTCTGCGAACAAGAAAAAAATGTCAAACATTGAAACAATTTTTTTTATATCTTATTTGACCAAAATTTTGAATAGCATTTATTTTTGTGTTGTATTTATTTGACAAGGACTGTAAAATTAAACATTGCCACAAAATATAACTAATGTCTATGTGCTTCTCACCACAGGCGAATTACCTCCAAGAAAAAGGTACGCCTGCCCTAAATGTCTTTCTTGTTTTTTAAGATTTTTTTACACTTTATGACTGTCTCAAAAATATGTACTATTTACAATGTAGGCCTTGCAAAATTCTTTGCTTCTAAGTTCTGTAAGGGTTAAACAAAATCTTTAAAAGAATATATATATTTTTGGTATTAATTGGGGAAAAAAATTAAAACTGCTCAGAATATATAGATTATTCTTCACCATATATTTTGACTATTTTTGTGTGTGTTAGGCATCTTAATATATTAAACACTTTTTCTTTCTTACTTTAAATTGGGTCAAATAAGTCAAATTAACATCGGGATTATGTACCGGGTATGATGAAATAAAGAGGAAGACTACTTTTCTTCCCCTAAATGACCCGTGAATATAATTTTACCTGTGTTGAACTGGGGGGACGCGCCATTCACGTCCACACAATAGGAACAGCAGACCGTGCGTAAATTGCGTCTTCATTTGCATTTGCATTCCGGACCCCCCTTCACAATAAAAAAAAATCATGCCAATCTTAATGAGATGCTCTCATTGTGGTTGTGATTGATAATCCATTATTTGTCAATTAATGACCTGCTCTTTCCAAAAATCACTGTCTAATGTCAGTGAGTTAAAACAAAGTTTTGATTCCCGGTGTGGCTAAGTTTAATGTGAATAGGCCTTCTCTGTTCAACTGCACGCATGGCGATCTGATTATACACGAGTTAAAATGTTTTACAACATGCACATTTTCTCGATTTTTATTTGCTTTCTTTTCTTCAAACATTGCTCTTAGGACAAACTAGCAGGATGCAGCTAAATAGGATTGACTGTGGACAAAGGTGGGATTAATGGGTCATTTTTGTGTAAATTAGTAATTCTAAAAGGATTTTAAATCACATAAGTCTCTTTGTCAAACTGAAATAACATTTTCATTCCTTGCCTCAAGGCCTAACAAACATTGCATATTAGGCCTGTAAAGAAGCAAATATCTTTGAATAGAATATAGGTTATTCTGATCAATTTCATTGGCTAAATTAAAGCATAAACAGGGCTTTCTTTTATTTGTTCCACGCTTGCGCACATGGTTGAAGAAAACCAGGCTATATGTAGTAATTGTGAGCATTGACGTGTGAGGTCCCTGAAGGAGCGGCCCGTAGCGCAGCTCAGCTGTGGCTTGTGTGGAGGCCAGTGCGCAGAGCGGGCTGCAGTGGTGGTCCCGCGCTGCTTAATGGGGAAATTAGCCGCACGCAGGCCCTCATTACCAGGACCCAGGTTACTCCTGCAGTTTCTATTATTCTTCTTTTCTACCGGACCATTTCCATAAGCAGATTACAAGAGGATCAGTGCCGAGATGTGGCCAGATAAACAAATAATCGCTCCCGAGAAGGATGCGGCGACTAATTGGACGTGGTTTTTATGGCTCCCGAAACGCCCCATTAGAGGACGGGCAATCCGCGTGTGCTGATTGTGTCTATATATGTCCCCTGCATGAGAGATAGGCTTAGTGTTGATTTAATGCCAATCAGATTTGCAATTTACAATCTTTTAAAACTGACAAGGGGAAATGACCTTTCAAGAGATTATTTTTTCGGCCCATTTAAGTGTTTTATTGAAATGACCATATAGGTTTTCAGAAAAATATTTTAGTTTCGTTTTTTGAAAGAAGAAATACATTCTCGCGGTAAAATGTATCGGTTGAAATGTAGCTTACGCCCTTTTTTTTGCACGTAAAACTAAAAGGGCTGTGGTGTGTGGGAGCTGGAGGGTGCCAGCGGGGGGTGATCTGGAATGCGCATAGGTGCGTGGTAATGCCATGTAAATGTC
Source organism: Eucyclogobius newberryi (assembly GCF_026437365.1). Lineage (NCBI taxonomy): Eukaryota > Metazoa > Chordata > Actinopteri > Gobiiformes > Gobiidae > Eucyclogobius > Eucyclogobius newberryi. The sequence continues at coordinate 19,056,891 of NW_027315735.1, read as the reverse complement.
CGAGGTGTTAATGGCTGCTCTCGATGGTCCAGGCATTTGCAGGTGTGAGCGCTTCGGCTTCTGTCGCTAGTTTCAGAGTTTCACCACGAGACACTCGCAAATGAGCATATTTGTAATACCAGATTAACAAGTGAACAAATAGGAGGTGTCGATTTTTGGACGAGCTGCGAACGAGGAGCAGGCGCAGAGCGAGGACTTCAACACGTCTCAAACAAACTTTTCCCCAGAGCGCCGGGTCAGGCCTCTCTCCTCCACAAGAGGTCGTTCATGTACTTTCCTGTGAGCCGCTCTCCGCTTACATCCACCCAAACCATCATCTGAGGCTAACTGTAAATCTCCCCGCTTAACCCTGCCCGGCCTGTGGTGAGGTTTAGGCACAGGTTGAAGAGCTCATGTTTGTTGGCCTAATAATGCTAAGTCTTTGTTTTAAACCTGTAAGGTGACGTTTTGCTGAACTGTTACATTTTTATTACGGCAGGACTAAAGTTGTTGACGTTGTCGTTGTTGCTGTTGTTTATTTGATTAATTTCTGTAGCCCAACTAAGTAATTATTTAGGCAAACAGAAAGCTGTGTTTGTGTAAAAAAATAACGAAATCCAGCCTCACGGGGCTTTTCCCCGGCCCTTCAGATCTGTTCCTGCTGTTTACTCAGACCACGGCCCGCACTGGAACTTCAGAGAGAGAAGCTCCAGTATTATCACATTATAAACATTCTTTGATAAATTATTAAAATGATTTAATAAACGTCTTTGAACAAATGGGCTTGTTAAAGTAAAGCGGTGCTTTCCGTGGGCTGCATGTTGAACATATTTATGTGACAGTTCAACATTTTACTGTAAAACTTTTAATAACATTCAAACCATTAATAAATTGTAAATACTAATAATAAGCATAAAAAGGCCTACAGTTTGTTACCATGATCTTTTAACTGGCCTAAGTGACTCAGTATTTATTGATGAATTTATACTTATTTTGTTGTATCTGCTTGATCAGATGAGTCATAGAAAATGTGTAAACTCTGTCTCTCTCCTTTACGAACCAAAACACCGTGATGTGCGCTCTGATTGGCTGAAAGCTGATTGGCTGCCCGCTCCTCATTGTAGCGCTGTCAGTCCAGGTCACATGACGCGGCCACTAGGCCTATTAACAGTGGAGGCAGGCGCACAAGTTTCAGACTTGAGTTTGCGAGAGGAGATCACGGACTGAACTTACACCTGTGCTCAGAGAACTTCTCCTCACTCACCAAGGCTACTACCTCTAACTTTAACTTTGCCTCTCTGCTTTTTGTGCCGCGTGCACCCTCCAGCCGCCTGAATGTATAACATGATGGAGACCGAGCTGAAGACCCCGCTGCCCCAGTCCAACACGGGCTCGGCGCCGGGCAGCAAGAACAACAGCGTGAGCGACGCGGAGCGGGTCAAACGTCCCATGAACGCGTTCATGGTGTGGTCCCGGGGTCAGCGCCGGAAGATGGCCCAGGAAAACCCCAAGATGCACAATTCTGAAATCAGCAAACGTCTGGGAGCCGACTGGAAACTTCTAACTGATGCTGAGAAGCGACCGTTCATCGACGAGGCCAAGCGGCTGCGCGCAATGCACATGAAGGAACACCCGGATTACAAATACCGGCCACGCAGGAAGACCAAGACCCTGCTCAAGAAAGACAAGTATTCTCTGCCCGGGGGACTGTTGGCGCCAGGGACAAACCCCGTCAACAACTCCGTGTCAGTGGGACAGCGCATGGATGGTTACGCGCACATGAACGGCTGGACGAACAGCGCGTATTCCCTGATGCAGGACCAGCTCGCGTACCCGCAGCACCACAGCATGAACAGCCCGCAGATCCAGCAGATGCACCGCTATGAGATGGCCGGTCTGCAGTACCCCATGATGTCTTCTGCGCAGACTTACATGAACGCCGCGTCCACGTACAGCATGTCCCCCGCGTACACGCAGCAGAGTTCCAACATGGGCCTGAGTTCCATGGGCTCCGTGTGCAAGAGTGAACCCAGCTCCCCGCCGCCCGCCATCACGTCACACTCGCAGCGCGCGTGCCTCGGTGACCTGCGGGACATGATCAGCATGTACCTGCCCCCCGGAGGTGACAGCGCCGAGCACTCGTCCCTGCAGAGCAGCCGGTTACACAGCGTACACCCGCACTACCAGAGCGCAGGCACCGGTGTCAACGGCACACTTCCCCTGACTCACATCTGAGGCGCACTACAGACTCGAACTTTTATAAAGTACTTGGATACTTGAACATTTTGGTTGCTATAACGTTCAAAACTATTTCAAAAAGGTGGACTTGTCTGTTGCGCTTTTGAAATGGACCACTGAACGTTGAACTGATGCGTAAGAGGCTTTTTATCACAAGTATAAGCAATCAACTTGTAGAAGAACTGGACTTCTATATTTTAACTAATGCCATATTTTCTGTAAATGAAAAGGCATTGTGGCCTCGTGAGGAGGCTGTGTATTTCAGAAAAGCTGGATGGAAAGTTCATAAATGTTTACACTTAAATTGTAGAATGTCGGATGTATTGACTGTGTCCAAATTTTGTAGTCTTTTTTGTCCTCGCCTTATAGTTTTAAATGAAATGTTAAGACTGTGCAGGTCGCAAACAGGTTTTATTTATAGTTCGTTTTTTCATTAGCTTGTGGTCCCCATGTTGTGTGAAAATACCCCATTGTTTTGTAAAATGTTTTTGTTCTCCGATGGTTCTGACAGTGTCATGTTTACTCAGTTTCTTGAACGAAAATGTTTATTTAAACTGACGTTTCTACATATTTTAAGACCATCCTCTATTCTTTAATGCTGAATAAATTTGTACAAAACCTAATTTTTGATTCTGTGTTTTGTGTTGCATTTGTTTTATTTCACTGTAGTGCCTTTAGAAACCAAATATATTTTTTTCCACTTTAAAAGTTTGCACTTCAGGTAATTGAATGAATTAACCGTATTTACATAAAAGGTTAAACAATTTTTTTCTGAACATTTTCATGTGGATACGTTTGAAACATGGAATCACTTAAAATAAATAAACTATTATTGATTAGCACAATGTTACCATACACTTTTAATTTTAATTCCTTCTATATTCATATTGTATTTATTAGTTTGACAAAAACAATCCTTCAACTTTTAATTTTACTATATATATATTTTTACAGCATTAAATAAAACTCATTTAAGAGTTAATCTATATTTCAGCCCATCTACAGAAATGATGGTGGTCAGTTGTGGTCTTGGTGGCCTTCCCACACTTCCTCAGCCCTGATCCACTGTTGAGCGCTGCAACCTGGATTAGCCCTATACTTTTGAGGAGGGAAAGATTATCTGGACCTCCCTGCATTCACTGACAGGGTCTTAAGTCACTCTAGCGTGCCAGCAGCCAGTCCTCACCTAATCACACACTCCAACTTTTTGTAATTAAACAGCTTCTCTTCTTCCCCATATTAAAAGTATTTGTAATGGGCCAGTTAAGTTTTCTATTTAAAAAAATGATGTCCAAAACTTCTTGCCTCTCTCTTTCTACCGCTCAGTCTCTGTCAAGGAAGTAAGAAAGTTTTCTGCCTTAAAACTCTTAATTCTGATTGAATTTGAAATGTATTTTTTGGGACAAGGTGGATGAGCAGCCTGTTGACTGTTGATTTGGTTTGAATGTTCTGGCAGTGAGGCTGTCCGAGGCTGGTCCCCATGCCCCCCTTCACAGAGCACCCTGGGGCCTCTCTCTCCAGTCATGTGCAGCTCTGTGCCCACTCAGCAAGTGCAGGCATATCCTACTTCCATCTGCCTGTGACCTCACAGCCCTGTTTATTTAACCCCCTCTCCAAAAACTAACCTAATTATAGCTTTGTAGAACATGGATTCAGCTGATTCCCAGTGGACTTTGCCAGCGTAGGCTTGAATATCTAAACGCACGCACCTAGCTATGGTGTCACTGATGATCTCACAATTTGGAATCATATTGTCAAGACAAGTTTTTCTAGTGGTGAGTCCCCTGGAAGACGTGACTGTGGAAAACCCTATGCTCTCTTTACGTCACCATTATGCGTGGAAACTCATTACCCAAATCTGAATGACGGCCTGACATTACTGACATCACTAATGTGGCTGTTGGACCGGCTAGGTGACTTGCTGTGAGAAACACACCTTCAGATCTCAGCAGCCCTGTCACAGCCCTGTCTGAATCCTTAGCCATGGGACTGCACTAACTGCTGTCCCCTCATACCAACACTGAGTTGCTGTCGCTGTATTCGGGCCTTCAGTGCTGGAGGGGCCTATACTGGCCTGCCTGGCCTGAGCGTCCCTGTCCACTGCAGAGAGGCTTAGATTGACAGCAGAGAAGTGTGTATGTGGAGGTGCGGGGGCCGGGGTGGGGGTTAATCTCCCTGAACTGGGGCAGATGTTGTTAACGAGCTCCTCTCAGGTCGACTCCCTGCGTGGGAAAATGGCATCAAATCCTCCTGGGGTCAGGGCTTTTGGGCTGACCCACTGAGAGCCATCCCTCTCCAGTCTCCCTTCATCCACTCATCCTCTCCTGCGTTTGAGCATTTGACCACTCTTCTCACTGCTCTTGTAGAGTGCATCCCGCTTCAAGGCTCCTGCTTGTACATGAGCTCTAACAGACTTGTTCCGTGATGCAAATGGCTCATTAAAGATAGCTGTGGTTGTATCGCCATTGCCTTACACAACCACAAGGCATGCCAAGTGGGAAGTTCTTCAAAGACCAACATGCCGCCTTTCAAAACAGTGCATCCACCCTTCAACCTGGCGATTATGACTGTAAGCCAAAGGCCTTACACGTTTTCAGCCCCTAAAGTATGGGAGCAGACATAATCTAGTGTAGATTTATTCTCCAGAACCATAGGCTAACTAAAACTAACAGTCATGAAAGTGGTGAAAAACTTACTTACATGACAACATGTTAGTCTTTTCAGAATGTGTCATGTTCAACACCAGGTTCCTTATTACATGTTAATTTTTGGGTGAAAGCAAATTAGTTTGACAATTGCACAGTGCCACTCCAGGTGTTTCTGAATGCGTGGGTTTGTTTTAGTATACCGTTATATAATAATATAAGAATAAATCTATAATTTTATTGTTACTTATTGTAGAGGGGACAGTTGTCTGCTGGTGTCCAAGATGTTCATGTTTGCATATACTACCAAATTTGATCTAAAAAAAATTATTTCAAATAAAGAGAAAGAAAAACATGCATTACTTCTACTTAGTTTTAAATCATGAATTGTTATTGCAATACTCAGCCTGGATTAATGGCGTAAAGTTCAACTTTACTTTACTAATGTATATGATAATTAAGTATATTTTAAATGACAATATTTAATTTTAACAAGTTTTGGTATGAGAATGTTACAGTTTACTATATGTTACATACAAAACTAAAGTTACAAAAATTAGTTTCAGAACTTTGATTACATAATTCTTGTCAATTTAAAAACAGCTTTTGCATGTGTACATAAAAAGCATAGTCCTGTTTGTTTTTAGGTTTCTCATGAATCATCCCAAATAGAAAGTCGCTTTGCTCTCTGTTGTTGTGGACTTGTTTTGGGATTATAGTGGCCTTTGACTCTAATGTGAGGGTCATCCATTAAGGTGTCTGTATAACGGTGTGTTTACTTTGTCCCAGCAGGTGTGTGTGAATATGAGACTTTTCAAATATGAGACAGGATTATAGCCGCTTTGTGCCTAACAAAAGAAATACAAATCACACGAACAGTTGAAATGAAAGCACTCCTGCCTGCATCCTGTATATTTAGAGTTCTTCAAACCAAAGTCTTTGAGGTTTTGTTCACCTAAGCCCAGCTGAGGTTTTCTAGAACTTGTTATTGCTTGCGAATGTGGATAAAGGAAGCCGTGCAAAGCCACTCTTACAGCAGCATGGAATGAAACTGGATTAGGAGGTGTCTTCCTGAATAACCTGTAAGGGCAATTATGTACAAACGGCTGCTCCTAAAGTGTGTGAGTGAAGAGTGTGTGTGCCTATCGCAGATGCTTCTTTTCTGTGCTCATCACTTTGTCTATGGACACTGGAGCATGTAGCGTTCCTTTTAATTTGCCAATCTAGAGTTCTGACCTCACTCCTGACATGTCATGGAAATACCTCAGATGGGGGCAAGTCTGTGTGCAGTGACATATCCATGCCCTGGGAGAGCACAGTCAGTTTGGGACAATAGTCAGGGGCAAGGAGATGAGGGGGCGACCAAAAGCAAGAGATTAGGCCGCTCATCTAGGCCACAAATATTGATTAGTGTTTGCAGAGGACAGTGAGAAGGAACACAGGTTGACACACACACAATGGCTGTGTGGTGACTGTGCGCTCAGATCATATGGCTACTGTCAAAGTGCGACAGTCATCACTTAATGTGCGCCCACGTGTGTCCATCGCTCACTTACACTCCATATCTTTGACATAAAAAGTGGCGCACATATGATAGAAGAATGTTGTCAAACACAGACACAGATTTATCCCCTTGGGGGCGGGCACTGGTCATCTTTGGGACACTTTATCTTTTAGTGTAGGTCCGTCTGGGTTTTATGGGAGTGTAACCCTGGGAACTTGGGGGGAGGTCGTACATGTTCTGCTACGGGTCAGTCCTGACTGACTCTGTCACTTATTGATTAGTTGCCATGGAGAGTTAGCCAGGCCATCTCTCTTGGAGGTGTGTCTCCCAAGCCGGCGGCCGTGGCCAGAGGAGCCTGCAGAGGCTTTGTCTGCAGGGGGTCACTGTGTGTGCGTGTGCATGAGTGTGTGACCTCACTAACTCTCACTCATGCTTCCTTTTTCCTCATCACTCCTGCCAGGGCCCCCTGGGGTACCTTTCTACAACTTTAGCCTCTCTTGCCTCTTGGCGATCCTCTGAAGAAGAATGGCTAAGCTCCTATATCTTTTTTTCCTCAAATGCATCAATGTTTATGCATATACCTTGTCCCATGGGACATGTTATAATGGGGATTGTACATTAATTGTGCAAAGTTATTGAGCTGTGAAATCCCTGGATTTGATCCCCCTCTCATCTCCATAGACCTTCTCTCTATCAGACTCAAGTTATCTGTGTTGAAGCCGTGCAGAGCAGTGGTCCACCTGCAGAAGCTGACAGCCCATTGAGTTGACTGTTTTAGCTAGAGGGGGGATTTTCACACCTTTGAGAAATATTTAGAACTAGGTGAACAAAAGGAAATCAATTTCTTTTTGTTGACATTATTCTTCCTTTAATAGTTTTTTGTTTTTATTTTGTTGCTATTAAAACTGGTGATACATCACAGATTAAATCCCTAGTTGTTTGAACAACTGTCAAAACATTTTGAAAGTATTTTATTACTATTTTAATACCTTTTCTTTCTTATTCTTGTCTGTTTTAAAATGGTTGGACTTTTTACAAAGTGTACAGTTGACCAGTAGCAGTATTTAGTAGCTATAATTGCATTGCCATTAGCCAGAACAATAGACCAAACATTTACAAAAGAACGGTTGCAGTAAAAGGAAATGGTACTTTAGTATTTTATTACTCATTGTAAATGTTATGGAGGCAGACATTGACTTTTGGGTATACCATTGAGATAGTTTCAGTAACTGCACACACAATTCTTAAGCTGAAACTTGTCGACAAGGGCCTGTACCCCCTTAAAATCACACCTTGAATGCATAAACATGCCTCTGCTCCACACATCACCCCACCCTAGGGGTCCTGCATGGCTTTAGTGCTGCGCTGTGACACCAATCAGAGGAGATGGCGGGCTCCTTTGTCATGCAAACACCCATCGCTTCTTGTCTTATTCAAATGTCTGCCCTCTCTCAGTCCCCTCACTCTCGATCACCCCTCCCGAAACCGTTACCCCTTCCCCCGACTCCTCAGCCTCCTATCCCAAACTCCTCAAGTCCAAGTAAAGCTGGCCTAGGCCTCTCTCCTGGGGGTCAGTGCATCGGGCTGTTTCCAGACCTGACCGAGTCTATTTCATATTCAAATGTTACAATCAGGCCCCTGACCCACAGGGGGCTCTTTATGGCTGCGGCCCCAGGTCACCGGGTCAAGATGGTGATTTAATAGCTCAAGCAAAGGAAAGAAGAAGGGGTGCCAAGTGATTTAAAGGATGAATGAGTAATAAAAAAGCATTTTTCCTAAGTTGTCATGTAAATTTCAATCCGTATTCAATATGAGGTTCCCTCAACATTAAGGGCCTTCCTCAATGGATTTCTAGTGGACTTCAGTCATTCACGATGAAGAAAGTCTGTCTTCAGCCTCCACTCTTGACTTGTGCTTGGTGTAAACGGTAGCGTAAAGTAAAGCTGGGCAGGATTAGGACCAGAGATAAGGAGACGGAAAGACTCATCACACTTGTATGGTGCCACTGTGTCTCAGATGTCCCTGTGCTCTGGAGTGGCCTGTTATTCCTGTCCAAAAGGGTGTGTTCCCAGTGCAGCAGCTCCAGTAACATAGGCATGTCTGTGATTATATATGTATTAGCCACAAAGTAAGCTATGGTGTTGTTGCCCGTCTGTTTGTTTGTGCTGAGTAGAACCTTGTGACATGCTGGGGTCTCAACAGTACCCTGCTCATTTATCTGTTTAAGCAGGTGCACCCACTTAATGGTACCACTAACCAGTATGTGACTCACCAGTTGTGCCCTGTTTGTACGCCCTAAAAAGTGAGTCACAATTTAGCAAACATCAGTGATGAGAGTTTTAAGTACTCAAACTCTCTAGACCAGAGGTATCCACACGTTTTAAAATAAAGGACTGATTGAGGGCCGTAGACTGCGGGTCAATACAGTGAATAATTGAAATAGGGAAATTAAGTACAGGCGTTTAGCTGGACAAGCTTTTGGTTGACCAATGTTTTAATGTCTATATTCTTTATGGTACATTTTCTTGGTGTCTTTCATTGCAGTCTGTATAGCATTTTGTGATTTTTATCTGTGAAAGGCACTCAATAAATAAAGTTTTACTTACATAGAGTACATACTTAACACCCTCAATGGGAGACAGTGACACTTTTGATAATGGTTTTTTAAAATGTAGAAGTGTTTTAAAACTTAAGTTACCATAAAGCACTGCTGGACATGCATGATTTATCTTTTGAGGATAAGGATATCTTGAGATCAAAATCACTGAACCCCACACTCACTTTTCAGGGCTAAAATCATATTAACTCTACACTACATGACACAGCTCAGAATAGGCAGCACTGTTAAATCATTTACAGACTAAAGCTGAAATATAATCCTCTTTCCTGAGCCAATCTGTAGATTTGACCGATATTCTGTGTATTTTAAATGCATTTGTAATAAAAATGACAAATAAATAGTCACATTATAAACATACCTTATTAGAACTTAAATTATTAGGTAGTTCAGAAATTGTTAGTTGCCTGTGTTGGTTGCCCTTGTAAAATTTCTGCAAACTTGTTTTTTCTATATATTATGAAACTGAACATGTTTCTACTCTGCAGGTGGAGTTTCAAGCAGCTGTGGCCCGAGAGACTGGGCGCTGCAGTGGGAAGTGGCCGCTGGACAAAGTGTGGACCAGGCCTGAGTGGGCACAGCAGCACTCCCGTCATTACTGCTCCTCTACTGGCTCTGAAGAAAAGTCACTCTCCTCACACGACCACCCTGCCACTGCCCACGCTCACCGGGGAGGCTCCTGCTTGCTCCAGGTCGCACCACCCTCGCTGTGCGGCTGAAGTGCTGAGGCGATCGTAGATGTATGCAGAGGTTAAACCAGGGTAGGGGGGTTGTGTTCCTCTTATCTCCCTGCTGACCATTCTCTTTCCCATCCCTTCCTCCACCCACACCCCCACAACCCCCGGCTTCCCCTTTTGTGGCCTGTGCACCTGCAGTCCTTGAATCTGGGCAATAAAGCTGAAGGATTTGTCTACTGGAAGTTTGAGTCGGGCAAGAGGGGGGAATCATTAGACAACATGGGAACACAAAAGCAACAGGTTCAGGCCGCGGCTGTTTGATATGCTGCTGCTGCTCCGGCGTCTTTCCCACTGATGGCTCTGACCAAATGCAGTTTGACAGAGTAGGAGTGAGTTTAAGGAGATTTACTCCCTGTTTGGGTTTGTGTCATTACAAATCAGGATGATCTGACGCATGATCATATTTTTACGATATTCTTGTTGTTGTTGTTGTTGTGGTGCTGCTTTTCGTCCAGGTTGTCCTTGTAAATAAGAATGTGTTCTCAACTGACCTACTTACGGTAAAACGTTGAATAAATTAAAAATGTATAATGAAAGAATTACGGCTGCCACCGCCACTGTAAGCAGCACTTTAACCTGTGCTTTAAACAACCCTGATGTCCTATGAATATTAGTGGCACATGACATTTTTTTCACACTGCTAGAAAATGCATTGTGGAAACTGTGTTAGTAAGTAAAAAAATATATAAAACTATAACAAATAATATTAATCAAATGTTGTTACTTTATTCTCAATGATGCTTTACTGTGTGGACAGCTCTTCTATTTCTACTGCTAGTATTATGCAGGTTTATATATGTATTTATGGACAAAATATTAATTTAGAGCTAAAAAAGCCTGCACTGTGGTCAAACTCTCTGTGTAGTAATCTAGCCTGTTTGGGTAAGTGTGCAACAAATGTACAAATTCTTACAGAAATGGAAAGAGTGATAAAATATAAGAGGAATGGCCTTACATATATGAAATGATTCTGGGCCATATTCTGCAGACCGGTTAAATTCCACACCTGTTGAAATGTTGTGTTCAGTCATGTAGAACTTTTTTTCTCACCCATTGCATGCCAGACCCCCCACATTGCAAATCGGTGCAAAGGAAAAAAGATTCAGCTCTTTCAGAGTGCGACCATGAAGGCAGGGGAAATCACTCTAAACGGTCTTAATTCTGCCATTAGATGAGAGGCAGCACGGTGGGGATTGGCTGGCCCTATGCTCCATATTCACAGAAGCAGGATGAGGCTGGAAAGTCCTGCTGAGAAAATGGTGTCGTAATCAGGAGCCGGCAGTTCTGCCTGATCAGGTATACCAGGCCTCCTCCTCCCTCATCTCTCTCCCACCCTCTGCCCCATAAGGAGATCCTAATAAGAGTTTGGATGTAGTGAGCTCTTCTTATGTACAACCTGGCAGGAGGGACTGGTCTGAGGTGGGGGTTGAACCTTGCTGTACCCTGTTCTGGTGCTGGGATAGTGGGGTGCAACTTTTTTGTTCCCACATTTGATTATTCAGGTTGGCTGAACTAAATTCTGAACCCATAAAATTTGTATCCCCTCTGGGGGACCATTTGCATATATTTTGGGACGCCCTCCCTCACATCCCAATTCCCCTTTTTCTCAGAAAGTAAAAGAGAAGGCAAAGCAACCAGGCTTGTCTAGGCTTTAAGATGTCACCGTGGTGTGAAATATGGGCACAAAGCAGGCTCTTTGAAACTCCAACAATCCCCCACCCAGCAACTTCGAAGCGACTGCCACATACACATACAGTCCATGGGATCAGCAGCCATCAACATATAGTTTCTCCATCACACACTCTCCAAGTTAAGAAGTATTTTGAACACATCTTTGTGTGCTCAGACGTGGTTAAATATTTGAACAAAAGTTATATAGACCCTATATATAAACCTATCACATTATAGTGAATTCACAAATGTGACTTCATCAGCAGTGCTTCTCTGCAGGAGTCCGGGCTCGGCTCAGAACTATGATAAACATGTCAAACCCTTACTTGTTATAATGCCAGTTTTGCTGTTGTCAGAGATTTAATTTTCAGACAAAAATGTTTTAAAATCTTCAGGTCTTTAAATTCGTGTTGGGATATGTGCCCACCAGCTTGTGGAGCACAGGAACACACATGTTGTCGGGCACATGGTCTGAGGATAGGCAGCTCTGTGTACGTCTCCACTCAGCCATAAGAAACACCTGTTCATTTGTTTGGCCAGTGTCCCTTTGTTCTGCAGTGTGCCAACCCAACCGGCTGGCATTACATTTCCTGCCCATCTGTATGGATAGTTTGGGGAGGTGATTCTTGATGGCATTTCCATCACATGGGCCGAGTAGCTGTCATCCCTGTTACCCTCCCCCTCCCTGTGCCCACTCCTCCCTTGGTGCACAGGCAGAATGCAGTGTCAGGAGGGTGAGCACTGAGCGGCCATTGTGTGTGCTAACCAAAGCGGAATGCCCGGGTGACAAAAGGGGGAGGAGTGGGGCTCAGGGCACACAAAGCCAGAGGGAGGAGAAGGCAGTGGGGAGGGAGGGGCTATATGGGGCAATCCACTGGGGGCAATATAGAAGACCCAGTCAGGCCCAAAAACTTCTAGGCACCCTAAAATCTCTTACCACCCCCCTTTACTGACTATTGCCTTCTACAAAGGGCTTCCCAGTTCATAGGCCGTGTTCATATGTCATACAGTAGTTAGAAGAAAACTTGTTCCACTCACACGCTTTGATTTCTGGGGGAGAAGTTATTAGTCATTCCCTCGAGCTGCAAACGGATGTTAATAAGATGTTTTTGCCAGTAGTCGCCATGGTGTCGAGTCTCTTCCATCACTTTGACAAATCGAGCCTTGTCCTTCTTGTCAAAACCAAAATCCATAAGTTCTAGGAATGAGATGAGATCTCACAAGACATCATTTCCACATGATTGTGCACACAATGAATGATGTTCTCATATTTTTTCCAAGCATATTTGACTCAACAAAAACAGTTTATGTGCTGGTGAGTAGGACCAGAGAGAAGCCGTATTATGCAAAACGTTTTGTTACAATGACATAAAAAAACTTTGAGGCCAAATATCTGAACTAAATTAAATAAGTTACTTACTCAAATCGAATCTTGCCTCTTGTGGACGCAATCTCATTTCTGGTCTTGTTTTGTGGATATTGTGTCTCGTCCCACACCCCTAATAAGTACCAACATATACCACAAAAATCCCTTATTTTTTATTGTTGTCTTGGGGGGGGGGAATTATTTTGTGAAACATGACCATCTTCATAATACTGCCTAGGACAATCCCTCGCTTTACCTCTATATGGCTGATGCTTGGGATTGTATGGGGGCAGACCAGGGGTGTGTTTGCATGTAGTTACCTGCCTGTTCCAGAAGCTAGGAGCAGTCTCATCTCTGTAATACATCCTGAGGCGAGAGTGCGGCCATTTACAAACACGCAAAGCAAACCCTGAATTAACCAGCACTATGTGCACATGCAAGTAGCAGCACATCCATTTCAAACAGTCACTTCAACCGCATTGTCGTATCATTAATAGCAATTATGCTTTTTATTATTCATGAATGCGCTGTTGTGTTACAAAATTAAGATCACAAGAAATGCATCCAGCGCCAATTTATCACAAGCATATAGTATTAAAGGGTTCTGCTTTAGTTGTGTCTTTATTGACAGGAAGATCGTTTTATTATTAGTATAGCAGAGGATTTTTTGGAGTCTTGCCAGGCCTTTAAATAGTATTCAGGATTGGAAATGTTTGAAACTAAACAGATCAAATGAAAGCCCCACTGCTGCTGCCTGTGACAGATAGTGATGCACAAAAGCTCACAGGACAGAGGTAGAGGGACATTTCTACTACAATCTAGTACAACAAATAAACCTACAGCCACTTCCACTAGACAGTTTTCCCTAGGAATCAACATTGTCCTGTTACTAATGAGTACTAAACCTACACTACCATTGTTTGTTATTTAAGTATTCACTGTATCTTGTATTCCATTAGAACCACCAACTTAAAAAAGTGCTTCATGTCCTCACGGTTACCCCTTGTGGGACTTTGCTGCCTTAGGTCTTACCTCTTTGGAAACCTTTAAGTCACCACTTCAAAGGCAGAAAACTTTGATGATGTTCCACTCTCATATGCACACTTGACATTTGACTGCCCCTTGCCTTCTTTTATGCAAACTTCTGCGTCCTTTCCTCCTGCATTTACATAAACTCCTTGGGGGACTGTTACTTTCCTATTCTATCTTTGTGAGTTGATAGGAAGTCTCTTGCTGAGTTGTTTTGCTTTATGTTGTTAGTGAAATGTTAAGGGTCACATTTAAAGCGCCTGCAGGTCGTAGTTAGGCCCCAGAGTAAACACAGACCTGGTTGATTCTGTGAGCTCTTTAACTCGCTCTGACAGTGGGATTTGTGGTGTGCACGTGTCCTCATGCATGTTTGAATGTGTCAGGTGTGATGCAGAGGCAGACCCTCCATCAGGGCTGCTGCTGACCCAGGCGGCCGTCATTGTTCTCAAGCTGTAAATCACCACGCTGCAATCAGGGCCCCGATCTAGGCTTCTCTCTTCCCCTTTCCACTCTAGATGATTCCCGTCCTGATTGGCCTAACTGGACTCCTGTCTGTGGTGGCAGATTAGCATGGATTGTTTTTTTGCTGTGGCATACAGATTGGGCCGCGTTAGCATTCACACCTCCACCATGCCCTGGGCCATTGGAGAGACTTCTGCTTTTCAAAAGCTAATGGAAATTAGGTTAGTAGCTTCATTCATAACTTATAAAATGTTGCAATAATAAAAAGAATAAACAGTGATGAATCAAAGGGCACATGGCAAATGTCACCTAAAGAGTCCAAACTTGTTTGATCTGTATTGTGCGAAGGATAGAGACAGAAATACATAGTATTGTTATGTCTGATTTATTGGCAACAAAATGTAGTTTACAGTGTTAATATTGGCCTTGAATAGTATCACTGTTCTTTCCCATCTAAAACTGAACTTAATGTAATGTTATTTTAAGCTTACCTCTTTATATTTTTTATGTTCTAGTTTTATTCTATTTCTACCCATTTTAAAATAAAAATGTATAGCCTGGTAGGGCTAAGCTATACCACAGGCACTACGTTTGACCATAGGCACTACTGCCTTCACCCTCCAGGCCTTTTCCAGCTCTTGGTATTCCACTACTTTCCCATGTTCCTAAATGGCAGATGGATTCATACCACTACATGTTTGATGAGCCTATAGCTTGATAACTTTATGAACAGGCATGCAGCGCTGTCGGAGGTGTGTTGGCATGACGATGGCCCCACATTATGGTGAAACAGTCTGTTCTTTTCACCAGAGCTTCAGTCCTTCTTGTCATGGATTAGAGACACATGAGGATACAAGGGGAATTTCCAAAGAGTTAGGATTTTTTATTTCAAAGAAGAGAAAGGAAAGTTTAACTTGGACTCCAAATAAAACGGCTTGTAAATTCCGGTCAAAATATTTTTTTAGATGGACCTTTTGTCATAAATGGTTTATGACAAAAGGTTTATTATTTTTTAAACAAAAAAAGGTAATTTTTTTGGTGAACTTATGCTAGACCAGTGGTTCTGAACCTTTTTCAGTCCCGACCCCCATAATGATAATGTAGCCTTATTTCAGTTGATTGATTTTATTTTCAGGGCATAGGCATGGATACATTTGATACATCAGCAATCAGGAATCTACATTTATCACTGTATTTGAAGGGTGTCAAGGCTTATTTAATACATTTTCAATGTTCCCCACATCATTTTGGGACCCCTGGAAATCATTTCCTGGCCCCCGTGTTGAGAACAGCTGTGCTGGACAATTGTGCTTTATATCTATAAATATCATAGAGGATTTTTTCTTCATGTCCCCAAAGTTCTAGTATTTAGTTTGATTTGGATTTGTGCCCAAGGTATTAACACATACTGCATTACGTATTATGGACAGGTACATGATGTTAATGCACCATGTGGATCAGCCCAGGACACGGTCTCCTGAGGGTGTGGGGTGAAAAGACTGCCTCAGGTGTATGTCTGAGTCCCGCCTGTGTGTCCTGACATGGGCGTAATGCTATCGTAATTATATTGATTCATGACTTGTTTCTCCCATTGCTACTATCACATCTCATTTTATTAGTCTCTGCCTGTCTCCTTTTAATTCTGTTTAATAACTATGTATTTAAATGGCTCTAGCAAAATAATTCATGTCTCACTCGATGCAGCCACAGAGCTTTGCATGCTAAAGGTGCAGGCCCAGTGCCAGTGTTTGCCTAATGTTGTCGTGTGTGTTTTGACGTGTTTTGTATGTGTTTGCCTTTGGTTTGGCAGGGTGGGGCTGGGTCCCCAGAGAGGATGAGTGAGGAAGAGGAGGGCGACCCAATCCCAGGAAACACAGGAAGATCCAGAAACCTGATCTAGCCCACACAATAAGGAAAACACGTGAGACTTTGGCACATGAAGGCTAAGGTTACCTGTTCACTGTGAACTTTTGGCCCTCGGAGCAAAACCTCTCCACCCTGTTGACTGCGCCACTCCTCCACCTGCCCGGCTGCTTTCTCAAGCCTTCCCTCCCACAAACTTATGTAATTAAACTTTTATATCCTTTTATGTCCTTGGCTCTGTAAAGTGCAATGATGAGTTTTTAAACATGTTTTTGAAAGTGAATAGTTTACTTGTAGCAAATAAACATTGAACATTGTTTTAATTTTGCCTCTTTGAAGGTGAATTCAGGTCAGTGCAAACCAAACTCTACACCTAGATTTGGTGTATTTGTTGCCTTATTTTACTACCTGAATACAATTTTGGGATAAATTTCATCTATACAAAGTGTATGTATTTTTTTTTTTTACGTAAAGTAATAATTAAGTAATAGTATCATTTTAGTTTATTAGTACATTTTCTCATATTAAAGTAGCACATATTAATAAGAATAAGAATATTACATAGACGTTTTCCTTCTCTGAACTGGTTTGACTAATGATGTTGTGGAGGTCCATCTTTCACCAACTGTTTGCCAACTGTCTCCCCTCAGACAAAAGCCAGTCTGGGCCTCACATTAGGGCTCCAGGAGTGTCCATCACAGGTGAACTCCTGCCACCAGCTGGGCCAACCTGCCTTACAGGTGCCCCACCCACACCCTTCGGCCTGCCGCTGTCCTCTCACCTGTGCAAATACAAGTCTGTGGAAAGAGAGAGTGAGTGAGCAACAAGGCGAAATAAGTGCAAAATGAAAAGATATTCCAACCTTTGGTTACAGGGTGGGGCTCAGCACAGAATACCGCACAGCTGAGCAAACCTATATAGCCATAGGACTTCACCTGTATGCTGGGCACACCATGTTTTCTCTTCTAATCCGCTCCTCCTTTCTCTAACCAGTCCCAAAGCGACAGTAGGCTAAGGCGCTCTTTTATAGTGAAGTGAATAGAGATTTCCTTTGAGGGTTTACAGTTGATATACACTCCAGCATCACTTTTGTGCCGCGGTCGCAGTGTGGAGTGATTTACTGCCTTAGGGGACACTTAGCTGCGTTAGATGTGTTCCCGTGTAGGTGTAGGCTTTATCTAGACATTATTCAGGAAATCCTTTTATCTAGTGATATCGGTTGTACAGTAGACGGTGATTTGGAAATGTGAGCTTTTATCTCTGAGACAGGGCACTGAGGTCGAGGAGAATTACGACATAAAGTACAGCTTGAGCTAACAAGAATTCATTCATAATTTGTAAAGAAGGAAGTCATAAAATTCTGAAAAAATCTGCCCTTGTAAAGTATGTTCTTCGGTAAATGTTCAAACATTAGTTTAGTTTAGTCTTTATTTGTCAGGTACTGTCGAAGTTTAGTCTATACAGACTGCGAGAGGCCAAGTTCATTGTGACCCATATGCAGCAAGATCGTCTTGACTCATGATAAATAGGACACAGACATGACAATAATTGATCAATATCCACAGTACCATGTACAAATTCATTAATCTTACAAGAGAAAATATGATATGCACCAGATGTATCTACTGCTACTTTCCATCTGCAGTCCATGGGCAGGGGAATATAACATGAATAAATTGTACACAATTCATTCATTCACAATTAAAATCTGTTACAGCTCATTAATAACATTAGGTCAGTGAAATACACAATAAAATGTCACCAAATTATATGATTTCCTAAAATTACAAAATTAGTTCATACAAATATTAAAAATACATCAAGTGAAATCACCAATACCTACAGAGAATTTCAGACTAATTAAAAAATAAATACTTTTTTTCATTTTGGATGGTTTTACTGCACTAAAATCTAGTATATTGTTGTTGTTCCTTTAACTATAATATCACACAGTATGGCATATAATTGTGCTGCATTAAAAGTTATGCTTAAATGACTGAAGTGTATAGATGACTTTGGTAAATATACTCCTGAAGTATTGAATAACTTTACATATACTCTATATGTTATACAGATGTGATTTAAGAAAAACTCACTATAATTATAAGACTAGCAACTAAACAACAGGCATGGAACTTTAAAAATGCTACACTTGCAACATACATATCAGTCTGGAGGAGCTGTGTGACCTTTAGCAATGGTGTTAAAGAAGAAACAAAAACTATATTTGAAATGTGCAAGTACAAATAGTTTTCAGGCTGAAATACAATGTGTTCCTCCCAGAAGTGCGCTTGAGTTAAACGCAGAGGCAGAACAGAGACTGTGATCACGATAAGACGAGAATAAATCTGAAATCTCTGTCTGACTTTCAATTCAAATCTCCAATCATTAGTGAGGTGAAAGTATTGAGTTTGTGGGTCAGATGTTGAGTTGGGGCTTATAGTGATGGCTCAGGACTCTCACAGTATTTACCAGTTTCCCGTATCTTCCTCCGCTGCAGGTTTGGGCCTGAAAGACGTGCCAGACCTGCTGCCAAAGCATCAGTCTCCACCTCACCCTGGCCTGCAGACACGGCAGCTCACGCACGCAAATGCACTCAGAGGTCTTTCTGCCTGGTATACTCCGTGTTTATCTTCCCTGCCTATACCAAATATCCGCATGCATTACGTTTGAAATCGTTGGTAAGTGTGTGTAAGTGTCAAATCCTAGACAACGTGGAGGAGGGTTCGCACGCTCATATCTGGCTTGTCAGTTTACCTATTTATAAAACAGTCAGCACACCTACACACATTCTCCCATACTTGGACACACCCACAAGTACAAGATAGTTAGTTAGATAGTAGTAAAGACAGATAATTAGTCAGGTGAAGTAAATCTTGACACCTGACACTAGTAGTCCCTCTAAAGTTGCTTGTGCGGCCGCCCCCGTCCTTAATGCTACAGCACCCACTGATTACAGCGTGCGCAGAGCGAGGCTGATAATTGCATGGTACATACCTGTTGAGGGTGTAAGCCCATCCGCTGAACATGGGGCCCCTCTGGTACATGGCTCAGGGTTGTTGTAACAGGGAGAGGAGGCCACCAGTCGCTCAGCAAACTCACAACCTTTCTCGATTGCCCAATGCTTGTCATTCATTGTTAGAGAAATTGCCTAAATCTAAAAGTGCAAATACATGAAGTGTAGTGGAATAGCTGCTAAAACTGATTTCTAATTATGTCGATGAAAAAAACATTTGTTGTCATGGTTGTCCTTGGTCTATTGCGAATATTTCATGATGCGTTGTGTGTATTTGTTCAACCACTGAAACATTATACTTGAAGGTAAACATGCCAGATTATTCATTATCATATTTCCTTACACTACAATCCAAACCTTATAAAATACCTTCCATACGTTTAAGCCAGATCTATTTGAAACTCTCACAAATATAGCACAGATGTAGACCCAATGTATAAAATCAGTTTTGTTTTTGACTTATTTTATGTGTTGCAATTGAATATACTGTATTTTGGACATTGCAGAATATCTTTGAATGCAACATGCGAGTTAGAGCATCATCATTATATACTGTACCTACATTTAATAATCTAATATTTTTTGTTTTGACTGTACTTGTTTTCATTAGAATAGCGTGTTTCCGGCCGTGTGTTTGGGTAATAGTGACGCATGTATTACTAGAGCATGCAGCGTGTAAGCAGAGAGGCATTGCAAGTATTTCAGTGGGTGATCCTTTTTAAGTTATTTTAAGCTCTGTGTTGGCCTAATGTCAGTGTCTTTCTTCACTTTTATCTGTCACGTTATCATCGTGTCGCATCGGGTGAAAATGGTGTCTTGTTTGTCTGCCTTTGCTCATTCCAAACAAGACGTTCTGTATGTCGGGTCACATTCTTTGTTAAGGCAGCTGAAAACAACATAGAGCAAGACATTTTAATTTCTAAATGTTGTTGTTGATTCTTGTGGAATGAGGAGTGGCTTCAAAATGTTTGCATATGAAATTTCCAAAACACATTCTGAGCATTACACTGATCGATTTAGTCAGGTGTAATTATAGGCTGTCATTATTGACACATGACATTATTTGTAATTTACAAAAAGCCTTATACTACATTTCCCACGCTATCAGTCAAAGCAATATTATTACCATTGTGACTTTCAAAATGTCTTGTATTAGATACAACAAGCTATGCACAGATTAGTAGTTAAAAAGCAGTTTTATTGCAAACTATCACATCTAGTTGAGGTGGGCAATGTATCAAAATTTAGATGATTTCATGAATGTTACTTTGAGAAAAAGTGTTGATTAAAAAGAAAGATGATGTTATGTTATGTTGTAAACTTTCAAGTACGGGTTTGAGGACTGCTATTTGTGATTAATTTGACAGATATTTAATTTCAAATTTGTCTGATTATTCAATCTCAACTAATACGTTTACAGACATAACATATGTCTATTTGTGTGACATAATATCGTCTGACAGGCGTTATCTACTTAATTAATTTTTGTGTTTATTTCCCACTTCTAACGTCCAGCCATTTTACAGAATCAGATACTCTGCTACCTCAACTACAAAAAGGTGTCACTACATCTACTACTAATTTTAATACTGTATTTTTAGCACTGCTCTTAACTGTTACCGGCTTTGTGTGTGTTGTATCACATGTGGCAGGGTGGTAAAAATAGAATAAGAGCTCATTGGGTTCATATGCGTCTTAACAAAACAAATCACTTGAATGCTCTTTATCACTGGTGGTGGCATGAATGTCCCTGCCCAGTAGCTGTGATGGGAAGTTTGTTGTTGTTAGTGAAAGCCACAGAGCTGTGGTTCTTCCTGGTTGAGCTTAACAGGAGTTTGAACCTGTAAATATACAGGGGCCCGCCTTCCTCTCTTTAATTCCTAATTACCTCAGGGCAGGTCATCCCAGCAGAGATTTAGAAAGCCTCGGGAGCTTACTACAAACTGTGTGTTAACCTGCAGAGTTGTGAGTGTTTGGGACCACAGGTAGAAGTGTGCAGGCCATGACTGTAGGGCATGTGTGGTGACTAGGCCACATGTAGGTCACACCACAGACTTACCCAGGACTTACAGTGTGGCTCAAAGAACCACACTGTCTTTAAATAACTTGTAGTACTTGTTGAATCAAAAATAAGAATTAAAGACTTTGATCGCCTTGCTTATGTGAAATATTCTACACATTTATAAATAACAGTTTATGTAAGCTATATTTTTATAAGTTGTGGTTATTTTCACCGAAGTAGAGAAAACAAAATCACAGTTCACATTACTGTTCAAACACGCGCTACTTGGACCCAATGCTCACTGGCTCCTACTAGTGGCGAGCAAAGGTAATGTTCTGTACACGAACTGAAGTATCAATGTAAGACAAAAGTAACACGGGTCCTTTATTTATTATTTCTTTATTTCTTTATTTTTTACAATTATGTTTAGTAATGTGTGTGATGATGTTTGGGTAAGGTTTCAGTTTGATACAATTATTAGTGTAAGGTTGTGGTCTTTTATAGTTAAATGACTCCAGTAAAACCACAGTCTTTGTCAGTGTGTGCTGTAAAATGTCTTGGCACACAGGTGCAAAGCATTTGTCTCTTTCGTCACCGTGTGTGAATACTTGTTGTTCTGCTGCTGAGGTAAATCATTCACCAGTTTGTGTGATCTCCTCAATGCCATTGTGTCTTCTGTGACACTATTTGCTGATAATTGAGTAATTACCTGAAAAGACAGCTCTCCAGCGATCTGTCAACTAATATTCAGACTGCGCTGATATGTGTTAATATGTGCATGTTTTATGAGATATATTGATACCATGAACCTAATCACCGTCAAATTATGAAATTGACGGTTAAATCGTTATTTGTAATTTTTGTTTACTTGGATAGTACAATATAATCACTACTGAAAACTGCCCTATGCCCCCATTTGAAACACTTACTATTGTTGCTAATGTTACTGCGCTTGTCAGTCTTCATAAGGCCTTTTGGTTATCTACATGTAGATCACAGCAAACGGGAGTAAATCCATATTGATTATTGAACATAAAGATGCTTGAACGTTCATTGCACAAAATCAATGTGTAATTGGACATTCCTTTGTGAGTTCACAATCCACCAGTGAATGGAAAGTTGTCACAAGCACTATGAGTACACTACTGGCCTCACTCACTATGGCATCTGAAAGACAAACAGCATTAGGAGGGCGAGCCACGGCCCACTGAAGGGAAAGTAGGTTTTTGCTCCCAGTTAGTGTGTTTGATAAGTCCTTCATTTGATCATTTTACATTTTTCTATCGATATCTCTTATTTCCTGCTTGAGAACGCACTCATTCCACATTTTATACTCTTTTATATTTTTTTCTATTCTTAAAAATTATGTCTGTTTTTAAAACCTGATTTAAAAGTAAGATATTTGGTTTTAATTGAGGTTTAAATGAGGTTTACTTTAATGTTGACATCTATTTGTATAAGAAGTATTGATATTATGGTTCTTTTCAGTTGTTCGGTTGTTGATATTTTTTATAACTAAATAAGATAAGATATTCCTTTATTGTCCCACATGGGGAAATTTCATTGGTGCAACGCAGGTAGATACAGAGGTAGATACAGAAGAACAGAACACTTATAGGAAGTCTGAAAAACACTTTCAGTAGAAGATCTCCTATAAATAAATAAAAACTCCCATAGACAAATAAATAAATAAATACCATTGCATGTGATCCCGACAGTAATTGCACATGAATATGTGTCACGACAGCACATAGATTGCACATGAATTTCACAGCAATTGCACATGAATTGCACATGAATTCCAACAGCAATTGCACATACGACAGAATTGCACATCAGTATTAGGTTAGGTCAGTATTGCGACGGGATAACGTGACGATCTCCGGGTAAGATGACTGTTCTCCGCAGTTGACAAGTATAACTCTACTAATACTACTACTGCTATTGGTACTACTACTACTACTACTACTACTACTACTACTAGTCTGTGATTATGGCCTTTCCACCAAACAATATAATTGAATTGGAACTGGCTGTATTCTTTCCTAACGTCTAACTCTGAACATTTAGCTATTAGTCTCAAATTGGGCCTCAAACCACAACCCAGTGGTGCAGGTAGCAGTAGATTTGGTTACAGATGCATTTCCATTTGATTGTCCTAAAGGGGGACAAGACGAAGTAAGGGATATGACTTAAGGGGATCATATTAATGTAGGTGCACACAATAATCCCACAGGACTTCCTTCCCATTTCCATTAGAAGCCACACCCAGAGGACAGGTAACAGGAGAGCACCTTTCACAGGGTCAGATTGAGAGAGAGAATGAAAACCTGTGGCTTTATATCGAGGCATGTGCATCAAAATGCAAAGGAAGAATATGATGAAAATCACCTACTCACCTAAACACCACATTTAAAGGGCTGAAGATATTTGTGCATATCAAGAATTAACTAAATTAAATCATGTTCTTTTAGTGGGAATATCTTGGTCCTGGTTTATGTTTAAAAACAATTAAGCAAAATTCCATATAACAATATAGTCGCTGAATTCATGCCACATTTTAAATAAGTCAATGGCCCATTACAGTTTTTTCCCCAGATTTTTGTAAAATTAGAACTATAAGATATTAAATTCTTTAAAAAAACAAAACTTTTTTACACTTAACACCTTCTCACAGCAGCTGTATCTTTTCCGTATATAACCTATTTGAATATTTCTTACACATCCTTCATCTGATTGGCTGTTTTTTTTCTGCTGCATCTCTTGGCGGACATTAATATGCCCTGATGTAATGTGTGAGATAGGGATCTTTTGTGGCTGCATTATAGATTGTCGTCCGTAATGCAGGGACGGGGTGACGGGGGGAGGCCATAGGGGGGAGGGAGGATGTGTAGGGCTGTGGGTGGATCAAGCAGTGTCACTGGAATCCACAGTGTTGTGAGAGCCCCATACCTTTCAGCTTCATTAAACCAATTTCACGCCGGGGTGAGCTAAGAGAGGAAGCTCTGAATCTCAGCGCGGGCAACAATGGCGCATTGAAGGGATGAGGCGAAAGTAAATTAGGTACCACTTCACAGACGGCAAATTAAAATCTGAAAGTTGGATAGGAAAAAGTTGAGGCTGGATGATTATGTCTTTATTGTGCCCTACCTCCTCAATCTAGCGAACCCTCCCTTCCTTTTAGCGAGCACCTATGCCCCTCCACCCAAACGAATCCCCCACGAAAAAATAACCATCTATTTCTTGTCCGATAATTGGTTTCTAAGATGCGCCCACTCAAAGACCTGATCTCAAATAGCAAGGTGCTTACGGCTCTCTTTTCAGACACTTAATTTGCTTGAGCTTATCAGTCAGATTTCATATCCAGGAAAATCATATAAATTAAACATTAATGCGTGGCTTATTTCAGTTCTATCATTGACCTCCTGCTGCCATTGAGCCCAGTTATCAGCTTGAAGAGTCACTGTTTGTCACTCAGATGGAGGGTTTCTACAAATCCACTTACAGCAGCCTGCCACTTAAGTCAAATTTTATGGAACAAATTGTCAAACAGAATAGATTTTGATCTGTGTTTAATGATGTCACCAGAATACACTGGGGGGAGTAAGTGGCATTGACACAAGTGGCAAGTACACTTAAAGTCACATAAAAGTTGGTTTGCAACTAAATTCATTCATAAGTGTTAATATGTACATGTTTTATGAACTGTATTGAGAGTATGGACCTAATCACTGTCAAATGATCAAATTACCAGTTTAATCATTATTTGTGATTATCGTTTAGGTGGATATTAGAATATAATCACTACTGACAACTGCCTTGTGTCCCCCAATATCCAACAACAGTCTGAGATGCTCTGCCATGGTGCTAATCTGATTTTCTCCTAATCTTCTCCTCATAGCATAATCTAGAAATTATGTCACACCTTCATGGTTAGCTTAGAGGTGATTTTACTGTGGAGAAGCAGGTGTTTTTGACCCCCTTGATGGACAGACATCAGTTTATGGTCAAAACAGTGCATTGTCTGTGATATCTACACAAACACATTATATTTCTCAGTACTTGTGCCTATGTAGCCTGTCGCCTTGTTTGTGCTGGTTACGAAGGGTGCTGCTCGTACACTGTAGTGAGGTCACTTCGGAAAGCTTGAGGAGCCCCACACAATGCCCCTCTCCCTGGCAGCAGAAGCCCTACAGCTTTTTACTAGGCCTTATGCCGCTTAGCTTTACGCGAGCCAGACAGACAGATCTCCTTCACGCCATAAAGCCATCAACAAGGGGAACAAAGAGGGCAGGTGCTGGGGCCTGCTTTGTGAGCTCACCTGCACGCAGCGGGGGAACAGCCTGTGTCCAGCCAAGCCAAGAGGCCTCTCCACGCTCCGGCTCCCCACTCAGCCAGCACTGAAAGCCCCGGTGAACAGTTAGCGCACATGATGACAGATATAGGCCGGTTATGTGCTGTGCTAAATGGTTCTCGTAAGTGAAAGTTGACTACTGTGAGAGCCATTGCAGGTCACAACATGATGCTGCTTAAACTCTGTAATTATCAGTATTTGACAGAAAGGCACAGAGAGGCCAATAGGGTCAATACTATTAAACCTACTTTACAGAAAATGTTCCCGGTGTAATTTCAGAGGATGTGGGATATCAGGTGTTCGGAGGTGGTGCTTTGAGGAGTTTTTGTGCTTAATGAGATAATGTTGAAGATTAGAGACGTGTAAGGGACAAGGACAAGACCGGGGTATGGGGTATGGCCTGGAAGAAGAGAAGCAGATGGTCCGGCTTAGAGGGCAGCCACAGGTAGGCACGGCGACAGGGAGGCAGCCAGGCGGCCCCGGCTGTCAGAAGGGGCAGGCTCAGAGATGGTCGCCCCTGCTCAAGTGACAGATGTGTGGTGAATCTTTAACTCTGCCCCAGCTCCCCACCGTCACCGCATCTGTGCCCCTATGCCCCCCCCCCCCCCCCCCCCCCCCCCTGTGTGAAAGTGGGGGACTTAAAAGAGAGCCATCACTGGACTTATTGATTAGTCCAGCCTGCCCTGGCCCGCTTCATTTAATGACCTCCGGGAGTCATTATTGAAGAGTCATTGTCTTAGTGATCACTTCACACTCTCTTGTGCCATATGGGACTCCTCCTGTTGCAACCTCAAAGTGACATTTGTAATGTTGCCATGTCAAAACAAAGACTTTAAGAATTCATTATAATAAGTGTTGATTTTTGTTTACGTTTCTAATCCGATTTTGTAAAAGATAGGTACAAGCACAATTACACAAATAAAAGGGTCTCTATCTAAATCCTACACTACAAATGATACATGCCTCTTTATTTAGCTTATACATTGGGCCTAATCTTTTCAAACAGCCGAATGGCCAGGACAGTGCCTCTCTCTCCCTCTAACCCCTCTCAGCCATGGCACTGGCGAGAGATGGTTTATTTTAATTGAAAATTAGCAAAACAAAACAAGGGCAAGAGGATCCCTGAATGGGGCCCCTTTCTCCGGGAGCTCCTGTGCCGTTGAATAATGCATATGGGAGAAAGTAAACAGCAGCCGCGGGCCTAGCTGGAGGAACAATGGGCCGCACACAGCCCAACCAGGGCGCCTGATTTTATTACTGGCCAGTCAATCCCCCCAGCCTGGGAACGGTGGGACCTCGGCCAGGGAGCAGCTGCTGACCGCTCCAAACTGACCGACACATCAGCGAGCTGTACAACCACACGGGTACACTAAAGTCCAACTGACGACTGTCCACTTTGAGTTATGGTCTGCTGTTGTTGATGATAGAGAGGCAGTTTCACTTCAGCTACACCTCTGAGATTCAAAATCAAATCTCATTTCATAAAATTCCCATCCACTTTAGAAGTACAAAATTACTGTGTAACTACAACTACATCAATAATTCTATGACTCAGTGTTTTAACCTGATGACATAGTTGTATTATTATAATCTGTCACACATTAAAATGTCCTCAAATAAACTATTACCATACAGCGTTTTGTTTTTATTATTTAGACACATTTAAATGTTTTTTTCCTCATTGGTGTGCCACTACACCGGGGTCACAGTGTCCACTTGCAAACTTTTCCCCATGCACCAGAACACTCTTTGTGTGTTAGTCCTCAGGGGACATTGAGATTCTGGTCTTGCTCCTGGCTTCAGCCAAGTCCCAGTTGCCATGCCGACTGGAGACTGGTCTCCCAGGATGAGTAATGATGTGATGTGCCTCTCCTCTAAAGTCCCAACAAAGACCTTATTACTGCTGCTGGACCTCATAACACACCATTGTTGTCAAGTGCTCCTGATATTAACCTGCCTGCACCCAAACTTCCTCCGTTCACACTGAGCAGGAGTGTGTGTGCATCTGTGACGCTGCAATCTTGTCTGAAGACTAGTTTTCATTTATCAAGTTAGTGAAGAAGTTCAAATCATAACATTACAAGACACTTCACTCCCTTGGCTAAATTGACTGTGAGGTGTGAGTGATTGGTGATAGTTGGATGCCGTTGGCACAGATTGGCAGCCACATCTTCGTCAGGAGTGACCATGAACAGCTTTACCACCATCATGTGCTGCTAATTCAAACAAGTTCACAAGTATCTTACCTCATATTTAGTGACTTGCATCATGATTTGGACTGGACTCAGTTATTTTCTTATATCCATAAGACAGACATTTTATTTAATAAAGTCAAACATATTTGTAACCAAGGTCTTTTGAGTGCAGATTTGTTTCTGCTAGCAGTATTAAAGATTTTTTTTATAATTTGTGTGACTAAAAAATAAAAAATATTATGGAACCCATTTTCCTCCGAGGTTCAGCTCTGTATTGGTTACTTTATTGCAGTCTTCATAAATGGTTTATTTGTGAATGAAATGTTATAAGATAAGATAAGATATTCCTTTATTGTCCCACATGGGGAAATTTCATTGGTGCAACGCAGGTAGATACAGAGGTAGATACAGAAGAAAAGAACAGATCACTTATAGGAAGTCTGAAAAACACTTTCAGTAGAAGATCTCCTATAAATAAATAAAAACTCCCATAGACAAATAAATAAATAAATACCATTGCATGTGATCACGACAGTAATTGCACATGAATATGTGTCACGACAGCACATAGATTGCACATGAATTTCACAGTAATTGCACATGAATTCCAACAGCAATTGCACATATGACAGAATTGCACATCAGTATTAGGTTAGGTCAGTATTGCGAGTGTTCAGTACTAACAGTTTTTGTTATAAAGTCTGACAGCAGCAGGAAGGAAAGACTTACGGAACCTTTCCTTCACACAGCGAGGGTGGATCAGTCTCTCACTGAAGCTGCTCTCCAGAGCGGACAGAGTGTCCTGCAGGGGGTGACACTCATGGTCCAGCATAGATGTGAATCTAGCCAGGACCCTCCTGTCCCCCACCTCCTGCACCGAGTCCAGAGCACAGCCCAGGACGGAGCTGGACTTCTTGATGACTCTGTCCAGCTTCCTCCTCTCCCTCTCTGTGATGCTGCTGCTCCAGCAGGCCACACCATACAGGAGGGCTGATGCCACCACAGAGTCGTAGAAGGTCTTCAGGAGTGGCCCTGTCACTCCAAAAGACCTGAGTCTCCTCAGGAGGTAGAGCCGACTCTGGCTCTTCCTGTACAGTGCGTCTGTGTTATGAGTCCAGTCCAGTTTGTGGTTCAGATGAACACCCAAGTACTTGTATGAGTCCACTCTCTCAATGTCCCGTCCCTGGATGTTCACTGGCGAGGGGGAAGTGGGGTGGCGTCTGCGGAAATCCACCACCATCTCCTTGGTCTTCCCCGCGTTGATGAGGAGGTGGTTCCGCTGACACCAGTCCACAAAGTCCTGCGCCAGTTCTCTGTACTCCTCGTCATCGTCGTCCGTGATGAGTCCGATGATGGCAGAGTCGTCAGAGAACTTCTGCAGGACACAGCTGTCCGTGTTATGTCTGAAGTCTGCAGTGTAAAGGGTGAAAGAGAAAGGGCGCGAGGACAGTGCCCTGGGGCGCCCCCACACTGCAGGTCTGAGTGTCAGACACACAGTTCCGGGCTCTCACAAACTGGGGTCGGTCTGTGAGGTAGTCCAGGATCCACTCTGCCAGGTCATACTCCACACCAGCCGTCTCCAGCTTGTCCCTCAGGAGCAGTGGCTGGATGGTGTTGAAGGCGCTGGAAAGATCGAAGAACAGAATCCTCACAGAGCTGCCAGGCTTTTCCAGGTGAGAGAGAGAGAGCGGTGCAGCAGGGAGATGACAGCGTCCTCCACTCCGATTCCAGACCGATATGCAAACTGCAGCGGGTCCATGGCTGAGCTTACGGTGGAGCGGAGGTGGTCCAGGACCAGCCGCTCCAGTGTCTTCATCAGGTGGGACGTGAGAGCCACTGGCCTGAAGCTGTTGAGGTCTTTGGGGCGCGGTGTCTTAGGCACAGGTACCAGACAGGAGGTCTTCCAGACCTGTGGTACCACCCTCAGCTTCAGGCTCATGTTGAAGACATGCTCCATAACTCCACACAGTTCATCTGCACAGGACTTAAGGAGCCTGGGGCTGATGCCATCAGGTCCTGCTGCCTTCCTCACTTTAATCCTCTTCAGCTCACTCCTCACCTGTGCTGCTGTGACAGTCAGTGGTTGGCAGGGGGACCGTGTGCTGGGGGGATGGGTGAGTCCAGGCGAAGTGGGGAGCTGATGGTCCGGGGCAGATAAGCGAAGAGGAAGAGATGCAGGGCATTGTCCAGCTGTGGAAGAGGGAGCATGCAGCTGTACAGGGGGAGGGGCGGGTGACCGATCAAACCTCAAGAAGTGAGCATTTAAATCATTCACCCACTGTAGATCCCCCTCTGTCTGGGCAGGGGGGATTTTGAAGCCCGAGATGGTTTTCAGGCTCCTCCACACTCCCTGAATGTTCTTTTGCTGCAGCTGCTCCTCCATCCTCCTCTTGTAGCCGGCCTCAGCCTGCCTGATCTTCCTCCTCAGCTCCTTCTGCACAGTCCTCAGCTCCTCCTTGTTCCCTGACCTGAAGGCTCTCTTCTTCTCCTTCAGCAGAGCCTTCAGTTCACGGTTAATCCATGGCTTGTTGTTTGGAAAACACCGCACCGTCCGGGAGGGAACAATGTTCTCAAAACAGAAGTTGATGTAGTCCGTGATGCACTCTGTGATGGTGTTGATGTCCTCCCCATGTGGGTCATAAAGCTCAGTCCAGACAGTGGTGCTGAAGCAGTCCCTCAGAGCCTCCTCTCTCTCAGCAGACCACATCCTCACCTCACGGGACACCACAGGCTGCCTGCGCACGATGGGTTCATACACAGGCCTCAGATGTACAAGGTTGTGGTCCGAGCTGCCCAGGGGAGGGAGGGGGGAAGAGGAATAAGCCTCCTTGGTGTTGGCAAAAAACAAGTCCAATGTTCTATTCTCTCTGGTGGGGCAGGTAACATACTGGGTGTATGTTGGTAGAACAGAAGAGGGAGAAGCGTGGTTAAAGTCACCAGAGATGAGGAAGAGAGCCTGTGGATGCCGTGTTTGCAGCCTACAAGTGCAGGAGAGCAGTGCTTCATAAGCATTTTCAGCATTGGCAGACGGGGCCACATAGACTGCGATCAAAATCACATGTGAGAACTCCCGGGGCAGATAATATGGCCTCATGCCAATAGCCAATAGTTCAATATCCTTGTTACATAGCTGCTCCCTCACTGTGCAGTGTTCGGGTTTGGACCAGCTCGTGTTCACATACACCGCCAGACCTCCACCTCTTTTCTTCCCGCATTCTCTAGTTCTGTCCGCCCGCAGCAGATGAAAATTGTCCAAACCTACAATAGAGTCTGGCATTTCTGCTGTTAACCAGGTCTCTGTGAAAATCAAGACGCTGCTGTCCCTATAAATCCTCTGGGACCGTATGAGGCTCGCTATTTCCGTCATTTTATTTTGAAGGGACCTCACGTTACCCATGACTACGGCGGGAACCGACTTCCTGTTTCCTCCTCTCTTCTCTCGGAGTTTACGTCCAGCCCGTCTGCTTCGTTGCGTTTTCCTTAGGATGTCCACCGGGATAACGTGACGATCTCCGGGTAAGAGGACTGTTCTCCGCAGTTTCATTAGTTCCTCTTTATTCTTTTAGAATGAGACTGTGTTATAACCATTGCCAAGTATGATGTGGTTCAGGTTTTCTTTATTGTCTCCAAATTGAGAGATTTGGATTGTAGCAGGGGTCAGTAGCATTAACATATAAACAGGTCATGAGGTAAACAAAATACATATCAAACATATATTACATAAACAATGTACAAGGCTTGACATACTGTCAGCCGATGTTGTTATTGTCATTAATGTGCCATAAAAGGCGAATGGTCTGTGTGTTCAGTGCAATGTTGGGCTAGTGCAGAAGTGATGCCACAGGATGTTTGAGTGTTTGACTTGGTCTAACAACATCCTCTGACAGAGACACCACAGGCTACAGATGAGGCCGGAGATAACGGAGCAGCCCGGGCCTTTGGTCCAGCCTCTTTGCCTCTTATCTGTTAAGTAGCACTTTCTGCTAATCATGGGGAGGAGATTTAGGAACGGGTTGTCACTGATAAGAGCGTTTATTGGTGCTCTTTAAAGAAACATCCCAATTTGAGAAATGTACCTGCTTTTTGATGGCTTTTAAATCAAACACTTCATTTGGGTGCCTGGAGCCAAAGTGAGCCGGACCGAAGCTTTACTGATCTTTACTGATCCATCTTTACTTGATACATCTGCTTTAGAGCTCTTAAACAGTTCATTTAAGACAGTGGAGGTACTTTCGGACCATACTGATCCACTCAAAAGCAAACCAGTGGAAACATGGCTTCAGTAGAAATGTCATAACATAATAATCAAGCTCAAGTCATCCCCAAAACAGCCTAATGTAAAGCATGTAAAGCTACATTTCACTCACTGCTGTGAAAACCTGTGCTTCAGGTTTTGAGGCAGTTGTTACCTATGTGCAGTGGCTTCTCCGACTAACCTCATAGGTGTAAAAATACATCATTTGAACACTAATTTATAATTTAGATTTTTTTTGAATTTAGTGATTTCAGCAATATACTTAGAGTTAATTGATGAATGAGAAGAAACTTAGACTGAGAAAAATTTAATTGATCCACAAGAGAAAAAAGTTTGTTCATACAAGGGTGATAAGCAGCACCCTTGTATCCGGACTATGGGCCATACACACTGTGGTGGTGCGTCACACAGGTTTGTCTCTGTCTCCTCTCTAGTTTCCCCGGCCCGAGCCGGAGAGGGAGGAGGTTATCAGCTCCAGATCACCACTGTAGCACCAGACTCCATCAGGAGGAAGAGGGGGGTTCTCCTAGTACATCACTGCCGCCGTGGGAAACCGCATCGATCACAGAAAAGTCAAGCATTTACCTGGGCAGCTCAGGTGACTGTGGGGGAGGGGTTGGCGATAACCCTGACCCTGGAGGGACAGGGAAGGGGAGGGGCTTTGGTTGACTCCAGGTACAAGAGCACTGTGTAGCTTATTTTATATCACCTTTCTTTTGATCAAATGTATTTTAATTGTATTTTTCTCTCTACAAAATTTGCCTGTGAGTAAAAGTAGTTCAATATGAATAATGTAAAAGGTTAAGTACACTTACACCTTGAGTACTTCAACAACAATAATACGTAGTTATATGAGCAGAAGAAGATGATTTTGTTCTGTGAATTTACAAAGGAAATACAATATACAGTAAGTACTTCTACTTCTACTATAGTCATACATTTGTTTAATAAAAGTTAAATTGAGCTGATTTTAAAAGATTATTCCACCTAGTGAAATATAAGCATTACACATTACACAACATGCAGTTGTAAATGGCACACTCTTTGACGTGGCACCAAACCTGTATTTAGCTTGGTATTTAAAATGAGGAGGGTGTGGCATATGATCGGCAGTGATCACGGACTATGTCATAATTCACAGAAAACTACTATTATAACTTGTAAAGGAAGTAATTAAAAATAAAATAATACCCTAACATTTATTAAAAAGTCATATATAGATACTGCTGAAGAATTAATTACACTCCAGGGTCATTAAAAGTACACCACATCTCCATTTTAATTACGATCATTCTTTAACCAATGACTTAGAATATTCATCATATTTCTTATATTTTAATGAACTTCAGAAAATACCTCAAGATTACACATGACATATTATGTATATGGCCTATAATACATCACAAGTGACAGTGCAAAACAGAGCTGGAGACACTTTGGGGTTGATAAGGTGCATATTTGGTTACACAGGGTGATATGTAGATAAGATTAAATTTGAGACAGAGGGATGAGAGGACGGAGGGCACAGAGGGGTAAAGGCGTCCTCACTGGTGCATGACGAACAACACTAAACTTGCCGGGACAGGCTACAGACATGGGGCAGATGCAGTGGCTGTGGGTTAAGGGTGTTGGGGGCTGCCTGTAATCCCGGAGACATATCCCAGGACAGGGACGGCTGAAGAGGGGCAGAGTGGATTGGTCGAGGGGTCGTGGGGTCGTGTTTACCTGCGGCAGGTATTTCCTCTGGGAACTGATAAGGTTCGGGGAGGGGAAGTGCTCTGTTCCAGGTGAATGCAGAGGGGCCCGCAAAATGACACCGAATCACCCCCCTCCAGGCTCCGCCCCGACACACATAAACAGCTCACCTTTATTCCTCAGGTTTTAAACACACTTTTCCCTGGTATTCTTTATAACGAAGGAGTTACAGTAGCACAAGTCATTGTTATTGCAACTAATATGGCAGGTGGTTGTAATGTCATGCTTTGTAGCTTTAATACCTGTTTGTGATGTTGTTTACAGAATTATACACTTCTTATAGGCCCAATTGTATAGTTAATACCCACTTTCCCACCTAAGTCAAGCTTTTGCCTCAAGATTTGATATGAGCAGTATTAAGTTTGATCTCATAAATATGTTATTGGTCAAAACGTTCCCCAGCATAACGTACTCGAGTAAAAGTATCCGCTTTCTGCCCTCCAGTCGGGTACCTGCAGGGCTCGATTCAGGTGTGTGCTGCGGAGGCCAGCTGTTGTGTGGAGGTGTCACCTTGTTAGGTTACGTGTTTGTTTTGCTTGTGTCTGCGGTTTCTTCCTCCTCACCTGTCCCGGGACGAGCAGGAGGCCCTTCCCCCTGCAGACTCTGAGAGGGGTCACTGAGCTAGAACATGTTAACAACCACAGCCTCAACCAGCATACTGAAAGACACGCACGCGCACCCTGTGGAGAGGCCACAGGTGGGAGGTTTTTGGTAATGGTTGTGAAAAATTGTGAACTTGAACAGTCAAGATAAGAATAAAGTTGTTAGTCTTTAATCTTCTTCAACACCAAACTGCATTTGGAATTGACGATAACTTGTCGACAAATGGAATAACAGGAGAGGGACATTTTTTTACATGCAGTAAATTGCAAAACTTTCCAACTATAGTAGCTCTGGTTGAGCAGGTATCTCATCAAACTCATAGGCCTATGTTTAGAACCCGATTAGGGATGACACAATATAAAATGTTAAAAAAAATGTACTGAGTGAAATATTGAATTATCTTTCATTTGTGTCATTCAGCACATTATTATTCCTATAGGATAATTTAAGAAATAATACATTTGTCTTCTAAAACTGTCACAATTATGTTTTTTTTTTAAAATTCTTGCAATTATATAGTAACCTGAATAAGCAAAATGATCAATTACCAAACAAACTTGACATCCCTATTCCCGACTTAGAAAAAGTTCATTTAAGACTTCCTATTTCCATACACTAAGATGCTATGGCTAAAGACCATTTGAGACCCATATTTTCTGTGTTGAATACATTTCATTGACCAGTGCTTGGTTAGAGACCTTTGATACATCTTCACAGAGCTGTTCTAAGGTCTAAGTGCTCCACTCTTCCAGACTCCTCATGATCTTGCCTATATTATGCAGCTCTCCTCGATATCAGCAGAACGTCTTATTAGCGCCCAGGAGCTGCATGACGTAGCGCACAAGTTGCCATTGTGACAAATCCAAACATCAGGTCCTCTCCATCCCTATAGCCCCTTTCCCTCCCCTACACTTCAGGACCCCCTCACAACTAAATCCTATTTTTGAGGCTCCGCAGCTGCCGTGCTTTGCCTCAGCACTTAGCTGTGTCATTCTATCCGGCTCTCCAGGGCTTGGAGAAAACAGGCCGGTTTTGTGCTTGCCACTCTCTGATATGACTCCAGAAATGGAAATGAAGCCATGGATCTTCATTAGGGAGAGGCAGGTGTCCGTAGAGACCCAGCCCAGGTGAAGGAGCTGTGGTGTGGGGGGCGCACTGGCTAAAAGAAGGGGGTGGATCAGTGCGGTAGGATACACTAGATATGCACTTGTTCGATATCCCACCCTGGCCGGGCGCTCTCTTCCACCCCAGCACTTAATTGCCCATGTAATGAGCTGCATTGAATGGGATTACTTGTGTGGAGGCACTTGAG
Source organism: Eucyclogobius newberryi (assembly GCF_026437365.1). NCBI lineage: Eukaryota > Metazoa > Chordata > Actinopteri > Gobiiformes > Gobiidae > Eucyclogobius > Eucyclogobius newberryi. Next base: position 19,021,288 of record NW_027315735.1, on the reverse strand, counting down.
AGGACCCCAGTGCTTTGGGGGCACCTCCTGCAGACCCTTATATCTCCAGGGAATACATTTAGGATGATGTTTTCTATGAAGCGCAGGGGGGCAAAAAAACCTCAGCTCTCCTTTGCTGCATCTGGTTTAGCATTAGGCCGTCTATACTCCACTCTGAGAGACCCCCCCTCCATCTCCAACCCCACTATCCCTTTTGTTTCCTTAATTATTCATTACAGAGAGGTGGCCTTCTCTTTGAAACGGGCTGAGGTGGATGAGGCTTGGCGCTGACCCACACCACCGGAGCGTCCTAGAGCAGAGAGGTGTCTTTGTGATGGAACACCTGTTACTTCGCCTGCCTCTGTCAGAGCTGCACCCGGCCTATGAGCGCTCATTAACAGATCACAGGGGGAATAATGCCACACAGCTTTGTTTACACCGCACCACAATTGAATATCCCGATGTGCAGATAGTAGCAGTCATACATAACATTATAGAACACTGTTTTAATTTGAATTGTTGAAATAAAAATAGGTCTGTTATTATTAATGAGTGTTTAATTTCAAAACCAATCCCAGAAGCTAAACAACCCCAGGCCAGATGTTGAGTGTTGATTCAGGTAGAGCAACTAGCTGTGTGATCTAAAATCAGTATGTAAAGCAATGCACTTGCACACACTTTACAGTTACAACAGGTGCACGTGTTGATTATGGTTATATAATATATTGTTGCCTAGTATATACAAAGGTACATTGGCGGCTGTACAAATGTTATTAATGGTAAAGCCAATACTCCTTAATGTGTATAAAGTGTGAAACAGCCCTGAGTGCGGTGCCCAGCCGAGCTGCTTCTCTTCTCACGCTGTTTGTGCTAAATCTCAGCCCCCACAGGCCTGCGCAGGGCGGTTGACAAATAGAGCCCTGTTGTACCCCTTCTCTCTCAGGGCTCCGGGTTAATGATCCTAGTTCGGAGGGGTGAGAGTCTGGCAGTAGGCCTTTCTCTGTGCACCAACAGATGTTGCTAGGACTTTAATGCGGTTATCAAATCGGAGTGGCCCAGGAGCCCCGGGAGCCCATTGTGTGTGGGTGCATTCCAGGGCCTCGCCATGGTGACAGGGCGTCCTGGGGCCAAGCCGGGCTCCCGCTGAGTGGCTCACACAGGGGCTCAGAGCTGACAGATCGGGCTGCCCCCGTTCCCCAGCACCACCTCCACCGGGCCCTCTCCTGATCCTGTCCTCTCAGTGTCATAAAGTCATCGTTCCGCTACCCTCTGTCCCACACTGGCCTCTCACAAAAAGGCCCACTCACATTTTTGGCCACGCACATCAGAACTCTAGGAGACACAGACCCACATCAGTGTCACACTAAAGCCAGTCTAGTGGAGAACAATTTTTAATTATTTTTTAATACTTATAAACTTATTTTCAAACATATTAGTTATGCAAGTTTGCATAGAATTACATTGATGATTATTTTACAAATACAGATAACTTAGTAATAATATATATATATATATGTATATACAAATATATATATATAAATTATATATACGTATATATATATATATATATATATATATATATATATATATATATATATATATATATACAATATTTAAAAGATAAAAAGGATACATTTTACTTCATGAAAATGTTTTTTCTTCACAGTTCCTTTAAAATAAATAAATAAAAAAGATCATGAAACAAAGTAAATCATATAAAAATGTTTAATTTTTGTTAATCAAAATGAATCTGAACAACAGTTTAAAAGAGTTATTATGTACAGAGAGCTCAGAGTTCTTTTTGCCTCTACGGACACATTTACACTTGGCTCTGCAGGGACAAAGGCCAGTGTGTAGTTAACAGCTCAGTTGAAACTGTACCCAGGTTAAGTGTTGGTAGGTGTGACCTGCTCCTCTTAATGAATTGGTGGTGGTTTTAAAGGTGACACTGAAGCCGCGAGGTTAACCTGAGCTTTCGCTGCTCCATCTGCACGTACAGTGTCAATGCCAGCAGCTGGGGGATTGTTTGTCCACAGATGCGGCTCTGCTTGATGATCACTTCCTCACAGCTGCACCAAAGTCCTGAAACCGACTGCTTTTCTTCTTGGAATGTTGAAACAGAGGTCATTAGCATATCTCCACCATCTTTTAACTGTATTGTCCAATAAAGGGTTAAGGTCACGGTTGAATCAGAAAAGTTGTGAATGTTAGTGAAAACTGTCCAATCCTTCAATCTAAAAGTGTATGTAATTTATTTAAAAAAATAAAAGGAATCAATTTGTTTAAACTATTTATTTGCTAAGAACATGTTGCATAACATGCAGGAATAAGAGGCACAATGTTAAATCTATTTAAGATGAATAAGGTTATGTAGTGTATAATGTTGTAGTTTATATTAATAATGAGTATATAAGAATTTTATATTTTTACGGTGCGCTCTGATTATGTCCAACGATTAATCCCAGTTATGCCTCTCAAAATGTTTAATAAAAAATAAAAAAAGCATTTAATGTGTTGTAGTAGTGCAGTGTATTTTACACCAGATTAGAATCAGAATAACTTCTGATTCTTCTGGATCATCAATTATCATGGCTTGTAACTGGCGCACACGGAGCACTTGTTTCTTATGATTTAATTAACACATCCCATTGTTTTAGCAGAGGAGTTTCATATTTATACAGCCTTTTTATATTTTATAATTCAATCATAAGGCCTTTTTAAGTCGCACCCTGTTCAACACTGGCCCCTGGGACACCCTAGCATAAAGCCGTGTATGAGGTGATTATCGCGTTGCAGAGTGGAATAAATGGTCTGTCCTGCACGAGCCGTGAGCCTGGTTAGCACTGAGACGTGAGCCGCTCATTACAGCACTGACTCATTTGTCATAAACGCTTATCAACCCACAAAGCACGCATGATGGATGGATGACAATTACAGCGATGAAAAACCCGCATAACCTAACTTAGAGCCTTACTTTAAGCACTTAAATCTACATTCGGATGCAGCATCTAATTGTTTAAGTATACTAAGGGTTGGTAACAATACACGTTGGGGGAAAAAATATTTTAATTTTGAGGGATAAAATCAAGGTGCTCAATTGTGCATAACATTAATGACCAAACTGATTGATGAGAGTAAATGATCCGATACATTTTATCCAACCAGCGGGAAAAATTGGAAGTCATCATGTTGGAAAATTTGTTTCAGAATATCCTGCATAATTCCCAAACATGTTAAAGTGTTTAACTAAAATCGTCCTTTCATCTTTTCTACTTGTTCCCAATGAATATACTTGCATTATTCTAAAAAAGGTTAATGTATTAGATGAATGTTTCTCTTTCTATTGTCACTATTGATGCTGAGGATGTTCATGTGGCCCAGGGAACAATGGTCACAACAATGTTTGAAGAGCGCCTTGAGACCAGCTTGGACTACGGCTTTAGTTTTTTATTCTGTCGTGTTGTCAATGTGTAGAGGGATAATTGAAGCAATCCTCCACTATGGGATCTATTTATACAGGGCATAATTCCCCCTGTATTCAGGCATTATCATGGTGTCAGAACACGCACAATGGCACAATAAGGTCAATATAATGAAACTACAAAACAATATGGTGTCGTTCACGGGGAATAGCAGCAGACCAATGGCAATTGTTTTGAACAGTATATGGGATGGCTTGGGCAATACAAATAACCATTTTATTTGTGAAAAATAAACAATCAATCCATTTTGTCACCGTATAATGTATAAGAATAAAATTTAGGCTTACATTTAGGCAACATTAAAACACTTTTTTTTTTTAATTTAACTTAAACAAATGAAATGTGGTCAAATATTAATTACTACCTAATTTATTAAATCATTAAAATTTAACCCTTGTAACTTTATGTGTGATTTGATTAGCATTGACTTTTCAGCGCCTGTTTCTCTAACCAACATTGCAAGTTATCAGCTTTCTTGCCCATTAACGATTTGACAAATACTCCTTTTATAACAGCCCCATATCATTCTGCTTGACTTTCCCCTGGGCCTGAATTCAGTTATTGATTGCCTGTTCACTTTCACTTGGAAAAGGTTGATAAAAGGAGGTTTTCACTTTCTCAATTCGCTGTGACAGCTCTCTAACAAGAAGAATGGAGGGTGGCCATTCACAGGCAAATCAAGCTAATCCAGCGTGCCCCTGCTCCCTCAATGGAGAAGTCACAGTCTTTCCCGGCCCATTCCATCATCACCGCCTTTTCTCTTAACAAACCATCAAAGTTTGCCCGATTCTGCCCTAAAAAGACAACATGGGTCTTTGTAAGGCCTTTCTCAATCCACATCTAAATGGATAAATGGGCAATAAATGTATACAAAGTAGCATGGGTTTGTTATGTCTCTTAAAGCATTTTCAGTCAACTTTGAGCATAAAGGATTGGTTCATGTTATACACTCTTTATATATTTTTTTAATGTAATTTTATCCTTGAGCTTACTATGAATGAATATATTTTGTTCTTCTATTATTATGACTGCAACAAGCACATTCCTAATTTGAAAGTTTGGGAATTTTGTTCACTGACAAAAGCAATAAAGGTTATTTTTATTCTGATTTTGAGTATTATTTACTAAACTAGATTGTATCACAATTTATTGAGAAAAGTTTGTGTTTTACCTAATTTGTCCATCTGAATAAACTGAAAAACTGTCTTTAGAATATTGCTTCTAACTTTGGTCAGCAGGCAGCAGAAGCTCTTCCTCGACTGACATTAAAAGAGACCAGAATGGCTTTTTAGACATAAGTTAGAGCATTAAAGTGCCACAAGTTGTTTTAGACAAAGGCAAGATTACCATGATTTTGCCTTAGCCACCTCAAATGCATAAAACACAACCCAAAGGAATCCCTGTCCTGCTCTGAATGTGCACTTGTTACTGCTCTCAATTCAGCTTTCATTCCCCTCTAAAGAGACACGGCCCAATCACAATATTGTCAGGGCTCTGTTGGTTTTCTGGTTCAAATCCTTGTTCACGCTGTTTGCTGAGTACTCATCTGCTGTGACAGCCTTCACATAAACAGTACGTCCTGAAAGAGGTCTCCCACAACCAGATCTTTCCTGCTGGGCCACGGCTCAAACCATCCATTCTCTCTCCATCAAGTGGAACCCGGCCTTTTGAGTTGGCCCCTGGGACTCCTCCATTGAGGTGGGCTATGGGCCAGTGCTTTGCCCCTCCTCGCCCCTGGCCACCCTCATTCTCTCTGGACACCTGTACCCCAGTGCCCACCGTGGGAACCAACGTGGGCCACCGCCGCTGCCACCTGAGCTCCACGGTCTGCCAGCTGGGCACATCTGACGGCAGCTTTGGGAATGTGTGCACAACCATACCACAGATTAGTCAGCAGCAACGTGTAGATTTAAACCATCGAATGGCTCATGAAATCATGGTCATTAAGGAATCCTTGTAGAAGTTATGAATCAAACCTTTGGTATTACAGCACTACAAATCTTAAAATACATTTCACAGCATCAAAACACACTGCCTTTCCCGCACACCGTAACTCCACGTAAATCTCCATGGCACACTGCAAAAATGGCATCAATTAATCAGCATTCATGAATCGTTTATTTGAGCTCCCTTTGTGCAGTGCAGGGCCTAATCCAGACAGAAACCAGGCTGTTCTGTGCAGCGCAGACTGCGTCACAGCAGCCTTTGTGGGAGAACCCATCAACTGGTGTTTGAGGGAAATGTCTCCCCCGCTGAGAGCCAACCTTCCCCCTCACCCTCTTCCTCTTGTGCCCCTTAGTACTCAGGGCAGGAAGCGGTGTCTCTGAGAGCAGGCCATCCATCTCGCTCTCCACTTCCAATCCAATTCACAGCCGTTTCACATGTATGAAGACATCTGTCCATATTTGATCAGATATTCCATTTTGCTGCAAATGATGGCACCCTTCAGGCTCACCCATGACGGAGGCAGCTATTTAACTGTGCTGATACTCTCAGCATAATAACCTGACGATTCTTTGCCCTGCAGAAGAAGCCCGTTTAATTGGCCTGTGCATTTAGAGCTCTTCTACCATTACACAATTAGAGCGGAGATGCATTTTTGCATGTTGCGATGTTTGCCTCAATTTACTACACTTTTCACACAGTTTAACTCTGGTTGCCTTTTCAGCTGATGCAAATTTGTCTCATTTGGCTTGAAATGAAGCATAATTACTCACATTGAAATCCACACCTTTCTACAAGAGGTTCCTGCCAGTTAGTTCTCATTAAACCTATGGGGAACAAAAATTCACAATTTCATTTCAGAACACATGACATCTGTATCATCTTGTGGTAAAAGCAAGGAAATTGGAAATAAAATGGATGCTGAGTGCATGGATGGAAAACTGAATCAGTTTGTGAACAGAGAATAGTCTATAAAAATGCAAACCTGTTTTCTAAATTTATTTTTCAAAAGGAGTATAAATTATAAATTATGCTGAAATATTATTATTGAAAAGAGGGACAATGATAATTAATATTGAAAACAATTTTGGTTATTTACAAATGCATAACGTGCTAAACTAAAACAGATTGAAGTGCACCTATTCAGTGTTGGTCTGTTTAAATGGTGTGTCTGTCCTGACATGTGATCACCACTAAAGAGTTTCCTCTTCTTTTTTATCTGGGCCTGAAGTTAGAGGAGGAACACTTTGCTGTGGGTGAAGTGGTGGCCTGAGCCCTCTCCAGACAATGCCGTACAAGATACTGTTTTAATTCATATCCGCTCGTCCTTTCTTTCTTACCCAGCGACAACACAACAAACCACTGACCCACTGATACACAATTAGAAGTGATGCGGCAGTTAAGGCTACAAGCTACTCTGTTTAACAGTCTGTCTTTGACCCTTCACTGTTGAATAAATATAATGCTCAAAAGACACTGCGGTGAAGTGAAAGGGGAGCTGGAAGATTTTAAGCCACAGATAAGTAGTTAAAGACCTTTATAGAGTATAACACCATTATCCTTGCTGAATAAAAATAGGATTTAGTGTTTTTTCCACTTAATTTAAATCAAAAGAGTCCCCACCTTACATATTGCACTGCTAATGTAATGGAGAGAGACCCACAAAAAAGGCTTTGTGGCTCTGACACCTCCTATAGTGGGACTGTGTTGTCCTGTGAGCAAAAGGGAGAGAAAGCTTTTTCTTCCGCCGTTGCTATCTGCTAACACATTCTAATTGATGCTGCTGCATACCTCCACTGGATGCATTCAGTGAATAACGAGCTCTGGACTGAATGCCCATGAATTGGTCCCCACCAAGCGAAGCAGTAAAGCCTCTGGCCCCCCATCCATTAGCCTCCCCGCACTGCCACCGTCGTAACCAGCGAGGAGCACCACCTCCCCTCCAAAACCTCCCCAAACTCGGCTCTAGTTTTACCGCCCATTAAAGCACCACCATTGTGCCGAGATGTGGCCCACAAAAGCTGTCAATCTCCTTGGGGTCCTCCAAAGCCTGGACTCACACAGACTGGAGTGACAGACCCCCCTCCTCTGTCACCCCATCCCACCCCTGTCCCCCTGAAAATCCACTGCTTAAAAACTTCTCAGCTAACTATCCCCCACCACCCTCACCACCCTCTCGCTCTGCCCAGCTCTCTCCCCTGCTCTCTCCAGCTCGGGTGCACAAAGCATCAATCTGTCTTCAGTCCCAGCACCCTTGGCCCTTTGTCCCATCTGCAGGTGCCTCTGAAAGCACCCACGGTCGCCCCAGCCTCTGCGCACGCCACGCCTAGTCCAGGGACAGGAACTGCTGACAAAGGCCCAGTGTGGGAATGAGAGATGTGTGGATGTGTGGAGGCAGAGGAGGGGTGTCCTGAGGGGATGCTCTAAGACAGATGGCCGGGGAAGTCTCCCAACTCCTCCACAGGGGCTGTCACTTTGAATTCACAACCAAGAGTGAGACGCACACGGAAGAGGCACTGAAGGAATGCCCTGGAGATACAGCTAGTGTATTGATACAGTCAAGTGTACATCAGCAACAGAACGGAAAAAAACAAAACAGCAATATCAGTATCAATAAACGTATAATTTTTCAAAGACGCATCCTGACAAGCACCATATCACTACCTAACACAAATACATACAAAATATGTTTTTTCTTAAGGTGTTGTAGAACTATGGGAGAGTTGTCTAGTAAAATATCAAATATGAAACATAATATTATTTAAAAATATATAAATGGAACCAGAACAATTCTTTTTCTAAATCTGGATTGAACTATGGACTAAAATAGATTGAACTGTATTTTCTCAAATGTAATTTATTTGTAACAAATAGGGCACATTGCATGATAAAGTTCAAAGAATAACACAGGGAGCAGATCAGTTCCATGGAGGCCATGAGCAACAAGTGTGAGCTCTGAACAGTGTAACTGGGCTGCCACCGTGCGGTCACATAATGCATTACAAGACAGAATATGCATTTTGTTCGCCTGTTTGAGGTGAGGTGATCATGGGGCTAAACATGGAGCAAGTATCATTTAGTTATTGCTCTAAATATGCGAATAAATCCATACAGTATGTTAAAGTATCAGTGTGTTAAAATTAACGATTTTAGTTTGATTAACCAAGAGAGAAAATACAGCCAAAATGTGTAAATCGGCTAGAGGTCTACATTAAGTTCAAAGGTGGCCACCTAGGTGCTAAGTATAGCCTAAGCCTAAATTAAGCTGTATAGGCATCTTAGAGCAGACCTATTGGTTTTCAATGACCGTAGTAGACACGGGCCAGTTGGCCCAAGACTAGTGATACTAAATATGACCACGCGATGGCGACGCAGGACAACATAAAGTTATTTGGAGTCAGGTTCTGTGGTTAATTTTCAGTTTTTTTTTTTTAATCAGACCTAATTCTGCATATACTGCCCATATTGTTATAGGGCATTGACATTCTTATAATTTATCCTCCTGTTTTCGGAATGTTTTTTTTTCATCACACAAGAGTCTGGAGGCCTGCAGTTGTGGGGAAATACAACTCGTCACATGCAAATGGTGTGTCATTTGCATTTGTCTCTTATTCAAAGGCCAGTTTAGGCGCTCGAATATGCTGTTTGGGTCTTAAAAAGTAGGTTATTTTGCTCTAAAAGCCATGCTATTACAGGTGGTGGCCAATGGCCAGAAGTGTAATGTATTATCAAATGTACGTTTCCATTAGGCCTAATGGGTCTACTTCCCGTTTTACCTTTTTACCTTTGCTATATCTTTGATTTGCCCGAGTCTCTAAGGGTAAAAATGTGTCCCATATTTGCATTTGATTGCAGGGCTTTGAGTGTCTGCATGGATTTGTTATTTAAGGCACTTAACATAGCAGCCAATTAAAAAGACTGAGATGTTAATTGTGGGCAGTTTTACAGAAAGTAGCACACGCAAGGGTTAACTGAAGAAGTTGTAGTTCAAGCCTCCGCCACATTACGACCACATTACCCAGAATCCACAGTGCAGCGCCCGTCGCCGCACCTTCGCCGGGTGGAGCCTGTGAGCGTGGGAAGTGTGTGTCCGCGCCTCGGCTCAAGAGCGTCTGACAGGAGCCGAGCTGAGCCTGAGACAAGTTACACTGACCTTAGGGACATCTCTGTGTCCACATCACCCCCACATCACAGCGCGACAGAGGCGCGGTGCGGCACACGGCTCAGCAACAGGCGCAGAGGGAAATGTCAGGGACCGTCTCAGCCGTGAGCAGAGGAAAGCGCCACTAGAGCTCCACCGCAACGCGGAAAATCTTCAGAGGAAGAGAATGCGAATGGTGCGAAGAGACCGAAACCAACAGCAATGGAAACGATGTAGCACGGATGCGGCTCCTCGTGTAGCTAGAACTAACACTAGAGTAGGAAACAGATAGCCAAGGCGCTAGCACGGAACTAACATACATGTAAAGTTGTTCTCAGGCTGGAGCAGAGGCTCGGGGCGTGCGTGGACACGGAAGAGTAATCTGTAGTGCGACCTCCAAGAAGACGGAAGAAAAGATGCTCCGGAGAAGACTGAACCGCCTGGTACGTGCCTGACACAGCACCACACATAACAACACCACACACAGCACCACACATAACAACACCACACATAACAGCACCACCCATAACAACACACAACACCACACATAACAACACCACACACAGCACCACACATAACAACACCACACATAACAGCACCACCCATAACAACACCACACATAACAGCACCACACATAACAACACACAACACCACACACAGCACCACACATAACAGCACCACACATAACAGCACCACACATAACAGCACCACACACAGCACCACACATAACAACACCACACATAACAGCACCACCCATAACAACACCACACATAACAGCACCACACATAACAACACACAACACCACACACAGCACCACACATAACAGCACCACCCATAACAACACACAACACCACACATAACAACACCACACACAGCACCACACATAACAGCACCACACATAACAACACCACACACAGCACCACACATAACAACACCACACATAACAGCACCACCCATAACAACACACAACACCACACATAACAACACCACACACAGCACCACACATAACAACACCACACATAACAGCACCACCCATAACAACACACAACACCACACATAACAACACCACACACAGCACCACACATAACAACACCACACATAACAGCACCACCCATAACAACACCACACATAACAACACCACACACAGCACCACACATAACAACACACAACACCACACACAGCACCACACATAACAACACCACACATAACAACACCACACATAACAACACCACACACAGCACCACACATAACAACACACAGCACCACACATAACAGCACCACACATAACAGCACCACACATAACAGCACCACACATAACAACACCACACATAACAACACCACACATAACAACACCACACATAACAACACCACACATAACAACACCACACACAGCACCACACATAACAACACACAGCACCACACATAACAGCACCACACATAACAGCACCACACATAACAGCACCACACATAACAACACCACACATAACAACACCACACATAACAACACCACACATAACAACACCACACACAGCACCACACATAACAACACCACACATAACAGCACCACACATAACGGCACACAACACCACACATAACAGCACACACAGCACCACACACAGCACCACACACAGCACCACACACAGCACCACACAACACCACACAACACACACAGCACCACACAACACCACACAACACCACATAACACCACACATAACAGCACCACACACAGCACCACACACAGCACCACACACAGCACCACACATAACAGCACCACACACTGCACCACACACAGCACCACACACTACACCACACACAGCACCACACATAACAGCACCACACACTGCACCACACACAGCACCACACACGGCACCACACATAACAGCACCACACACTGCACCACACACAGCACCACACACTGCACCACACATAACAGCACCACACAATGCACCACACATAACAGCACCACACAATGCACCACACACAGCACCACACACTGCACCACACACAGCACCACACACTGCACCACACATAACACCACACACAACACCACACATAACACCACACACTCAGCACCACAAACACAGCACAACACCAAACCACACACACACAGCACCACACATAAGACCACACATAAGACCACACATAAGACCACACATAACACCACACATAACACCACACCACACACAGCACCACACACAGCACCACACCACACACAGCACCACACATAACACCACACACAGCACCACACACAGCACCACACACAGCACCACACACAACACCACACACAACACCACACATAACAGCACCACATATAACACCACACACTCAGCACCACAAACACAGCACCACACACAGCACCACAAACACAGCACCACACACAGCACCACACACACAGCTCAGATCTACACCAGAATGTCCTCCACATTCCACTGCACATCTCATCACGCCCTTTCCTTCTGTCAGCTGTTGAATGTTATATCTAAACCATAGCTGTTATATCTAAACCATATCTAAGTTATATCTAAACCATAGCTAAGTTATATCTAAACCATAGCTAAGTTATATCTAAACCATAGCTAAGTTATATCTAAACCATAGAACGATAAGATCAAGCATCTGTCTCTTAAGTGTGTCCATTTGTCTCACAAATGGCAGCGAGCAGTGCTGCGCTTGGCAGAAAAAAAAAACCATCCTCGATTTCTGGCCACACCACTCACGATTCTCTTTAATTATACATTTACGTGTGACAAGGCTGCATGCATTAGTCTAACTCATCCTTTTCACATTTGGCATATGAACCCAGAACGATGCCCTTGATGCCCTGGATGCACTGTACCTTTAAGGTCACATGCCCTGTACCTTTAAGGTCACATGCCCTGTACCTTTAAGGTCACATGCCCTGTACCTTTAAGGTCACATGCTTCAATGTGGCTGGAGTAATGCTGTTTCTTGCCCGACCTCAACATCCCTGTGGGAGTGTTGTCTTGTTGAATGGGAAAGACCTTGAAACTAAAGCTCAATTTTAGGAGCACTAGTAGTAGTCTACTTGTCTCCAGAGGCAGGAAGTTCTCTCTTGGGTCTCCCAAAGCTAAAAATATGCTAAGACCCTTGTTTTTCCTTGTTCTCTTTACATTAGAGACTAATGTCTGGCTGATTGCGTTCTATTTTACTGTTCCAATTTCCTTTTATTCCCAGTAGCTGGGTTTGTACATTATTTTAATTGGCTTTGTTGCCAAAACTAACGGCTCTGAAATGGCATTTTCCAATTGATCCATTTAAATCCAACCTTCTGAAAGTCCACCCAGAATAGTGAGACTTGTTGGTAACTGGTGTTATTAGTGCTTATTCATTCTCTTTTGCACCACTAACCTGTCGCCTCCAGTGTGACTTCCCCACAGGCCGTGTGAGCCGTATAGATATGACAGTGAATAAGGAGAAGCAATATAATAATTATGGCGGCTGACCCTCCTCCTTTCCCCCGCTAAACGTTGCCAGGTCAGCTGCTTTTCTTTCAGGAGAGGATTGCAGCTGTAATTTCTTCTTGCACTGAGCTGTAAATAATATTTTGTGCCGAGCAGGGAGAGTCATTGATGCGCTCCGTGGCGTTATCTCGGGCCTTTCCTCAGCACCCTCCTTTTGCCTGTAGAAGTTGAATGAAAGGTGAAGAGGCTGATGGGAAGCAGTGTTTGGCATACAAAAAGCATCTCACTTGGCGTTCTGTCTGTGCGCGGAGCCGCTAAACCCTTCAAGGCAGAGGGGAGGCATGGGTTTGAGTTTTTCATCTCGGGGAAGCTCCATAGGTTGTAATGCTCTGACAGATCCCACCACCGCCTTTGATGTGCGACGCAGCGCTGGAAGGCAGCCGTGTGATCAGCGAGAGGTGGAGTCTGGAGGAAATGTGATAGGATTCATTGAAGGAGCCCCTGCCACGACCACAGACACGCCGCGGCCCAGGCAAACACCTCATTTTACCTCACCATGGTAACCAGCCAGGAGAAGGTTGCCGGCGCTACAGCCGCCTACACTCGGCACGTTGCATCTCGTGTGAAGTTTGGTCTTTTTATTTTCCCGCTGCTAAAAACGGCAAACGTGCCGCAGCGTGGTTAAATAAACTCAGAAGCCGGACGCACTCTTGCTGTTTGTGCCATTGTCATGAGCACAATGTCTCCGGTCCTTTTATTAAGCTACATTTTTGTACCAGCTAAACAAATGTAGAATTTCCATCCTTGTTTTGCATACCTTTTCCTCTTCTCTGGAGGATGTCCGTACTCATTTTGTAATCACTTTTGACCAGCCAAACTGCTCTATTGGCGTGTTTTAAGTATAGAGCTGATCAAAATGATATTCCTAAAAGCTGCAATGTTTTTACCCTTCACGTTGTGCAATGCCTGACATTTTTCCAGCTCTCTCCAGGCATCTGCGCACTGTCAGCCTTGTCTCTACTTGACTGTGGCCCAAGCATAAGAGCACGACTCGCTGCTGACAGGAGGCTCGATGCCGCGTGGTGGTGCTTTTGAAGGATTGCATGTCAGACGAGCTTGGAACGCCGGAAGCTCTGCAAACCAGTTTTTTGAGGTCATCCAGGTTTGAGGAGCATACAAATCCCACTGTAACAAACCACGGAGTATTGAGACGGACACAAACTGGGCCCTCCTGCAGTTTTACCCGGTTTCTGTTAACATCAACAAACACCAGGTTAAGCTTTCAATATTTATCCAGTGTCACCTTTCTTCAGGAGGAGTGCTCTTGCAATAATGTGCTTTTCACTTCCTGCTGTGGAGTGGCAAGTTTAAGTTCCGTTTAAATCGTTCCCAGCTTTGAAAAGGACATTGCATTTATATTGTTGTATTTTGGGTAATGTTGTGCCTTTCCTGCAAACGTGCCAAAGTACGCATTTATGCAGAAGCACCTGTTGGCCTAAGTGTTTTCCGACTGAGTCATTCTCTCTTGGGGGAGCAGTAGTAAATGGGAGTGCATCTGAAGGCCATTGACCACACAAGCGAACGGGCCGATTTGATTTATCTATGCTCTTTGATGACGAACGATGCTTATTGATTAGCGGGTGCTTAGTTTTGCCGCCATTAGTCTTGCCTTTTTGAACTGCGCCGTGGCCAGAAGTGCTTACTCCGAGTTCTCCCACTAGCTTTTTTCCTTATGTCTTCGCCAGCCAAACAAGCTCATTTGCAACACACATCAGCGTAATAAATATATTTAGTGGCTGCTGGAAAGCTGTGAGAAGGACCAACAGTAAGGTCAATGTGGGCCATTAATTAAGAAGACTGTAACCTTGTTTAAAACTCAAAGGATGATTTGTTCCACAGCTACTTTAATCAAAGTACACAGCCATGGAGTTACACAGGACATTTTCCTGCTCAAGCCTTAATGACACATTATACTTTAAATGAAGGGTTAATGTTCAAAGGGTTGGACCATAACCTTTTAGCACCACTTCCATCTACAGAAGGCTCACATCATGGACCTTTCTTCTTTAGGCTTTATATCTGAGTAGGTTGTCTCAAGGAGATGCAGCGAGATGGCTTTTTGTGGCCACTCTCCATTTTCCTTTAAAAGCTTGGTTCAATTTCCAGTTTGTACCTTTAAATAATTCAGACTGCCTCATTTATTTTGAATTCTCCTCACATGGCTCCTCCCAGGTCTATTCCACGTACAGGCTATGCGGGCTTTGCAGCGGCAGGAGGGTGGCTCGTCATCTATATATGTATAACGTGTATTTTCAAAGAGATGTGGAGGGAATAAAATATAGAGATGGTCCGAGAGATGTGTCGTTCTCCTGGAAAAAAACTAAAATATTTGCATGCTCAACATTAATAGGACATTTTATTATGTTACCATAGTATGCGTTGATTCACTTTTTAATTCCAAGTAATATATCATTCTCATACCAAACACATTTCCTGACACAATACTTTATCAACTTTCAAAACTGACTGGAAAGATCAGGTAGCTAAAGCACTCGTCACTGGGCAGAGATGGACGAGATAAATGAAAGAGCTTTTGTAAATCATCCTTTGGAGCTTTCAACAGAACAAGGCCAAAATGTGTTGGCAAGAAAAAAGGCATGATCTAATAAAAGCTTTTTAATCCGTCCTGCTCTTTTCTGCCTTTTACCTGATTGAGATTCCTGAAATGAAAGAGCACCATTCCAAATAGTGTCCATTCAAGCAACCGCCCTACACCGATTGACTGTAACTACTAACAGTAAGATTGCGTTCATGGAATATGTCATAATTTAATACAGGGAGCATGGTGTGTAGCCTGTTACATTGAGAGATTTGTATTGTTTTTGAAAGAAATATTCCGATCAAAATGGTTCATGTGGACCGTCGCCATCTTTTGTAATATTTCATTGAATGGATTAATCTTGCATCTTTGGTTGAATAATAACATCGCCGTGTTTGTTTGTCTGTTTATGCTGACAGAGAAGACGTTGAACTTTGACAGTTTGTTTCATGTGGATAGCTCCGTGATTATATATATTAGACACAAGCGTGTAAATCTATCTGCATTTTGACTGTTAAACAACATATTCTACCTCAGCAAACCTGCCTTGCACCCCAGTTTTGAATATGGGCAGTTTAAAAAGTGACGTGACTGAACCCAACCTTATCTGTATCAATGATCACGGGTCTGTTGCAACAGCATCATCTCAATGAAACCGGTAAAAAGAAGCGAGTTGTGCATTTTTACCATTAGTCTCGTTGCCTTACAGTGCAGAGTCTTAATTATGATTAATTAAAGAGCAATCGCATGAAGTGGAGCTCGCTGCTGTATTAACGGTATAATGTCATCAGCGCTGAAGCTGACATGGACGCTTTTGAAGCTTGTCAGCATTCATCTGGGCTGTAAACGCCTTTGTTACTCCAAACCATAGTTAAGTTATATCTAAACCATAGCAAAGTTATATCTAAACCATAGCAAAGTTATATCTAAACCATAGCAAAGTTATATCTAAACCATAGTTAAGTTATATCTAAACCATAGTTAAGTTATATCTAAACCATAGCTAAGTTATATCTAAACCATAGCTAAGTTATATCTAAACCATAGCTAAGTTATATCTAAACCATAGAACGATAAGATCAAGCATCTGTCTCTTAAGTGTGTCCATTTGTCTCACAAATGGCAGCGAGCAGTGCTGCGCTTGGCAGAAAAAAAAACCCATCCTCGATTTCTGGCCACACCACTCACGATTCTCTTTAATTATACATTTACGTGTGACAAGGCTGCATGCTTTTCCTTCTCTGAAAGGTTTTTAAATATTAACTGTGCTTAGTTTCACCTCATGAACAATGACAGAAGAGCTGAAAGTGTCCTGACCACTAGGACCACAGGGACAAAGGTTAGAACGCTCCAGAAACATAATCTCTAAGCCAAAAACAAAGCCTCTCTTTATTGAGGTTTTAATTCCATAAACCAGTTAAAAAATAACTTGTGAAGCATGTAAATCTCGATGTGCATTCAACATAGAGGTCTTGCTTAGTCTTTTGTGGCTTTAATGTTTTACAAGAACGTGCATTTTGCAGCTATAGACCAGTGTCAGCATTGTGTCATCTGCTTACACATTTCCTGTTGTCTCTTGTGTGTGTGTTGTGCAAGTTTCTGTTGATTTTTGAAGTATTTCTTATTTGTCTGCATCTCTTGTTTAGTTTTCTTTATAAAACAGAAATTACTGTTTTAAGCATAAGTGATTGTGAGAACATAATGTAGGCCGGTCCAGGCTGTGTCTGGTACAGCTGTGGGGATGCCTCTAGAACAATGGGCCTTTACTTAGCCACGAGAGCTCTTTAGGCTTCTCATAGTCGTCTGTGCACGAGGCTGTTCATCACACTGCAAACCGCGGACTGAGCAGATATGGCGTCTCTATTTAAATAATGGAGGTAACTCCTATTATAGCTTTCCTCTGACAACGGACAATATTGGTTTCTGATGCTGTGTATTAGTTTAGATGGGTTTAGAACAAGGGGGTATTTTGTTTTGTGGTTGTTGGTTCCTGTATGCTGAGTCATGTGTTTCTGAATGTGCATGTGCTAACTTTGAGCCATTGACCTTAAAGTACGTTCTTTTTGTCAGTTTGGACTTTTTGTAATCAGTACCCTCATGTAGTTACTCTTTTTTGGAAGTCTTTAAGAATCACACATTCAAAAGAATGCCTTGAGAATATCATGAGTTGAAGAACAATTTGTTACTTTTAAAACTGGCTTTGAGAATGTATTTCAAACTAACAAGAATGTGATTTTTACATTCACCCACACTTTTTCTTGGAACATAAAAATGCCATACTTTGTAAATACTTCAGACTCAATTACCACGTGGATGTAAAAAAAGTGTCTTCAAATGTGTATGTATTCAATGTAGCATTGAGGTATTTATTCTTTCCCTGTTTAAATTATCTTACATTAAGACACCTAGGCCTTTACAATGTCATTTTTATCTGTGGAGCAATAAACCGATAACTGCTAAACTGTGTGCCGGATAACACTTACCTGTAATGGCTACACAAAGACAGGAACTATATCAGCAATGCTGATAGGATAGAATATAAACGGGTAGATTATACACGGCTACAAAATAAACAGGTAGAGGCGATGTAGTCTCCGATTAATATGAAGGTGAGGAGTTACTATTGTCTCATTTGTATTTAAGGACAAGTCAGATACAGAGTAAGAGTTAGGCAGATAAAGGAACAATACTGAACCTAATATTTTGGTTAAATAAATAAATTGGTTCAAGCTCAGCTTTAATTGTGGAAAGAAAACCTTTTTGTTTTTGTTATTTAAAAAAAAAAAGCAAAAAGCTCCTCTCAAATTTAGCTCAGCAAAAAAAATTGGATGCATAAAACATTGTTCACTTGCTGCTGCCAGCATCTTTATTTGCTCTCATCAAACTGTAGCTGTTCACTCTCCGACAGATACAGCAGTATACAGTATTTTGTCAGCCACGCTTCACTGAGCCCCTGATGCAGCGCTCAGCCTCTCTCGACCAGGGGGTGTTAATTAAAGGAAAACTTGCTGAATCCATTGTGTAGTCCTGCTTGTGTTAAATTTAGTAACAAACCTGAAGTTTGTGAGCACTCAGCACATTAAGATAAGTCAAGAGCAAATGGGGGGGAAAAGTAGCTACTGGTCGATAGCTTTGTCTATATTTAGAAAGTAGCATAGTGTAAGGCAAGGCAAGTTTATTTGTAGAGCGCAATTCAAAGTGCTTCACACAACAGGAAAAAGATGCATTAAAATCACAAAGACATGACAGAACAGTTTAAGACATTAAAGAAGTGTGCAAAGAAGATCATTTCAGTCATATGCACAGCTTAACAAAACAGATTTGAACATTGTCAGAATAGAGGCGTCTCACATCTTCAGGAAGCAGGAGGCCGAGCCCCGAGGTCCTCAGAGTCTGAGATGGTTCATATGGCACTAACATATCCAAGATGTACTTTGGTGCTAGGCCATAGAGAGACTTGTACACAAGCAGAGCTGCTTTAAAGTCTATTCTCTGAGCCACAGGAGCCAATGCAGAGACCTGAGAACAGGACTAATGTGATGGTACTTCCTGGTTCTAGTCAGGACCCGAGCAGCAGCGTTCTGGATGTACTGCAGCTGTTTTACAGCTCGTTTGGAGAGGCCAGTGAGCAGGCCATTACAGTAGTCTAATCTACTGGAGGGAGACAACAGCATGGTCTCTCAAAGTCTAGTTTAAACACTATGCTTTAGATTTTGGCAATGTTTTTTAGATGGTAAAAAGCTGCTGATGTTATTGATTTGATGTGGCTGTTAAAGTTCAAGTCTGAGTCCATTATTACCTCCAGATTTCTAACTTGATTTGTAGGTTTTAGAGCGAGACTCTGGAGGTGACCGCTAACACTTTCTCTTTGTTTCTGTGGGCCAAAGACGACTATTTCAGTCTTGTCTGAGTTCAGCTGGAGAAAGTTGTTTTGCATCCACTCACTGATCTGTTGGATGCAGTGACAGAGTGAATCCACTGGTCCATAGTCACCTGCCGACAGTGAAACATAGATCTGAGTGTCGTGAAAATAACAACACTTATCAGCTGACCTAAAGGCAGCTTGTAGAGGTTGAACAGAAGGGGTCCCAGGATTGACCCTTGGGGCACTCCACAGGTCAGGGTCATGTGGTCTGAGACACAGTTACCAATTTCAACAAAGTACTTCCTGTCTTCCAAATAGGACCTTAACCAATTTAGGGCAGTGCCAGTGATGCCCACCCAGTCCTCTAGTCTCTGAGAGGATCCCGTGATCGACAGTGTCAAAAGCAGCACTCAGATCCAACAGAATTAAGACTCAGGCTTTGGTCGTTTCGGTGTTCAGGCTTATGTCATCTGTCACCTTGACAAGAGCAGTCTCAGTGCTGTGATGAGGTCTAAAACCTGACTGAACATCAAATGAGTTGTTTGTTAAGAGGAAATCTGTGAGCTGTTGGTAAACAACCTTTTCAAGGTCTTTGCCCCAAAATGGCAGATTCAAGATGTTGTTGTTGTTGTTTTATGGCGGTTGGTATCCAAGTGTTACATTACCGCCAGACTTTGTTCCTTGACTCCAGCTGGCCTTCTTCCACGCCAGACTGTTGTTGTTGTTGTTTTATGGCGGTTGACATCCGAGTGTTGCATTACCGCCAGACTTTATTCCTTAGACTTTGTCGTAGTCCTAAAAGTTCTTCTTCCAGTGCCTTGACTTCCAGTGCTTTGTCCTCAGACTCTGTCGTAGTCCGTAAAAGTACTCCTTCCATTGCTTTGGTGCTACAAAGCCCATGAGGTCATGATATGTCTTTGTGACTAGAATAGTTGTTGTTGTTGTTGTTGTTTTATGGCGGTTGGCATCCGAGTGTTGCATTACCGCCAGACTTTATTCCTCAGACGTTTCGTAGTCCTCAGACTCTGTCGTAGTCCGTTGTTGTTGTTGTTGTTGTTGTTGTTGTTGTTGTTGTTGTTTTATGGCGGTTGGCATCCAAGTGTTGCATTACCGCCAGACTTTATTCCTCAGACTTCGTAGTCCTCAGACTCTGTCGTAGTCCGTAAAAGTACTCCTTCCATTGCTTTGGTGTTACAAAGCCCATGAGGTCATGATATGTCTTTGTGACTAGAATAGTTGTTGTTGTTTCAGTGACCAACCGGCTTTATTCCAGGGAGACTCTTCTTCATCTTCCTCTCCTTCTTTGACGTTCGGTGCTTCCACCGTACAGCCTTATTCTTCAGGCTTCATTCTATAGGCTTTAATATGTCCACTGATGTCGCCGCTTGGTAGCCGCGCGTCTACGAGACTGGGCGAGGACAGGAGACCACCCCCATCTCGTCACTCTGATCACTCTGACTCCCCACAAGCAGACCCCCATCACTCCGACTCCCATTTAGCGCCTTTAGCCTGTTTTCTATATCTGCCCAATCAAGCTCCTTTGTTCCAAGGAATCTCCCTGCAGCTTTAGCAATGATCCTGACCCTTTCAGTTCTGCTTTGAGTCTGAGCAGCACAGTTTACAACATCCACCATAAAGAGTACAAAATCCTCTCTATCCACAACCAGGGTATTCTCATTAATTCTGGAACCTGCACACTTGGGACCTCCACTCTTGAAACCTTCACACTTCTTGGGAGCCACGCTGGCCTTTCTCATTTCGCCCTGGCTGGGAGCAGCGCTGGCTCCTCTCTCTGTATTTACTCTAAACTCGTTACTTGAAACTTTCTTGACTGCATCTGCATAGGATATACCTTGAGAGACCTTTATTTTCTGCACCTCAGCAGCTCTTTTGCTAAACCTGCATCCCCCGTAGGCAGAGCTATGTTCTTCCCCACAGTTACAGCACTTCAGTTTTGCTCCCACGTCACACTTCCCATACTCATGATCTCCTGCACATTTACCACACCTTTGCCTCCCTCTACAGACCGCTGCAATATGCCCAAAGCGCTGGCACTTAAAGCAACGCAGGGGCGGCGGAACATATGGCCTGACGCTATAGCACATGTACCCAATGAACACCTTACTAGGCAGGCACCTCCCTTCAAGTGTTACCATTACCGACAGGCTGTCACATCTTACCCCAAACCGGGTCACCTTCAAACGCCTAGCGTCCACCACCGTAACTCCCGTCAAATTCTCCTTAACTTCATCCACAGACGTCGCCGTAGGGACACCTACGATAACTCCTCTGACCGTGTTTCTTTCAGCATTAGACACAAGAATGTCCTTTCCACCCAGACGTTTAGTTCCAATCGCCTTCCGTTGCTGAGCCGCGTCCTTGCACACGACCAGCAGCGAGCCATCTCTAAGGACACTCGCACTCTTGATCACTCCCACAGCTACAGTTAGGCTCTTTGACAATGCCACTGAATTCCACTCCTTAAAGGATGCACTGTCCTGTGCAAGCTTTATGATCACCTTACAGTCTCTGCTCTCACCCCGGATATCAATAGCTTGTTTCAGAGACCAACCGGCTTTATTCCAGGGAGACTCTTCTTCATCTTCCTCTCCTTCTTTGACGTTCGGTGCTTCCACCGTACAGCTTTATTCTTTAGGCTTCATTCTATAGGCTTTAAAATTTCCACTGATGTCGCTGCTTGGTAGCCGTGCGTCTACGAGACTGGGCGGGGACAGGAGACCACCCCCACCCCCATCTCGTCACTCTGATCACTCTGACTCCCCAAAAGCAGACCCCCATCACTCCGACTCCCATTTAGCGCCTTTAGCCTGTTTTCTATATCTGCCCAATCAAGCTCCTTTGTTCCAAGGAATCTCCCTGCAGCTTTAGCAATGATCCTGATCCTTTCAGTTCTACTTTGAGTCTGAGCAGCACAGTTTACAACATCCACCATAAAGAGTACAAAATCCTCTCTATCCACAACCAGGGTATTCTCATTAATTCTGGAACACTGGACACTCGCACTCTTGATCACTCCCACAGCTACAGTTAGGCTCTTTGACAATGCCACTGAATTCCACTCCTTAAAGGATGCACTATCCTGTGCAAGCTTTATGATCACCTTACAGTCTCTGCTCTCACCCCGGATATCAATAGCTTCAGCCTCATCCTGCTGCTCATTCCCAGAACCCTCGGACGAGCTAAGGGACTTTTTACGTTTCCGGGCACGTGCAGCCAGAAAAGGCTGCTCCTGTTGTTGTTGTTGTTGTTGTTTTATGGCGGTTGGCATCCAAGTGTTGCATTACCGCCAGACTTTATTCCTCAGACTTTGTCGTAGTCCTCAGACTCTGTCTGTATTCTTTAGACTTTACCCTATAGACTCCATTCTTCAGTTCTTCCTCTACTACTTTGGTGTTTCAAAGCCCACGTGTTCAAAGCACAGGAGTTCCAAGCCCACAAACTCCAAGCAAGAGCTTGAATGGGCAGAAATAGAAAACAGGCTAAAGGCGCTAAATGGGAGTTGGAGTGACGGAAGTCTACTTTTGGGGAATCGGAGTGATCAGAGTGAATAACTGGAGGTGGGGGCGGTCTCCTGTCCTCGCCCAGTCTAGTAGATGCACGGCTACCAAGCAACGACACAAGTGGAAATATCAAAACCTACAGAATAAAGCTGTACCACGGAAGCACCGAACATCAAAGAAGGAGAGGAAGATGAAGAAGAGTCAGCCCTGGAATAAAGCCGGTCGGACTCGGGGAAAATGAAGTCTGAAGAATAAAGTCTGGCGGTAATGCAACACTTGGATGCCAACCGCCATAAAACAACAACAGCAACAACATTAGATCCTCTTCTTCCTCCTCATCCTCGGCACATCCTTCAACTCTATAAACGTCTACCCAACCATGTGTTATATAAGTAAGCAACTACAGCACCTTGTCACTGGAATGTAAGAATATTCCGCAGCGAATCAGCACATGCTCGACAGTCTCTGGCACTTGACAGTGATTACACAGACCGGTCGGATGTTTGCCTATCCTACTCAGTGACCAATTGAGTCCAGTATGGCCCATCCTCATGCGTGCAAAGGCCCTTTCCTTCCCTGCGTTCCTGCCCATGGATCTGCATGGACCAACACTACCCAAGTTGTGCCGGTAATTACTCAGTACTGTGGCATCACGGAGAGGCTTTATGACCGCAGTTTTCAAAGACATTGGGAATGTTCCAGATTGAAGCGTTAACTCTGTGAGTGAATGGTGCTAACAAACTGTTCAGCACAGACTTTAGAAATCTGGTGGGTAGCATATCGGGGCAGCATGTAGATGAACTCAGACTGGTGACAATCTCCTGAACAGTTTGTCAGTTACATGTGCAAAGTGATTTAGGTCTAGGTGGTTTTAGGGTTATTTTTTGCTTTGTGGGATTCATAGCATTTTTAATGCCCTGAACTTTGTCATTAAAGAATAATGCAAACTCGTTACACTTGGATGTGGAAATGAGTTCTAACGGCAGCTGAGCTGGAGGGTTTGTTAATCTGTTCACTGTGGCAAACAGTACACGCGAGGTGTTACTGCAGCTTCCAATTATTGTGAACAACTTGTATGTTTCTACATTTGCAGGTTAAGGTACTGACAACACAGGTTCAGTTGTGATTATACTTTCTTTTTTAAACCAGCAAGCGTGTAGTCTACACATGGTTCCTTTAACTTGAGTGTACGTCCAAGTTGTTTGCCCAAGTGGTGTCCACTTCATAGCTGAGTTAATATCTACATTTGTTAAAATGACCAGAAAAAAAAAAATCAGCAAAATTCAGCAACTTTACAGGTCCCCACAATTTAGGACTGTTGTTTTAAAGCAACAGTGCTAGTCACAAAAGCACCAGGGTGTAAGGACAGTGGATGTTGGGATATTTGCAAATTTTCTATGAGTATTGTTTAATCTGTTTTTCATTGTCGCCCTTTGAGGCAACTGTTGTGGTTTCGGGCATTACAAAAATATATTTAATTGGAAATTGAATTGAACCACCATTTTTCAAGTTTATATAAGCAACATGATTTATCTCTACAACACTAGTTATTGTTGTTGCTCATTTTTTAGCAGAAATGAGTGAAGCATAAATTTAGTACATGTAGGCATAAGCCACTGTTACGTAAGACTGGTAGATCTTTTCCATCCTCGCCTGCATTTGATAAAGTTATTTTCTATTAAATTTATGCTTCGCTCCTAATTACAGGACATACTCTGGGTATTTACTTGTCATTATGAGCCGGGCTTCAGTCTGCTGTAGAGGTATTTTTGATCTTACCTTACAGTTTGAGGGGCTTCTGGTCCAGGTGGCCAATATTCAGATTGTCTGGCTCTGGTCCAATGTCAGAAGAAGGATCCTCTGTCCCCTGGAGCCACATGGTATGACTCTGATAGTAGCTGTTGCGGATTCTGTGCAAACGCCAATGATTGCAAAGGCTCCAGCAGAACATTATGTTATCATTCTCTAGATCAGTGGTTTCCCAAACCTTTTTCTCACTATTTTACCTGTGAATATGTTTGTGACCCTACATTCTCCGCCTACTTTAGAAGCAACTGTCTTAGGAAATGTATAGTTATTATTTAGTTAGTAAAGAAAGTTATGGAACAGTAATGATAATTCAGTTTAGAACTTCTGGAGACTGATATCTGAAGTGTATCTATAAAGAAAGGTCCCCGGTTGTCTTTGCTTGTGATTCTGCCTTTTATGGGTGAGGAATGCCCTGCACATGTTGTTTTGAAGCAAGTCCTGCTCCTGCCTGGCTGCTGGTCTCCTGGGGTCTACAGTCCTGTGAGCATGTGTTGTGTGTGTCTGTGCCATCTGCATAAGCAGGAAACGCCTCTATGTATCTGAAATCAGCATATTTCTCAGGGCCACTTTTCTTACTTTGAATGTACATCAAAAATGAGTGACCACTTGTTCAGAAGAAATTTAGGTTTTTGGCTGGGCTGTTTCTTCTCGTTGACCTGGGTCTTGCCAGTGTGCGCTGAATGTACTTGTAATGAGCTTTTCCAGAAGAGTGTCCCCCTTTAATTTTCTGCTCCACAATAGAAATACTAATCTCTTAATTCTGCAACTCTGGCTGCAATTAAGGTCACATGTAAGAGCAGCCTTTTTACTTGCACAACAAAGCCTTCCCTCGTCTGTTTCTTAATGACCTTTAGCGAGAATGAAATGTGTTTCTCTTCTTTCTCTGTAGCTTGGACGTGATGAGAGACGAGTGGACAGCAGGACTGTTTATGTGGGCCTTCAGTCAAGTCCAGACAGTGAGGGGTTCATCCCTCCAAAGTTCTGTGACAACAGAATTGTGTCCTCCAAGGTAAGTAGCGCAAGGACACTCTTCATATGTTTAAAGATGACTGACAGTAGATGAAACATGTTATTTTTTAGCCATTTTCCTTCTTCTGTCTTATAAATCCCAGCCCTTGCCTACCACAGACGTTAATTTCCATTTTAAGTACTTAATTACTCTATCACATGATGGGGGCACCCTGCACGTGTACACTCAGTACATAACCAGTCACATACAGAACTATTGGTAGATTGATTAACTGGGGGATGATGTTAGTGGTTAGTGTTCCAAAGAACAGTCAACAAATGAACAAATTAGCTCATAACTTATAGGAAGTTATCTGTCCTTTCCCTCTGTATCTACTTGCGTTGTAACACCAAAATTTCCCCATGTGTGGACAATAAAGGCATATCATATTATCATAGTACCAAAATGTAATCCATCTCGAGAGGAATCCCTACTTTCATAGTGAAAGATAGAGGAATCATGTGCATTTTAGAAATAGATAGGCTTAGCAATACTATCTACAATCTATCTACCTTTCAAAAAAGGGTGCAACACGTTTGCTTTGTTTTTCAATTTCTAAACACTGAAATACAGATCTAGCTCATATTAAATCAGAACAAGGTAGCTTCAGCATTAGAGCTCCCCCACAGCTTCCTTGCGAAAGTACACAGTCCCAAATATGTTTCGTTTTCTTTTCCTTTTCTTTCTTAAAAGTTTGCCTTTAAATGCAACGCAAATACATTCCTCATTTTTTTATCTGTAATACATGGCAGTTTGGTGCTTTCTCCTCTCCTGTTTCAACAGATGCCTACAAGCATCACTTAAATTTCACCACAACCTAGTGTTGTTGGTGTACAAGCGGCTCTCTATACAGGCCTATGGACATGAAAGGTTAAAGTAATGGAGAATGCAAAGCTGTGAATAAGATGAGTGAAATTGTAGAGACCGGGTAAAGATTAGGCAGTCATTGTTGTAACAAACTAAAAAGTAATTGTTGGTGTAACAGACTAAAAGCAATACAGATTCGGAATCGGACCCCACCATCATCTTTAGTCCGTTACATTTAGCTCCACAAACAAGTCCCTGCATCTGGTGTGTCATACGTTTTTTCATTACTTCTCTCTTTTCTCTCTGCCAAAATGAGATGGTCCATTCTGCTGTAGCTGCATTTTGCCTCCCAATGCAGACACTCCCTTTTAGAAAGGCTGCTTAGTGGCACTTTCTGTGTAAATACAGTAGGTGCTACTTGTACGATATTACAAGTGAGAGCTCCTAAACGGGATATAGTCAGCCTTCTCTGAGAAATTTAGGTAGATAAAAGTGATAAAACAGCCCCATCAAAATAACCATTCAAGACCATTTACAACTGATAAAATGGGTACATGTAGGTTTCAGTGGCCCTATTCTCTCTCCTTTTTGTACTTCACTTCCACCAACAAAAGACATTTCAATTATTGTTAAAAATTATATCTGTGATTCTCTTCTCTTTACAGTATACGGTGTGGAACTTTCTACCAAAGAATCTTTTTGAACAATTCAGAAGAATCGCCAATTTCTACTTTCTTATAATCTTCCTGGTTCAGGTGAGGACAGGCATCTTTTACTAAACAAAGCTGATATAATGGTGAAGCAAGATTCATTCTAACTTGTCTTAGTTCAACATGGCTAACCAAAGTTGTCATAGTAAAATGCGTCTATGTACAAATGGTCCGGATCAGCTTTTCCTCTTACTTTGAGCTGATTATGATGGCTCCACATTTTTATCAAAACTTTCAAAAAAACTAACAAAACATGGGCAGTTTCATAGTCTCATAAGCATGTACCAAGCTAAGACTGATTGGGGTCATCTGATCAGACTTAACTGAAAACTTCCCTGTTGCAAAACAAACTATCGTCCATGTGCCTCATCTCTCATTTAGTCCGATTACGATATATAAAACATCATGACTGATTCACCTTTTGAGATAAAGTTCAGTCATTTTGTTGCTCCGCTGATCTGCCTTTCTAGATGAACTGGCAGTGTGCACAAAGCGCATCTTAAACGTCAGGTCTGTATTAGCGTTGATTAAACCAATGCTTATTTTGTTTGTTGAAGAACTTGAGCCTTGAGCTAGTTTCAGCGTGGGATCTCAGAATAAGCCTGTACTTGTTCAGCGATGTTGATGAAATACTCTCCCATGTCGTTGTGCTACGAATGCTTGTTTACACATTGCTTAAACCTGTTGGGCCATTTGTGTACACCTGAGGGCTGTTTCATAAAACTCCATCAGCAAAGTGAGGATCAGGGCCCGACTTCTCTCTTAACGGAGGGTAAACGCAAGGCTTAATCCGTTTCACCACTCACATTCAGGACATTTCCAACCATTCTCAGCCCAGTTAAAGTGGGACTGAAAACCAAAACTCTGCCACAACCACATTTCATAAAACCGGTAAATCTAGTTGCTATGGAAATCTAGACAGGGAACTTAGCCTGGTCCGAAAGCAGGCTAAGTCCAACTCTGTATAAACAATACTCTTTTATCACAATATTCAGGGCATATTTAATCCAATCAGCATCTATCTCAGGTATGGAAGTTTAGCTCAGTTCTTTTCTTCAGTTTTTTGTTATCCACTAAATATTGAACTCCCCAAGTCTGTTTGCCCATCCATAAAAGTCATTGCACGCTACTGTTTTTTGACATAACAATACAAAACATGAAGCAGAGAGCAAGCATGAAATAAAATAAAGTGAAATGGTATATTTTGACAGTAAATTTGAAATGTATACAAAGAAAAGAATTTGCAACACAGATTGTCCAACATAAATATCCCATTTTGTCCTTAGTTTGAAAATGGACAAACTTAACGGCGCAATGGACGATTTTTCGGCGATTTGAGAACGCAGGCGGAAGTGCGCATGCGCACTCCCCCGTGCGGACCGATATAACACACACTTGCGTTTGTTTATTAGCGCGACGGATCGCATCGCACGTCTCGTCTCCCGTAGATTTCAGTCTACTTCTGCGTCAGCTCGAACTGTCTTTCTCCGTCTTCATTTTGCCCCGTACACTGAGGGAACTATATTATGATAGATCAATGCGCTTAGGCACGCGGAAACGTGGGGACGAACCGCACGCGGCTGCAGGTGAGCGGTAGGTGCGTGTTATGATTGATACGTGGCAGGACTAATCGGCAGTCCACGCCACGAGGAAATGAGACAAAAAAATCGTCCATTCAACCTTTAACAAAATGAGTCCGAATGTAATTTTTTCAGTTTTGTAATGTCCATTATTATGTCTGTCCAGTCTTTAATCGTCTGTTTAGGTTTGTGTCATCCATTTCTTTGTGATGGATTTTTTGCTGTGGTCAGAAGTATTTTCCAGAGTTATCCATTTACAGCATTCCTGTCAAGGGTCTTAAATCCCAAATATATAGCTCTGAAGTTGAATCAAAAACTGATTGCAATGCTTTATTGATTTCAGTCCAATATTCCTGAGCAACAGGACAGTACCAAAACACGTGATAGTGGTTTGCCTCCTGGCTGCCACATTTTCTTATGTACTTCGTTACATAGGTGAGACTAAACAGCACAAGAGGCTGTATCAACACAGAAGGCTTGCAAATTCAGGATTACAGAGCGCCGTGTATTTTCTTAAAGCCACAAACCACACAAGGGCGTGAGGCCATTATCAGGAGGTTCTGCCCGATGGGCAGGGCTTAGTCATAGTGGGATAAATATCCAATTTCTCAGACTATATCTGCAGATTGTGAATGACTCTTGGATGAGAGTCAAAACGTCCTGTTTTTCCAAAACAGACTCCAGATGACTACAACAGAAGCTTTTTCTACAATGGAACACTCCTGGACGAATGAGTACAGCAACTTTGCTGTAAAAGTTTTATGAGAACATAGTCTGCATTCATTGCTTGTGTTAAACAGCTGGAGTGTGTCCCTAATGATTAGAGCAGTGGCTTTTGTACAAATGGTATAAACTACTCTGAACACAAACACCTGCTTATGTAGAGTATTCTGTTACTATATGTGCACAGAGCAATAATAAACTAACCAAAAGTTGACAGAAAGCCATGGGTGCCATATTTTCTCCTATAGCCTGTAGTTGTTGCTGCCACCTGCTCCATAGTCTCTGTCATTGTATGACATATATCATTGTGCATGTATAGAAATCCAAAGCTACATTCTTGTGCCTAACAACCCTCTTGTGTAAACAGTTGCTAATGGTTTACTGACATTAGAAACCATCTGCTAGCACTTTGCAGGTCCAAATTTACTTATTTCAGTTTCCTTAGAAGGACAAGCAGTACAAATTCCTCCAGACTTGCTGGAATCCCATACGGCTCAGTACTGGGTCTAATCCTATTAAGTCTACAGTTTAATATTTTCAAATATGCATGTAAATTCAACTAGACATTGACAACGTATGGAGGACCCCAAGAGCCACGTTAAACAGAGTCAAGGTTTTATCGGGGTCAGTTCTAGCCCACTGAACTTGGGTGGGCTGACGGAAACTTTTGGTGGGCTATTATAAAATTATATACTATGTCTTATACCCCATTTATATCACAGAAAGTAAATGTCACCATCTTTAGCTGTGTTTCACGTTTAGTTTTTTCTGTCTTATGTCTAACAGCGCAGCAGTAAGAGAACAAGAACAGAACTAAATTATCGTTTTAAACAAATTTTAAAAGTAGACTGGCCATTATGTGGGGGTACTGGTTATTTAGAGTGTGGACTTGGATTGATAATAGATTGTGTGTTTTAAATTTAGCCTTACACTTACAGTTTTTTCATTACAAATACTGAACGAAAACTCCATGTTCACATCTGAAGAAGAAATGGTGATATAGGCGTATTAGATTATTTGTTCCCTTTTACAGTGGATATAAAAAGTCTACCCACCTCTGATGTAAAAAAAATATACCAAGCCATTTTTTTCACCTTTTTAATGTGATTTATAACCTGTATGATTAAGCTGAACATTTTTAAAATCCTTTTGAGGAGGCGAGAAATACAGCACTACAGTGACATTACCAAGAACTTGAACGTCCCTCCAAAATTGATAAAAAGGAAACTGATCAGTGAAGCTGCCAAGAGGCCTACAGCAACATTAAAAGAGCTGCAGGAATTTCTGGCTGTATAGTACATGTAACAACAATTTCCTGTACTCTTCATATGTCTGGGCTATGGGGTAGGGTGGTAAGACCAATATCCTTTTCTTACATAGAAATACATCCAAGCCAGGCTAAGTTTTGCACAGACACATTCCCAAAAACATGTGGGAGAATGTGTTGTGGTCTGATGAAACCAAAGTAGAACTTTTTGGCCGTAACTCAAAAAAAGTATGTTTGGTATGAAAACAACACATCACGCGTTGCGGTGGCAGAATCATGCTTTGCAGAATCAGCAGGAACAAGGGCCTTAGTCAAGTTGGAGGGAATTACCAGTGATACCAGTAAATGTTGGCACAAAACCTTCAAGCTTCTGCTAGAAAGCTGAAGATAAAAAGGAACTTTATCTCTCAGCATGACTATGACCCAAAGCATACATCATTCATTCATTAATTTTCTACCACTTGTTCCTGTTAAGGGTCGCGGGTGACTGGAGCCTATCCCACTGACTTTGGGCCTTAGGCAGGGTACATCCTGGACAGTGGCCAGCTGGTCACAGGGTTAACACAGAGACATAAACGGTGGGAGGAAGCCGGAGAACCCGGAGAGAACCCACCGTAACACGGGGATGATATGCAGACTCCACCCAGAGAGATCATGTGATGTTGGTCTGCATACAACCAAAGCATACATCCAAATCAACAAAAGAATGTCTTCACCAGAAGAAGATTAAAGTTTTGAAATGGCCCAGCCAGGGCCCAGACCTGAATCCAATTGAAAATCTGTGGGGTGATCTGAAGAGGGCTGTGCACAGGAGATCCCCTCGCATTCTGACAGATTTGGAGCGTTTCTGAACAGAAGAGTGGGCCAATATTGCCAGGTCAATTTGTGAGATGCTGAAAGACTCTAATCCAAAAAGTGTGTTGGTAAAATCAAAAGTTGCTTCAACAAAGTATTAGTGTAAAGGTGTGCACACTTATACAACCACATTATTTTAGTTTTTTATTTTTACTCCCCCCTCCCCAAAGGATTAGTTTTTTTTTCAACTGAAACATACAAGTTGTGAAATTATTTTTTATTTATTTTTTCTAGATCACAAAACCTGGCATGTGTTTTATATGTATGTACAACCTGTGACAAATTATGCTTGAAGCCTAAGGTCACATTACGGGCACTGTCGTGTCATTGTCTAAGTATAATGCTGTTGTAAAAGTGGCCAGTGGTCATTTTGACATTATGTGACAGCTGAAATATCTGGATAAACTCAACGCTCTTACAAAGCGCACGTCCTCAGGGTCGGCTCCTCTCGGCTTTGCACTGGCGGCAGGGCGCCAACCAAGGCATCCTCCATTCCTCTCACTGCTCAATCTGATGCATGTTGAAGTGAAATGTGAGTTTTACATTGGGTGGGCTGGACATGAGTCTGGGTAGGCAATGCCCACCCTTGTCTATAGCTAGGCTTTAATTAAAGTCTTTATATTATTTCATAACATACGCTTTTATTAAAAAAAACTATTTACTGATGATAATAGATTTTTTTATCAAAGCAACTTTTAATTATGATTTGGTAAATCTTTTAACAATGTTTTAAAAATAACATGTATTAAGTTATTTAACAACTATTTAAAAAGGGTTTCTAAAAGTATGTTTGAAAAAAACACTAAAATTCCAACTCTATTAGCTTTTCCGATTAGCTTCTTGGTTTAGCTGTTCCGTGGTCGTTTAATGCTTGAATGTTGGGTCTGGTATGGATTAATGAAATAAAGCGTAAACCTGTCAAAAATACAATAGTTGAGGCCAGTTTACAATAGTTGAGGCCAGTTTAACATTGAAGTTAACCAGGGATGTTGACTGTAGGCTACAGCCTTTGACAATATATTGTTGCAAGTATGACTCATTGGGTGTCCTGAGCTTTCCCACTGATTTTACACCAGCATCTTTTAAAACATGTATTATATGTATAACTTGAAATATGCTTTATCCTAACCATTCTGTCCCCCCATGCTGTTGATGATCTCAACCATCAACTACATGCCATGCATCCCCCAGTTGGCTTTTGTCATGTCTTTTTTCCTACCCCTTCTGTCTGCTTCTCTCACACATGCCCCTCATCTCTCTGCAGCACAACTCTTGCTTGCGTCAGCAGCCAGGAAGCCCTCTTTACTGCCACAAATAGACTCTGCAAGATAAAAAAAAAAAAAAAAAAAAAAAAACACCACTCTGTCCTAAAAATAGGTCCTGTGTATTTTTATTGAATTTGTCCAAAAGGGAATAGTACTGTGGTTAAAAAGAGAGGAAATCGTGATGAGGCTAAATGGGGAAGAGAGTGGGGCTCTTGGTGTGGGAGGATGTGTTGGCTGGAGGGGGGCTCCTGGGAAGTGCTGTCTGACGCTCTGTGGCACACTTGTCTGTGCAGCAGAGAGCCTCCGTGCACCTCTGCTCTCACACATCAGGACTGCTCATGTTCAGTTTAATGCTGGGATTCAAAGAACAGTCCTTTTATAAGGGAACAGTATTCTCTACCTGAAAGCTTCAGGTAGATAATACCTAAAGCATTTACACTTTGACGTTTATAGATGAGATGTGTATAGAAATAACTGATTTAAAAATAAACTGCAATATTACCTTTTTTGCACTTTTTACTGTCCATTCACATTATGTGTGATACTTGAACCTCAACAAAGACATTTACAAGCATGTTTAGCACATTTCCGATGGATTGTAAAAATATAATTTGATTATTGCCATCAGGATCATCTCAAACCACTAATTCAGACACAATTGTGTTTCCTTTGATGGTCTATTATAATGTGATGTCTCTGGGGGAAATAGTTGCTTTTAATAAATTGTTATAGACTTGTATCCATTTGTACAGTATTCCAGGCCAGACCTGACTGTGTGGAGTTTGCATTTTTCTCCCTGTGTCTGGGTGGGTTTCTTCTGGGCACTCAGGCCAAAGGCCCAGCGGCTTTGACGAATGGGTCAAATGCAGAGGACAAATTACCCTATGGGGACAATAAAGTGTACCTTAACTTTCCTCAATGTCAGAAAAAAAAAGCTTCAATCTATAGCTACTGATGCCCAATGGTTAATCTTGTAACCATTGGGCATCATTAGTCTCTTAACAACATGTCCTTTCAGAATATGGCCTCAACCAGATTATGAGTCTCCAGTGATTAGGCTACACTGAGCTCTCTCTAGAGGAATGTCTTAATCCAGCATCTCCAAAGCCCCTCACACTCTCTGCTTTATGTAGGTCCACTTCTGCCTCCAGTGGTTTTTCTTCCTCCTCACCAAAGGAGTGTCTTGCCAACCTCTACAAGTATCCTTCACATACTCATCTGACTGAACATAGTTGATGTATGCAAGAGGTTTAATGTTTTTATTCAGTGGAATTCTTGTTACACTGAACATCGCCTGGACTATCGCCTGTGTTTGTGAGGAATAGATGAATAGTCTGAGCGAAAGTAAAACAAACTCCAGCTAATGCTTCATAACACACACCAGGCTGCTGTCTATCTGACGACTGGAGTGTCAGCTCTAAAGCATAGTCCGACTCAAATGGAGGCAATGCTTCATGCTGCACAAATACCAAAGTATATCCATTATATGCCTGTGTAAAGGGACTCTGTGGTTACTAGTTCTTTGGGATTATCCGAGTATTGCTAGGGGGCGGCGGTTCAGTGGTTACACTTTTACACCCTGGAGTATGAATGAGAGTGTTCTGAGTGTGAATGGAAACTGATGGAAATTATCCCATGGCTACAATCCAGTGTGTTTACAGCATGTGTATCATGTGTGTTCATTTTCATGCACTGTCCCCACCAAATAAAACAAGTAACCCAGAGATTCAATTCCTTTTGTCTCCTTATGCCAGACACTTCTATACGACAGGTTCTCTTGTTTGTGTAATTCTTACTTACTTTGTTGTTTATAGAACTTGTGGAAAATATTTATCACCATTTTACATCTGTGAAGTTGCAGTTTGTGAAGAAAAAAATAAAAATACAAAAGTAAAATTTAAAAATAAAACTTTCAAATCACAGGAAGTAGTGCTGAGCTTTAAAACGGAATCCCTCGACCTATGTCATCAATATACGACATGCCCTTGAAAATACTGTTTAAATGCAAATTACATTTTCTGACGGTTCAAACCAGGGGTGGGCAATTATTTTCCTCCGAGGGCCATATTCGAATTCAGGCAAGTAGCGGAGGGCCGGCCCTCGATCATTGGTGTTTAAAAAAAAAAAAAAAAGAATCCCCAAAATTAAATATCAAAATATAACTTTTCTGTCAAATATAGGCTAGTGAATGTATAATTTAAGTCATTTCATGTCCTATGTATTAAGGATACAAGTGCAGACAGATTCCTGAGGGCAAAAAGGCAAGGCAAGGCAAGTTTATTTGTAGAGCACATTTCATACACAAGGCAATTCAAAGTGCTTCACACAGCAGGAAAAATGCATTCAAATCACAAAGAAATTACGAAACAGAAATACAATAAAATTAAAAATTATCAATCCAACTGATTGTCTAAACTAATAAAATCACAAACAAAAGAGAAGAGTGCAAAGAAAAAATCCTTTCAGTCATATGCGCAGCTAAACAAAACTGTTTTTAGCTTAGATTTGAGCATTGTCAGAGTAGAAGCCTGTCTCACATCTTCAGGAAGACTGTTCCAGATTTTAGCTGCATAAAACTGAAACGCAGATTCCCCATGTTTTGTCCTGACTCTGGGCACCAGCAGGAGGCCGGTCCCTGAGG
This sequence comes from Eucyclogobius newberryi, assembly GCF_026437365.1. NCBI lineage: Eukaryota > Metazoa > Chordata > Actinopteri > Gobiiformes > Gobiidae > Eucyclogobius > Eucyclogobius newberryi. Next base: position 18,985,669 of record NW_027315735.1, on the reverse strand, counting down.
TCCTCAGAGTCCGAGATGGTTCATATGGCACTAACATATCCAAGATGTACTTTGGTGCTAGGCCATGGAGAGACTTGTACACAAGCAGAGCTGCTTTAAAGTCTATTCTCTGAGCCACAGGGAGCCAGTGCAGAGACCTGAGAACAGGACTAATGTGATCGTACTTCCTGGTTCTAGTCAGGACCCGAGCAGCAGCGTTCTGGATGTACTGCAGCTGTTTTACAACTCGCTTGGAGAGGCCAGTGAGCAGGCCGTTACAGTAGTCTAATCTACTGGAGACAAACACATGGATAAGTCTCTCTAAATCTGGTTTTGACACTATATTTTTGATTTTGGCAATGTTTTTTAGATGGTAAAAAGCTGCTGATGTTATTGATTTGACGTGGCAATTGAAGTTCAAGTCTGAGTCCATTATTACCCCCAGATTTCTAACTTGATTTGTAGGTTTTAGAGCGAGACTCTGGAGGTGACCGCTAACACTTTCTCTTTGTTTCTGTGGGCCAAAAACGATTATTTCAGTCTTGTCTAAGTTCAGCTGGAGAAAGTTGTTTTGCATCCACAAACCGATCTGTTGGATGCAGTGACAGAGTGAATCTACTGGTCCATAGTCACCTGCCGATAGTGAAACATAGATCTGAGTGTCGTCTGCATAATTGTGATAGGACACATTTTCACTGCGTATCAACTGACCTAACGGCAGCATGTATAGGTTGAACAGAAGGGGACCCAGGACTGACCCTTGGGGCACTCCACAGGTCGGTCATGTGGTCTGAGACACAGCTACCAATTTCAACAAAGTACTTCCTGTCTTCCAGATAGGACCTTAACCAGTTTAGGGCAGTGCCAGTGATGCCCACCCAGTCCTCTAGTCTCTGTAAGAGGATCCCATGATCGACAGTGTCAAAAGCAGCACTCAGATCTAACAGAATTAAGACTGAGGCTTTGCCCGTGTCAGTGTTCAGGCGGATGTCATTTGTCACCTTGACAAGAGCAGTCTCAGTGCTGTGATGAGGTCTAAAACCTGACTGAAAAACATAAAATGAGTTGTTTATTAAGAGGAAATCTGTGAGCTGTTGGTAAACAACCTTTTCAAGGACTTTGCCCCAAAATGGCAGATTAGAGATGGGCCGGTAATGACTCAGTACTGCGGCATCAAGACTGCTCTTCTTTAGGAGAGGCTTTATGACCGCAGTTTTCAAAGACATTTGGAATGTTCCAGATTGAAGCGTTAACTCTGTGAGTGAATGGTGCTAACAAACTGTTCAGCACAGACTTTATAAATCTGGTGGGTAACACATCGAGGCAGCATGTAGATGAACTCAGACTGGTGATGATCTCATGGACAGTTTTGTCAGTTACTGGTGCAAAGTGAGTTAGCTCTAAGTGTCTTAGAAAATCCTGCATTGTAGGATTTATAGCATTTTTAATGCCCTGAACTTTGTCATTAAAGAATAATGCAAACTCATTACACTTGGATGTGGAAATTAGTTCTAACGGCAGCTGAGCTGGAGGGTTTGTTAATCTGTTTACTGTGGCAAACAGGACACGCGAGTTGTTACTGCAGCTTCCAATTATTTCAGAAAAATATATTTCCCTAGTTCTACATGTTCAGCTTCTCTTTGTAAATCTCTTTTTGAACCTGGAGCTTTGACTTGCGCCATTTCCGTTCGGCCCTGCGGCACTCCCTTTTCTGTGCCCTGACCGAATCATCATTTCTCCACGGCGCCTTCTGCTTATTTTTAACCATTTTAGCCTTTATAGGGGCGATGGTGTCCAGAACATTCAAAACACTAGATGTAACAGAGTTCAACAAATCATTTACATTAGAACATGAGACATTTTCAAAGTTTATCATTTCCATAAACAGTGCACCTGTGTCTCCTCTGAACAACTGCAGGACCAACCGGTGGTTTGGGAGAAACAGACAGGTCAAAGAAGACACAGAAATGATCAGACAGAGCAACATCGATCACATTAACATTTGAAATTTTTACCCCCTTTGTAATTATGAGATCTAGAGCGTGTCCTTTGCTGTGGGTGGGGCCTCTCACATGCTGAGTAAGACTGAAGGTTTCAAGGACAGCATCAAGCTCTTTAGCGTTTCTGTCACAAATATTATCAACATGCACATTGAAATCACCTGTAATGACCAAACCATTAAAGTCTGTGCATACGACTGAAAGCATCTCAGTAAAATCATCAATAAAACTTTGGCAGTGCTGGGGAGGCTTGTATAAAACAATGAAGAGAATGGATGGAGACCGTTTTAGCTCCATTTTAAAGGATACATACTCAAATGATGAAAACACCCCAAAAGACAACCTGCGGGTAATTATTTCATCTCTAAAGACAGCACAGACTCCACCCCCTTTTTGTTTTCTCGTGTTTCAGATTCAAACTTAAAGTTGGGTGGAGCAGATTCTATCAGAACTACATTTCCTGTGTTTTTGTCAAGCCATGTTTCAGTTAAAAACATAAAATCAAGATTATAAGAAGAAATAAAATTATTAATTAAGAGAGATTTGTTACATAAGGATCTGACATTTAACACAGCAAGTTTCAGACTAGTTTCAGTGGGACTGGGCTTTATCTTTTCACAGGGAATATGAATCACATTTCTCAGATTGGGCCTGACTCGCATTTTGTTTTTCCATCTGTGTGATGATGTGACTACAGAAATAGCACTAGGGGGGGCTCTTTTTACATAGGGCCCCGGGTTGGTTTGATTTTTAATGTGACAATAAGTCCCGGCAACGCTGAGACCCAGTGCATCCTAGCTATGGGAGATACCAGGTGAAAGGCGAGGTTGGATGGGTGGTGGGGCTTTTGTAGCCAAGGAGAGTTTGGGACCAGGTGAGAGGCGAGGGGGGATGGGTGGTGGGGCTTTTGTTGGTGTAGTCGGCATAGCCCTTGCTATATTGGGCGTGAGTGGAGCCATCTTAATGCCTGATTTGATCAGACTTTCAAAATGGCTGGGAAGGCCCATGGGTGAGAGTGGAGATGAGAAGGAGAATGATGAATCTTTAGTGGGAGTAGATGTTGCAGGGGGAACCCAGGGCTGGTGTGAAGGCAGGAGCGATGACAGGGATGTTGTTGGGCTTGTCACAGATGGGTCCAAGGCCTTTGAAGATTGTTCCTTTGCTGGAGGCGGTGGAGGTGAATGTGGAGCAGCTGGAGCTGAATCCTTTGCTGGTGGTGGTGGAGCAGCTGCTGATGAATCCTTTGGTGGAGGCTGAGGTTGTGGTGCTTTTGATGTTGAAACATTGGCTCGGTCTCTGGCTGATGGAGCAGGAATTCTTCTCTCATTCCTCACTTCTCTAACTATCTGCTCAGGACCCTGTCCAGGCCCAGTCCAATGCCTCAGAGCGTGGAGCAGGTTCTCTGTCAGCACCCTCACTCCACCTCTGCATAGGTGGGGGCCATTTCTCTTAAACAGGTCCTCTCGTTTCCAGAATAGATAGAAGTTCTCAATGTAGTGTAGTCCTCTCGGGGAACACTCTTTGGACAGCCATGTGTTCAGCTGAAGAAGCCGGCTAAACTTGTTTATCCTCCTGTCGATGTTTGGAAGAGGTCCACTTATGAATGTTTTGATTTCCATTTTATCAAGCACGTCGAATAACTTCAAGAAGTCTTTTTTTCAAAACTTCAGTCTGTTCCCGCCGCATGTCCACTGCACCCACGTGCACAATCAGCTGTTTAGCTCCTCCATGCTTAGCCATAATATTTGGAAGGAGTGACGTTATCTCAGAAACAGTGGCGCTTGGAAAAGAATGTGTGTTTATCTTTTCATGCGTCACGTGACTTATTGCGCCGTCCCCAACCAAAACAATCTGCGTGACCTTGGCTCCTGGCACAGATCCTCCTCGCTGTATTTTGGCCACGTCATCTTTCCTTTTTTCATTTAATTCCATCTCTGAAAGTGGTAAAAATCTGTTTGTGAGCTGTATTTTAGGTGACTTCACGTTATCTTTGTATCGTTTAGGCTTTGCTCCAAGTTTGTTCCAAGAAACAGCCTGGTCTTTCGGGATTTTAGACAGTTTTGGAAACGACACAGAGTCACTGCGGTTTAGGTTGAAAGTAGCAGTTTTTCTTGTAAAAAGTGTGCTCTTCTTACCATCGGTTGACACAGGAATGGTATCGTGAAGAACTTTTTCAGATTCCAAAACAAATATCCGTGTTTTCAGCTCATTAATTTCTTGTTGATATTTCCGACAGCGTTCACAGTCTTTCTCCCTTCTTCTCCCGGACATGTCGCTGGCGTCAGATATGTCGTTAAAACTGGAAAAAAATTCTTAAAATCCTTGGTTTACTTGAAAAAGTCTAAAGCAAAAATGTTTGGAAGACAAAAACTGATTAAAAAGCAAAATAAATAAGGAAAGCAGCGATAGCAAGCGGAGCGAGCAAAAAAGTGTGTGCACTCTTCGGAAGCAGGATATATATTATTATTATTATTAATAATTAAAATTATTATTTTATTTTTTTTAATATTACTTGAACAAGCTTGGCGGACCGGATTGAAAGGCTCGGCGGGCCGGATGAGGCTCGGCGGGCCCGGATGTGGCTCGGCGGGCCGGATGAGGCTCGGCGGGCCCGGATGTGGCTCGGCGGGCCCGGATGTGGCTCGGCGGGCCCGGATGTGGCTCGGCGGGCCCGGATGTGGCTCGGCGGGCCCGGATGTGGCTCGGCGGGCCCGGATGTGGCTCGGCGGGCCCGGATGTGGCTCGGCGGGCCGGATGTGGCCCGCAGGCCATAGTTTGCCCACCCCTGGTTTAAACCATCATTCGACAAAATAAAGGTGTTGTCGGGTGTAATTTATTGTCAAATCTTAACTGTTGTGGAATTTACATAGATGTTGTTGCTAGGTAACGGTTGTGGAATCACCTCAAGCCCCAGCATCATACATGGCTGCTGTTTTTAGCCAGTGATGGTATGCATCACACCAATTTAGCCTTTAGCAACTAGCTACATCTGGTAGTTTTCAGTCCACCTAACCACATGCCATGTGACTGCTCCGACCAATCAGAGCGAGAGCTGGAACTAAATATTATCAAAGAAAACAAATTTCATGATCTGTTAAAAAAAAGGAATGCCACAAAATCAAGTCGGCTGAACTGAAGCAGATTTTTTTTTTTTTTACATTGAGCTCAATGGAAAAAATGCTTTCTGGACTGTGGAGGATTTTTTTCGCTGCAGTACCAATTGACTGGCCAACTCACGACAAGTTTAAGCTAGCAATACTCTATCCAGATATTTGGATAGATCCATGAATTAATTCTATTATGCCTTATTTGCTGCCTGTGTCCAGCCAGGAAGTAAAATTATAAACTTCACCAAGCAATAGCACACAAGCCATCCATGTGAACTACCTTCAGCATCAGGAGTTTGAATCCGGATGACAACAGTTTGCTGCAATGAAATTTAGTCACGTTTACTAGATTGTATTGAAGCGGGTTGTGTAACCTGTCATATGCATTTCAACACGCGTTTCCTAGTATGAAAGGGGTGTGTGCATGAATGGTTGGTGGTGGTCAGAGGGGCTAATGGCACAGATTAGCAGCCTTCTGTCAGTCTGCCCTCGGCCACCACTGAGTATGGAATGAAAGAATAATGACGACAGTGTATCGCTTTGAGAAGCATTACAAAAAAGCGCATTACAAGTTTAAGGCATTGTTATTATTATTGTACTCATTGTTATGAGTGGTCAAGGCGGCACATTTTTGTATGGCCCACTCTACTGGCAAAAACACAGGCTGCACATTACGCACTCTTTCCTGTGCCAGGATGGTTAGAAGTCTGTGCAACATCCACAAAAAGTGTAATATCTCTCACTCATGAAATCACTGCCATCAAAGAAATGAGCCAGTGTTTAGTGGTTAGGCCCTGCCTAAACTCAGTCACTACCACAAAACTGTATCTCTACCTTGCATTAGTTTCCATGCAAGAAATGCTGATTAACTGTTCTGTTTGCTTTGTCCCTAGGTGATAGTGGACACACCCACCAGCCCAGTCACCAGTGGCCTACCTTTATTTTTTGTCATAACAGTTACTGCTATAAAGCAGGTAAGATTGATTTACCTGTGTATGATATGAGATGTTCTTACAGTCTTAAGTTTTAACACTTTTTACGGTAGTCTTCCTTTCCCATCACTCTTTCTTGTGTGACTAATTTTCTCCAAGGTCTGGTTTTAATGCTCTGTGGTCCTAAATTGTGTATAGTGAAAATGGGCTCTAAGAGACTTTGAGCATACATCTACACTCTAAGCAACATATACCAATGAAGAAGACTTTGCTATTCTGTCAATGTCCTTCCAATATATAGTGTGTTTGCCTGTTTTTATGTTCTTGCTCTGCTTGAACTTTGGGTTGCAACACTGGATGTCTTTTATATTTCCTTTGGCGTCCCTACAAATTTAGTCTTAGCATTTTTTTCTACACTACAAGTTTTCTAAATCACTCCTAATTACAAAAAGTTGGAAGGCAAGCCATCCCTTCCTACTTTTTATTTTGCAGATTATTTGTAGCATGTCTCAATAGTGTAAGAAATTTGCTCTTGACATACAGAACAAAATCTATAGATTGTCTCACCTCACATTAATAGAGCTCGGATCTTAACTTCAAAAATATATTATTGGCAACATGTGCCAAAATTCTATAGGGCAAAACAATATTAAGTAAAAAAAAGACGCAAAGTTTCGTATTTAGCATCTTGAAATTGGCATTAGTTTAACATTAGGTTAACTGAAGTCTATGAAGAATGACAACAAAATCCTGAGCTGTATAGTATTAAGGACTTCAGACATTGATTTGGCAAATGTCCACGCTGTTTTCACTAATCTGCCTGTTGTGTCAATCGTACGCATCATAACTCTGGGAGCTTAATCCCGGTTCCTCTGCACGTCTTTGCAAAATATTGGAAAAGGCTGTAGTCTTGGCTGGTCAGGCACTATGTAGTGTGTCTGGAAAAGCACAAGACCGCTATCTTTTATTTATATATAAATATATATATAAATAAAAGATGGCGGTCTATATATATGTAATATATATATCTCAGTATCAACATTGAGTTTGACATTTTAATATTTTGACACTAATGTCTCATATTTATATTGTTTTATTAATTTATTTGCAGGGCTATGAAGACTGGCTTCGACACAAGGCTGATAATGAAGTTAATAAGTACCTTGTAACTGTGCTAGAAGATGGTCAAAGAATACAAAAAGAGAGTGAGAAGATCAAGGTATGATCACGACCATGTTTATAAAATGGTAGAATGTTCAAACATCTATACTTACCATTTTGATAATGGTAAGTATAGATGGTGTCTGCTATAGAGTCTTAAAAACATAACATAGATGCTGAAAGGTGCAAATAATCTGTTGATGGACAGGTGGGAGACGTGGTAGAGGTGGAGGAAGATGAGACCTTTCCCTGTGATCTAATACTGCTGCAATCCAGTCGTGATGATGACACATGCTTTGTCACCACTGCAAGTCTGGATGGAGAGTCCAATCATAAAGTAAGATAATGCACTATTCCGTGCTGCCCGGTGGTCGAATGAGTGCAGCCGGCCGCAGTGTTGTGAGTTCAATTCCCGACTCCGACAACAGACTGCATGTCCTCCCTTCTCTCTCGTCCCCAGTTTCACACTTACCTTTCCTGTCCACCACGTACAACACATTAAACATTTTAGGGCCTTATATTACGGATGGTGCTGACTAAGCAGTAGATGAGGATGAGCTTTGGGCCTGGAAAAGTTCAGAGGCAGCTTCGGGGTGTTTCAGCTCGACCCACCACAACAATCGTTTCCTTCCAACGCTATGCTTCATTTCATTTTTGTGGCCCACGTTTCAAAATCAACATCATTATCTTATAATATTAATGTACATATATGTGGTGGTGCTAAGCTACTATTTTAGCCACAACTGCCTTGGGGTAGACTGACGGAGGGGATGCTGCCAATCTGTGTCATCGGCTCCAACGAACACTACAAATTACTCGTACACCACAATCATATTTAGACAAGGCGGGTGAAGTGTCTTTCTTAAGGAGACGGCATTAGCTTCAGCTCCAGTAGATTACCTTACCTTCCCCCGCTTAACCTGACCACAAAAATATTGTCTTTAATGTTGCATTAGAAGTTGGCTATCCCCAGTTGACCTATTGACATTGTGTCCCTTTTTCCTTGTGCTTTTCCAGACACACTACACAGTGCCAGATACAGAGAAGAATCTGCAATCTCTCAGTGCCACCATCGAGTGTGAACAGCCTCAGCCTGACCTTTACAAGTATGAGTTTATCACATGTCGCCAACAGTTTGTCACACTGTTGGGAACATGTGATGTGTGGAGCCACTTCTAAATATGTTCTGTCATCTTAACATTAGTATATGCTCATCTTGGCATGTTTAACTGTGTAATTTGCAGCTCTTTTTTGTTCAAGAATTACATTTTTATCTATGAATTTCTATTTTTGTTCCTTAAATAAAAGTAAAATCTTCCGTGAACAGTAGGCTATTTAAATGGGCTTGCACTGTGCAATTTTTGGGCCGATTTTGAAACTAACTTTAGTTTGTAACTAAGTTGCAGGACTACGACGGAGTATAAGGGCCAACCAAAAAAAAATAAATGCGCTGCACTACGAGAATAATGTCATTAATTAATGAGAAAAAAGACGTTAATTATTGAGAAAAAAGTCGTAAATCAACGACAATAAACTCATTAAATAACGAGAAAAAAGTCGTGGTTTAGGGGCCGATTCAAAGTGACGTGATCAGTTCACTTTCAGCACCACGGTCAGGACGCAAAAGAACGGGCTTGGATGAGTTGACAGTTTAGAACTACATAAAAGCCTGAAATAGATGTTAAATTATTTCCTGGCCTTTAAAACGATGTCTTACGTGTGTTTATTACAAGACAAGACACTGCGTTTAGCAGCACCTTTCCTGTTTCGCATCATTCAAACTGTTGGATAAACGCTTTACTTTCTCCATGGTGCAGCTGTAGTGCATCATGGGCTCAAACAGCAGCCGTGCTCCTGCCACAGCCGCCCGCAGACAGGAGGAGCAGCCTTGGTGTTATATTCACACATGTTCTGCTCTTCTATAGTGTTGTTTGTCTACGTGGGCACTTTGCGCACAGTCACTATTCTCACGTGCTCATTGTGTGCACTTAAGTTTTATGCCCGGATTAATTTTGTCATCCTTTGGACAAACTCAGTAAAACACACAGAACACAACACATCCGTCTGCGCTTCCACTCAGCTCCTGACGCCCAGATCGTGTTTGGCACAGCCAAAAAGCGATATGTTTTACGCACACGCATCATCCATACATCATCCATACTTCATCCATACATCATCCATACATCATCCATACTTCATCCATACATCATCCATACTTCATCCATACTTCATCCATACATCATCCATACATCATCCATACTTCATCCATACATCATCCATACTTCATCCATACTTCATCCATACATCATCCATACATCATCCATACATCATCCATACATCATCCATACTTCATCCATACATCATCCATACATCATCCATACTTCATCCATACTTCATCCATACATCATCCATACATCATCCATACTTCATCCATACATCATCCATACTTCATCCATACTTCATCCATACATCATCCATACTTCATCCATACATCATCCATACTTCATCCATACATCATCCATACATCATCCATACTTCATCCATACTTCATCCATACATCATCCATACATCATCCATACATCATCCATACATCATCCATACATCATCCATACATCATCCATACTTCATCCATACTTCATCCATACATCATCCATACATCATCCATACTTCATCCATACATCATCCATACATCATCCATACTTCATCCATACTTCATCCATACTTCATCCATACTTCATCCATACATCATCCATACATCATCCATACTTCATCCATACATCATCCATACATCATCCATACATCATCCATACTTCATCCATACTTCATCCATACATCATCCATACTTCATCCATACTTCATCCATACATCATCCATACTTCATCCATACTTCATCCATACATCATGGCATGAGCTCCAACACACGCGAGCACCCAATACACGAGTCCGTCATTTTACAGGTCCAGGACCTGACATGGCGACACTGCACCGGAGAAATGTTTGTGATGTCTAAAAGACCCACATCATAAAGATCGACATCTATTGTGGGCTTTTGTATTCACTTTTAACCAAGTCAAGCGCCATTTGCGTCCTGGTGGTGGTGTGTTTGTGTAATGAAGACTCCACAGATGCATCTGACTCAGAGCAGATCAGCTTCATAGCTTTAAACACAGTTCATACAAAACAGAGCTGTTACTGGACTATACCATTATGTAACACTGAGGGGGGAGCCCGTAACATGGTGCTGAAAGTGAACCGCGTATCTGCCTTTATTATATTTAAATTATGAGATTTTTCTCGTTATTTAACGAGAATAAAGTCATTAATTATTTTATTCTCGTAGTTTTTTTTTGGTTGGCCCTTATACTCCGTCGTAGCAGGACAATTTCAAAATCGTGCTGAATTTTGGCTCCTTTCGCAAGGATTTCAGACATGTTTGATATTTGTTGTGAGTCGTATGGTCCGACTTACAACAGCCGCGGACACGGCAAAATACAGCGGTAGGTTGCAGTAAACACCGCACTGAGGGGCCAAAGACGCGGAGGTGAAACCCGGCACAACAAACACCTCTGACCGGCTTCTGAACATATCACAGCACACACAAAAGTCAGAAAGGGTCTGTGACAAAAGCCTCTGACTTTAAGGCAGTGCTAAAGTTAGCTAACGGGTTTCTATGATGTTTGGGGAGTTAAAACAAGCAGTATGAGAAGATAGTGGGACCACAGACGTGTCCCTGGTGCAGCACACACGCCTGCTCTGCCCGGTATGTCCCTCGTACAGTGAGTATATCCTCATCGCTCCGTACAAAGCGCACACTCCCATCGTGAGCTCATTCTCTCATATGAGATTAAATCAGTGTTATTTGGAACGATTTAAAATGGTACAAAATCGCACAGTGTAAGACCAGCTTTAAATACCTGATTTTTACATACTTAACACAGGACTTTAATTCAATATATAGATGGTTTTTGAAGTTTTTGTGTGTTATTTTTTTTTTTTTACTTTTCTGTTTTTCTTTCAGATTTGCTGGCCGCATGCATATTTATACGAACAATCAGGAGCCTGTATTGAGGTGAGGAGTATGAAATAAGGTTGCAACTGTGAAAATAACAAATAATATCACATATAAATCGCTCCAGAGTATAAGTATAAGTCGCATAGTCCGGAAAATACGGTAATTATTTTTATTTTTAAAACAAAACGGTTTATATTAAAGCATATTCATAATACTCTTCTTACCGGTATTCACTCACTTGTTTTTTGTTTGCATCAACAAATCATTATTCCATCGATCCGTCGTAGCATACAAGCATTAAAATTAAAATTGGTTGGCTGAGCTTCAGTCATAGCCCCTAAAGTACTCAGATGGCCATTTGATATTGATCATCTTGTAATTGACGTACAAAAAATGCTAACGTCCTTCTCCAGAACTGCAGAACTGAGTGTGACTGCATCATACTGTTATTGTCACAGCAGTTTTGGGGGATGGATGGCAACCCAACTTCCGGCATTTATTGAGGAGATGTAGTTGGGGTATTGAACATTTGGCATCATTACACTGTTTGTGGATTGTGTAGGTCACTGGGTCCAGAAAATCTACTACTGAAAGGTGCAACTTTAAAGAATACTCAGAAAATCAGTGGTATGTCTATCAGCTTTGGTCATGATGTGTATTTAGTTGTGTATTGCTTAAAAATGATTTCTCTTACCTTGTTCTTTCCCTAAAGGTGTAGCAATTTACACAGGCATGGAAACAAAAATGGCTCTTAACTATCAAGGAAAATCTCAAAAGCGCTCTGTTGTGGAGAAGTAAGACTCGTAAAATAATGTTGCACTTTAGACAATTATGACAATGAAAATTAATTGCGATTGTATTATTGCCAGGTCCATCAATGCCTTCCTTTTGGTTTACCTCTTTATATTGGTGAGCAAGGCCCTTGTTTGCACTACACTTAAGTACGTGTGGCAAAGCAAGCCTGGACAGGACGAGCCCTGGTACAACGAGAAAACTCAAAGAGAGAAGGACACCAATCTGGTCTGCTCTTACTCTATCTGCTGGATGACACTGGCACCTTTGACACAGTGTTACCTTTAATGTACTATTTGTAACCCTTATCTTTGTAAATTAAAATAATGTATTTTTCTGCAGTACCTGAAAATGTTCACTGACTTCCTGTCCTTCATGGTGCTCTTCAACTTCATTATACCCGTGTCCATGTATGTGACGGTGGAGATGCAGAAATTTCTGGGATCCTTTTTCATTACATGGGACAAAGATTTCTTTGACAATGAAATAAAAGAAGGAGCGCTTGTTAATACCTCAGACCTAAATGAGGAGCTAGGACAGGTAACAAATGTTTTTTTATATTGCATGTGTTTTATGTTCATGTTGTCTTTAATGTTCAAGATAAGTTCAAACTATTAGTTTTGTTTTCAGTATAATTTGGAAGGCTGTGTTTGAAAAAGTACTATCCGTCACACTTAATGTCTAAAAATAGCACTTTCTTTTAATTAATCTGAAAATGATTAATCGCCTACTCTTAACAAGGTTTTCAAATCTTATATAGGTGGAGTATGTCTTTACAGACAAGACTGGAACCCTTACTCAGAATAACATGGAGTTCATAGAGTGCTGCATAGATGGCTTCCAGTACAAGCATCGTGATGCAAGTTCAGAGCTGGACGGCTTCTGTGTCACTGACGGACCTGTGAGCAAACTACAGCAGAAAGCTGGCAGGGTGAGTGCTGTAGTGCCCCGCCTTCTGTTGAACAAGCTACAACATATGGCCATTACACAGTCAGTGCACAGAGTGACCCCTCACAGCTCACCCATGTGCAGCCTTCTTGACATGTCAACACAAGCACATTGCATGAAGTAGAAGCAAAGTGCTCTTGACATGAACACTTGACAATGACATTAGATCACTTTACCCGGAAACAATGTGAATTTGATTTATTTTCAACTGTATACTATGTTTTATGATACAACATTAATTTAAAATATTTTATATATCTAAAAATTATGAAATATTAAATGTAATAATTTATTTTAGTTCTTAGTTTTAGTTTAGTTATAGTTATAGTCAGATATAGAAGGTGTCTTAATAAGATAAGATAAGATATTCCTTTATTGTCCCACATGGGGAAATTTCATTGGTGCAACGCAGGTAGTTACAGAGGTAGATACAGAAGAACAGATCACTTATAGGAAGTCTGAAAACACTTTCAGTAGAAGATCTCCTATAAATAAATAAAAACTCCCATAGACACATAAATACCATTGCATGTGATCCGACGGTAATTGCACATGAATATGTGTCACGACAGCACATAGATTGCACATGAATTTCACAGTAATTGCACATGAATTTCACAGTAATTGCACATGAATTCCAACAGCAATTGCACATACGACAGAATTGCACATCAGTATTAGGTTAGGTCAGTATTGCGCCGGGATAACGTGACGATCTCCGGGTAATGTTTGCCACTTCTTGACCTTGATGAAATATGCTCTCATCTTAGGAGAAGGAGGAGTTGTTTCTGCGTGCTCTCTGCCTGTGTCACACGGTTCAGGTTAAAGAATCCACAGAACAGTGTCCTGATCAGGTGGATGGTCTGTGTAATCAGTTGGACGGTTTAGGAATAGATGGACCACTGTCTCAGCCACAGGAGCAGAGAGGCTTCATAGCCTCCTCCCCTGATGAGATTGCTCTGGTGATGGGCGCCATGAAGTAAAGTTTTTATTATTATCAATTATTATCTGTACAGAAAATGTGTCTTTTACCATGCAATATGTTGCTTTTATTTGCAGATACGGCTTTACGTTTCTGGGTCTAGAGAGCAAAACAATGAAAATACTTAATAGGAACAATGATGTAGAAAGGTAAGCGCTAACCTAAAAGCATCCGACTATTTCTCAATTTTGGAAGGATAATTTACTTCTTTACTTATCGTCAAGGTATGAACTGCTCCATGTGTTGAACTTTGATCCTGTGAGAAGACGGATGAGTGTGATAGTCAGATCTTCTTCAGGTTTGCATCTTTCATAAATAGATGTAGTGATGAAGTAGTGGAGGATTTTTATTTTTTATTTTAAGTCACTTTTTCCTATATTTTTGTGTAGGTGACACCCTGCTTTTCTGCAAAGGAGCAGACTCTTCCATTTTTCCTCGTGTCAAACAGGAGGAAGTTGAGAGGATACGTCTGCATGTGGAGCGTAATGCTACAGTGGGTTCCTAATATTACTGCAACATTGTAACATCCAGTTTCCAGCCAAAACAGGTTTGTTTTATAATCATGATTGCCCTGCAGGAGGGATACCGCACCCTTTGTGTGGCCTACAGGATCCTGAGTGCAGGCGAGTACGCTCAGGCAGACGCTGGACTGAGAGATGCCAGGCTGGCTCTGCAGGACAGAGAAGAGAAGCTCATGGCTGTGTACAACCAGGTGGAGACTGGGATGAGTCTTATAGGAGCCACCGCTGTTGAAGACCGGTGAGTTGTGATTTAACTCAAAAGTAATCAACTTCAGATCATTTTCTATCATAGTCATATGTGCCAGTTACAAATACACCTTGTTTTCTTATGCATTTTTACAGCCTGCAAGAGGAAGCAGCAGAGACAATGGAGGCTCTGCAGGGAGCAGGCATGAAAGTTTGGGTCTTGACAGGGGACAAAATGGAGACGGCAAAGTCCACCTGTTATGCATGTCGCTTGTTTCAGAAGAGCACAGAACTCTTGGAGCTAACAGTGCGAACTCTGGATGATGAAGTCAGAAGACGTGAGGAGAAACTCCACGAGCTGCTGCTTGAATATCATAAGAAAGCTGTACAAGATGCACCACCAATCAAAGCAGGCGTCACCAGGTTTGGACTAGATCCCCTCAAAGTACTATCGTGTCATATTTAACCCACTGTCTTACTTTTTATTTATAGGAGCTGGTCTTCTGCTTGCCAAGACTATGGCTTTATTGTTGATGGAGCATCTTTGTCAATGATTCTGAACTCTTCCCCTGACTCTAGAAACAGTCACTATAAGAACCTATTTCTGCAAATTTGCCAAAACTGCACTGCTGTGCTTTGCTGCCGTATGGCTCCTTTACAGAAAGCTCAGGTGATGAATGAGAATGAAATGTATTACAGTAAATAGCATGTAAACACTTTAATTTTATTTGTCTTTTAATTTTTAAAATGAAGATTGTGAAAATGGTGAAAAACTCGAAGGGAAACCCAATCACGCTCTCTATTGGTGATGGTGCAAATGATGTCAGCATGATTTTGGAAGCCCATGTTGGCATTGGTGAGAAATAAAATCTGAACGTTGACTAGTTGTACTGCTAACTCAATTATTGATGAACTCGCACATCTTTCTCTTTCAGGCATTAAGGGGAAAGAGGGTCGACAGGCCGTAAGAAACAGTGATTACGCCCTTCCAAAATTAAAGCACCTCAAAAAGCTGCTTCTTGCTCATGGTCATCTTTATTATGTCCGCATCGCTCATTTGGTGCAATATTTTTTTTACAAGGTTGGTTCTGTGATGGTATTTGATTCTTTAAAGGTTGTGTGTTTAGTAAGCCTGCCCTGTTCTCTTTTCTACAGAACCTTTGTTTCATCTTACCTCAGTTTTTGTACCAATTCTTCTGTGGCTATTCGCAACAGGTGAGTTTGAGTTGAGTTTGAAAAGTGTCCCTTATTAGTTGCCCTTTCCCTTAATCCTGTCCCTAATGAGGTGGATGAGCCAGTTTAGCATTTCCATATAATAACAGGTTTGTTCTTGTTTGAAAGATGCAAAATGTTATCAACAATGTGTGCAGTGATCCTCCCCGTTTTAGGAAAATAATCCTTACCATGATCTCTCCTTTCCCCTGCTGCTCCTTGTCAGCCCTTGTATGATGCAGCCTATTTGACGATGTACAACATATGCTTCACTTCTATGCCCATCCTGGCCTACAGCCTGTTGGAGCAGCACATCAGCATTGAGGTTCTGTTGGACAATGCCACCCTCTATAGGTGAAATATAGGAATTACAATTACATGTTTGTTGTACTCCTATAGTGTACTAAATCTCCTTTATAACTGTTCATAGAGAGATTGCCAAAAATGCCATGTTGCGTTGGAGGCCGTTCCTGTACTGGACAGTTCTGGGACTGTTTCATGGGCTTCTCTTCTTCTTTGGTGTTTGTTTTTTGTTTCAAAACCCAGCACTGCAGGACAATGGGCAGGTGTGTATCCTGGCTTTACTGTTTATATTTATATATCCGTGTACAATTTCAGCATTTCTTCTTTTTTCATGTACAGGTTTTTGGAAACTGGTCCTATGGGACTATTGTTTTCACAGTGCTTGTTTTCACTGTTACACTTAAGGTAATCTTCAGCGCTGTTAACTGTTTTGAATCATGTTAAATGTGAACCACTGATGAAACATCTGTATTCATTTTACTGTCTTTCCCCCATAGCTTGCTCTGGACACCCGACATTGGACATGGATCAACCACTTTGTCATTTGGGGCTCCTTGGCGTTCTATGTGTTTTTCAGCTTCTTCTGGGGAGGGATTATATGGTCAGAACAAAAACACTCTTAGATCAGTCAAGCTTTTTCCATCTAATTTTTCAATCTTTCTTGTCTGTAGGCCCTTCCTGGGGCAGCAGCGCCTGTACTTTGTGTTTGCAAACATGCTAAGTTCAGTCTCGGCCTGGCTGGTCATCATCCTGCTCATCCTCCTAAGCCTTCTGCCTGAGATCCTGCTGGTAGTTTTCCGCAAGGCCCGTGGCCCCCACTCACGACAGGTACAGTCAACATACGCCACATGGTGTGCATAATCAACATTTGATTTCGAGTGGTTTCAGGAGAAAATATTGTCAATTTCTTACATTTTGACTGTTCGTCTAGCTAAAATGTTGCCAAACCCCAAACTATTCTTACCATTTGATAAATACTACCAGTGTAAAAAGTGTTTGATCAATATTTAATGTATTTCATTGAGCATTGAGGTCCATGTCCTTTTCATTTGGGGATAAAGTCTCTAAAGCTTTTCTTAAACTCAGGTTTCAAAATGGTTCTGTGTAAAATATCTTTGATGTCCCTTCAAATACTTTAGTTAATCGCATTCAATCAATTAAAGGTTGACTGTGTAACATTTCTTGTGGAAGACCCACTGCCTGTCTCCATCATGGAGGTGTAATTGCTTTACCTAGAACCCAAGTCACTATTGGGCGCAGTCCCGTTCGGACCTGAACCCCTGACACGAAACTTTGGAATTAACCACGTACGCCCCTCATCCATGGAGAGCGAGCGGTGCAGCCTTCCTGTGTTAGAGATGAGTGGCTTCCAAGAAATAGTTTCAGATGAACTGGAAGTTTGTGTCTTTCCTTTGTCTTTCCTACACACAGGGGCCCGACCCGCTCCGCGAGCTTTCAGCCCCGTGCAGCCAATCATAGCTCTGTGTGAGAAAGCTTTAATAGCGGGAGATCAGTCTGATGTCCGTTTTATTCTGACTAAAAAAGAAAGAAGCGCTGACTGACGAGATTTGATACAAAATATAATTGATTCATAAAATTGTGAAAAATATCTAAGCCTATTATAATACTCTTTACGTATGTTATAATATGATATAATATAATATAAAAGTGGCAGAAATACCGTGAAGTTCTGAATCTCAGTTTGTGGCCTAGAATGTTCCATAGTATGGCTTTAAACCTAGCTATCATATACTTCATAACACTGGAGTCGGGTCGCCTCTCTGCAGATTTGACCTGTAATCTGGCACACTAACATCACCTCCTTGTTTATGGTTATGGTTTACGTGATTCGGTGGAACATTCCAGGTCAAAATAACATTTCCAAGGTTACAAGCAGGTGGCCCCCACCATTTACTCAGATATTGAAAAAAACGTTGTGATTGATAATCTGTGAGACTAATGAGCTGATCAAAGATTACACCTAAATATTTATATTTTGACACCTTTTCAAGTGAGTAACAGATAGTAACAGAATTTACTAAGTAATTTTTTTTGGAGTTCAAGAATCAAGGCCGATTACAAATTGATAATGGCCTGAAATAAATGTAGGTCTGGAACAATAACTACATGTATCATCTGCATAATAATAATTGTTTGCTGTGTTATATTATTACAGAGGTCATCTGTGTATATGATGAATAAGAAAGGCCTAAGGGACCTTGAGGAATGATTATGGACTCTTATGGATTTTGAGTTCATCTGCATCAAAATCTTTATTAATTTATGTCAACCAAACATGTATTGTTGGATTCAACAAGTACTGACACTAATTTATTCAATTCCAAAGGTGTTTTAAGGCAGATTAAGATGACCTATGTTGGCCTCTTCATACCTTTTTCTTGCTTTGTCTCAATGTCCTATTTTCTGTGTGTCTGTGTTTGGACGTGCTCCCGTAAAGATGACACAGCGCCTTCCTTCCTCCGGGACCTCCACTATCTTCATGTTGTCGCAGACCGCTAGCTCTCACAGCTTCTCATGGACAGACTGAGGTCTCTTATTTCTTGCTGCGTCAGCACACAGTCTCTGCTTGTTTCCCACTTGTTGTCTTCCTCTCCCACTGTTACAGTTCACCTTCCTATCCTCATGCAGTCCTTGAGCATATTTTACTTAGAAACAGGTATACTGAGGTGCACCTAAATTGTTGAGTTACTTTATTGAATAACTGATTAGTGGTTAGCACACATCTAAGTGACTTGGCTGAGCTTTCAGTGTGGAACAGGACCAGATGTTAAAAAAATACAGCTAGCTTATATTTCTCCATGATATGTCAGTCCATGTGCTCTCCAGCTGCCAAAATGCTCTTATGCCTGCTGCCTTGGCATGTCCTGTTAATGAATGCAGTACCTCCAAGCATCAAAATGCACCTGCATGAGGCTCAAGTCAGCTTCCTCCTTGTGGACCCTCTGAAAACCTCCAGGACCTGTTTTTGATGGGTGTTTTAAAGAATCATTTTATAACATATAGATTCTTAGCAGGTTTTTGTGGCATTTGTTGTGGAAAGAAATGTATTTTCATCAAACCCTCCCAGCTATGTCTTGTTTGTGTACACACACACACACATACATGTATTGTATGCCCCTAAAACTCTCTAGTGTTAATGGTGTGTGGAAGTGTAGTGTGTCATCAGTGTGTCTTTGCCTTGCCCTTCTAGAAAGAACTGGTTGATTCGAGTGTGGGGGGGGTGCCGTCTCCCCGATCCTCGGCCCGGCCCCTGCTCATGAGAACCTTTTCAGATGAGTCCAGTACTGTCACTTAAACAGGTATCATCCCATGTTTGACATGGGACAAATTTCCCCAAAGATGAGTCTGACTCTAACCCAATTAAATCAGTATAAAGCATTACAGCTACAGACAAAACCCTGTTATAGTAACCTCTGTGTCATACTGTAGTAAATGTATAAGTTGGCTGGCTGAAGAGATTCTAAGATGTTTTTAAATTTACATTGTCAATTGGCACACTTGATGCAAAGCAATACATTCAAACGGCTTCAGACAGCTCCTTTTCAGCCACTCTTCTTTAGTGTGTGTCCTGCTGCATGGGCTCCTGTAAACCCCCCATGAAACAGTTTAATATCAGTCCATCTTCATTGTGGCTGTAGAGCTGTAAATGTGAGCTGGTGCTAATGCTTGGGTATTAGTTGAGCTGGTCGGGGGCTTGGTCTGTCGTCTCAGTCTGCCATGTCATTATGGTGTCTGTGTATGCCATGCTACAAGCATGTCAAAACCTGTGTGCTTATTTTCTTTGCAAATAACATCACCTGAGACACCAAGCTCACTGCATGATTTAACTTTGAAGACGTGGGAATTGCATACAAGGGGTTGACAGCCAATCAGTGTAATAAGAAACTCGCTGACATAAGTGATTATATTATATGTTAAGTGTTGTTTGTCCACCTCTGTATGTTCAAATAATTGTTTTCCTTTATTGATGAGGCTCAGCAGTATCATAACTTCCTGGTGTCATTTAACCTTTACATTTGTATTTCTCTCTGTAGCTGTCAGAAAGTGGCCTCCTACAAACATCCAGGTAAACCTCTAAAGTTGGTGGTTCTATCCCAATCCCAACCAGTGTACTGTTGCTGTGCCTTTGGGAAAGACACTTCACCCATATATTGCCTATGCATGAATGTGGCGCGTGTAATTGGTGGTGGTTCGAGGGGCTGATGGTGTTGATTGGCAGCCTTGCTTCCATCAGTCTACCCCAGGGCAACTGTGGCTACAAGCACCAAACTATATAATGCATAATTATCTTTACTAAATTAACGGTGTCTGTAATCACTGCTGTTGCGACGCTTCTTCAGATTCTTCAGATCACAAAGGGGAATAATTACTAACAGCTGCTTTTGCCTGATGAAGGGGAGTGTATTTGCTCCAGTGTGCGTTTTAGTGATTACAGCCAATTGTGTCTTGATTCTGGTTCAATTCCTGTGTCTTACACTTAAGTCTAATGCACGTAGTAAGACTTATTAATCTGTGTTGCAGATTGCACCCGTCACGCCCCTCTCCTACAAATGTCTGAAGGAAGGCGAGTGATCACTCATGAGGAAAAGCAGCAGCCTCTTAGCCCCTGACCTGCTGGAGGGTGAGGTGGTTCCAATACAACCCTTGAAAGACTATACCGGATCTGGGGGGAAATGAAAATGGCGACAGAAGTCCTTTTGACGAGCTCCTGTTGCATTTGTTTTGTCCTCTTTTTATAAAGCATGCCCTGGACTTTTAAAAGGCTACGAGATAATGGGCATGACATTTGTATTCTATTTAATTGTAGGGAGTGTCTACAGAGCCGCGGCGCGTGGCCGAAACTGCATGAGTTTTTTTGTGCTGCGCCGGGTTAGGGTCAGGGTGCCGTGGCTCCTGAAACTGCTGGGTTATTTGACCGCGCCGCGGCTCTGCAGCCACGGCCTTATTTGTATTCAAGCAACAATCTGAAAGCAAACACAACTGCCTTGATAGTTGTTGTTCTGTTCAACTGCTCTAAGTTGACAACCGGTTGTGAAATCTACTCCAGAATGATTCACGTGCATGAAAGATGGCCCAAAAGAACGCTACACCTCACTGATGCTCAGGCACCAAATTGCTTTTGTTTTATAATCTTATTTTTTATCACTTTAATTTATGGCTCAGTTCTAACAAACACACTTTAAAGACCTTGTGCAAAGGGAAATGTTACTGCATAGGACCCGTAAGACTGTTAACCTCTGTTTTCTTAGTTACTTTCGACACTCTTAATATATTGGGTTTTAGATCTAATTACGTTTGCACTACAAACACTTACATTTGTTTGTAAGTAATTTGATCTTTTTGGCAATAGTACATTTCTGCAGTCTGTCTTCAATCTCAGTGGATCTACGAAATTAATATAAGCGCCATACATATATTTATTTATACATTGTATATGTTTAATTTAATAAGCTTGCGGCCAAAAATATTGCATCAGGCACCAATGCAAACACTGTCAAATAGATGTAAAGACATATTGAGTGCATTGTTTTAGGTTTGTTTGTTTGTTCGTTTGTTTGTTAGAAATGAATGAAACCAGGATAACTTGAACTGGTTGATGCACTATTCAAGGAAATTGCTTCCTTTATTGCTTGATTTGTCACAAAGGTGTTGGCTTGTTCACATCTGAGAATATCACACAGTGCAGTGAGTACCACAGATATAAACAAGCGCACATGCACTAAAGTCAAATGAGGTATTCTTATTCTGTTCTTATTGTTCACTGAGGCAAGGTTTAGATGGAAACCTGCAGTAGTTGAAACCACTGTGACACTCTTTGCTTGAGTGTCGAGCCTTTTGTTTGTCTACTGCTTATGTACTGCTTTAAACATTCCATTTATACATGCCATTGTTTCAAACATTTACTGACTCTTTTATTTAATAAACATTTTTATTATTTGACATGATTATTGTTGAAGTGATTTTACTTGGATGTATTATTGCTGTTACATTTATATATTATAACATTGCTTTGTGCCAGTCTGGTCTCTTTGAGCTTGTGTCATTATCCTACTGTTCTCGTAAAACAGGCAGCCCCTGTTTAATGTGTGTTTATATTATTCCTTTTTCCAGAAAGATTTAAGCCCTAACTCAGACCCCATCCTCACATTCTGGCCTCCTATCCGAACATATAGGATACAAGTCACCAGTGACCCAGGTCAATGGCACTACACTGCTGCTTATAGTACATTCAGACAGCACTGTGCAGAGGAGAGGGGCTGCCTGCTTTTTAAAGATTCACAAGCCTTTAAGTGACATCAGAGATGCTATTTTCAGATTGTAACTTCTATTTAATTCAAATATGTTGCTTGTTAAAATGAAAAGAGAATATATACAAGAATGGTATGTATTTTTAATGCAACTTTTTCCAGACATGTTTTTAGGAAAATGAAAATGTAAAAAAAAAAGCTGAGGTGCTCTATTGCTCTTGACATTTTGAACTGGAGTGATGTCCCTGTGTGGATTGGAGGGAGGGAGGGTGTTGCTGCACCTGTGCTTGAATGAACTCACCCAAAGCTCTGAACTGAATGTACCTCCAGTGAAAGTTTTCACTAGTTTCTCTAATAAAGTCAAACGTTTGGATTGTTGTGCATTTGCTTTTTCAAACCAACCGTGTGTCTGATGACGGGATGTTTGCCTGTGTGTGCACTAAGCAGATGCTGTGCAGTAATGAAGGGGTTGAGAGGGTAAGCTGGATCAGCTGAGTGGCTGCAAATCCAGCTCCTTCTGAATGTCTGGCCAAAGGAATGTACGTAAAATGTGTCTCCACACTGTCAAATACATGTTTTTAATCCATTCATAGGGTTTGTGGGTGGGCAGTGGCTAGCTGAGCTGTGAGGGTATGCGTATATGCTGCGGTGTACACAATGACATCCTTTCATTCTTTCTGCTGTTTGAATGGGATTGCTGTGTGTATTGAAGGCTGGACTTTACACTGCTCTACATTGCTGCTTGTGGGTGAGATTGAATTTAATAAAGTTAACAAAGATTCACTTTCTACTTCTGCTGCTTGTGTAACAATATGTTAAGTGTGTTAAGTATTTGTTGAGTGACAATGAAGTTAATAGGCAGATGGAAAAGCATAGTGTGAAACGGCGCCTCCTCAGCTGTGCACAGTGCAGAGCTGCAGCACTCTACAGGGAGAGAGGGAGAGATGGGAGGGGCCACAGAGTCCAGATGGAGTCCAGTTTGTGTGGACTGCTGCTGAGAGCTGGCTGTGCTGCCTGACTTAGTGCATCTGCAGAGGTGAAGGTCCATCTGACACGGTCTTGAGGGCGCTTGTGTTTGTGCCTCTGTGGACAATCACTCTACGCAGCTCAAGGTCAGACCGACTAAACCGCATTGGAGGTGAGCTGTCATCACTACGGGCTCTGGTTATGGTGACCAGGACTCTAAGGAGGATGTAGGCCTTCGGACTGTCACTTCTCAGCCTTGTCCTGTGAACGTTGGGAGCGGAATGGGCCCAGCGTCCCTGCAGGAAGAGCGACACACAGAGAAAGACAAACCTAAAGGAGAAATGGACAGTTACCACAGTCTTCTACAGGCTTCATCTCAGCTCCAGAGCACTCTGCAGCGTGAGTACACACTGCACCCTGGTCCTCATCTAACCTCTGTTTGCAAACTGCTCAAACAGTAGATTCCTGTAATGCTGCATGTTTACTATTAATACTGAAGACTATGGTGGCCCCCCTGTATTGAAATCTCCATTGTCTAGGTACAAGATGAACAATACTGGTATAAGAAAATGTTGTGTTATATTGTCATAAGCATAAAAGAGCGGTTTAAAAAGTGAAGAGGCCTCATTTGTACCACAAAATGTCATATTCAAATAAGGGCTTGTGCCACCATAGTCTTCACAATATAAATACATCAACAAAATATCTTACATGAAATAAAGGTAATTTCAAATTTGTATGAACTAGTGTTATCTGCCCTCACTACAAAATGTTGCTTGTCAGAATTATTGATGTGCCAGTTCTTGGAGCTTTGCTTGCAGCGTGGGCCATTGCAGGGATTATGTCATCAATTTTAAGCCTTCACAGATGGTATGTTTTTGCTCATAGGAATGATTTATAAGTCGCTGAATGTAGACAAGTGAATGCATGTATTTCTCTCATCAGCAGTAGTCCTACTGTCTCAAGACAGGGGTTCCCAAACTTTTCAGGCGGGGCCTCCGAAATAACTGCAACCAATCTTGCCACTGCTAATTGGAATTGCCGTCTGAGATCTTTAATGATTCAACATTTAAAATTAAGTTTAATTTTTGTTAATTGTTAGTTTATTTGACTTACATTGTGTTATTTTATCTAATTTCACTAAACATTTTAGTAATTTTTAATAGGCTGTTATCAATACATAATATATACATTAAATACATTGTCATAATTTTGAAATAGCATCTTCCCAGTCATCTCATGACCCCCAGCTCATACCTCGCGACCCCCGCTTTGGGAACCACCGTCTAAAGAAATGTCCCTTTAAGAAAAAGCTTAATTTGGCTCGTGTTCCTTTTAGCAACTGTGCAATGCGGCTTTCGCTCTTGTACAAATTTCAGCAACTACTATTAGCCTACAGTATGTGTCTGACAGCCTGTAGGGTCAGCTGTTTCCAGGCCTAATGTGATTACTATGGGGACTTGACGGCCTGAATATAATTGATGGATCCCTGCATTCCTAGTCCATCCTCTTTGAGCATCACTGCTCGTGGATAACAAATACTGCAACTAAATGTGTACTCTGCTCAGGTTGTGAAATGTGAGCCCAAGAGTCGGCCTTTGTTCAAATCCATGTATACAGGCCACATGTGACGTCTACTATGTACATCATTGTTATTGATCGGAATGACTGTCCTAACCATTGAGGGGATTCAAAGAACTTTAACCTGGCTGTCACATGAAATTTGACAATGAAATTTCCCCATATGTGGACAATGAAGGATTATCTTACATAATTTCATATATAGTTTTAACAAATAAAAATATACAAAGTGATCACTTGAGACATAATGATCTATACATTTAAGGCACTCCAGTCTGATCTTGTGCCCCCTACTGTAACGTCTAAGTTATTAGAGGCAACATTGTGAGGACTTTTCACCATTCAAAAACTGCTGTGGCAACGGTTCAAATTTTTCATCACTCTGAAACCCGTGGATAGGGACTAAGTTACAGATGATGATCAAAAAAATATATATATTATATTAAAATAGACTCGACATCTGACAGTTAAACAATAATTATAAAATGTTATGCCAAAATAAAATGTTCGAGTTGTTAAGGTTTATTTCTTCAAAATTCAAACTTGAAGAATTAAAAAAAAAAGGAGTGGAGCAGTGCTGGTTTGTTACCATGGCTTCTACAGCAAACTAGCATGATTAGTGACTCACACAATACAACTGTGTTGTATTAGCCCCTTTAGCTGTAAGTTTGGTTGTCAATGTTTGATCAACAGTGAAAGAGTAGTGATTGTGTGTGTCTAAACCCACACTAAAGTATATTATCAAGCATGTCTGCTCATAGGCTTATATTTCCCTGAAAAGGTCACAGCCACATTATGTTAATTAAAAATACATGCAGCCATCGTCTCCCACGCTCTCGCTCACAACAGAACTGATGGTATAACAGCAGAAGCGTGACTGAAACTTAGCCCCTCCGTTCATGTCACATGAATGGAGCGTGTGTGAACAGCTCCTGCCAGGCTCTCCTCATCTCCATTACAAACATGAAATATTCATCAGGCAGCACCAAAGACGTCTCATGCCAGCCTCATGGATAGAACTTAAGCCAAAATAAACTCAAAAGGCTAAGTGTGGGTAATGTGGAATCATAAAATCAAATCACGATTTGAGCCTGAGAATGTGAGATATTCAGTGTTTAATGGGGCTCTCTGTTCATCTAAATGCAATCCTTAAAATGTGTGTGACTTTAAAGTTAAGGACTGTGACTTACAAGTGCGCTGCGTAAACTTTCTGGCAGAGGGTCCTCCACCTGCTTTCTCCATAAAGATTTTTGTTGCTTTGCCTGGAAAATTCTATAAATTATATAAATCTATAAATCTACATGGAGATAAGTTACAAGTTACAGGTCATATCTGTGGAGGAGGGACAAGCATTCTCTCAGAAAGACATCAGGAGGATGCGGACCCTCAACCAGAAACGTTACATAGGAAATTATTCATAACCTTAATACACATTTTTAAGATAAATTTGTACATTTGTCACAACATGTACATATACTTTATATGTATAACACTGAGTTACCTAAAACTGAACTAAGTGGGGCAGTTTCTTTCTTCAACTAGAATTAAGCATTTAGACTGCAGCAAAATGGATTTAATTCTTGGATTTACTGATAATGTTAATTTGTTTGCCTGAAAATGGTTGAATGATTGTTATTAATGTGCTGTGTGTGTTGGTGCAGAGGTGACAGTGCCTGTCAGCATGGAAGAAGTGGGAGGCTTCATAGAGAAGCAGGTGGCTTACTTGTCAGGTGAGATTCTGCTTGACAATAATGTCCTGAGTATTCATTTTAAGATACTATCCTGTGCTCTGTATCAATCTTGTTTGCAGGGGGCCGTGGGGAGGACTCTAGTGTGATAATCACACTCCCAGAATGCTCAGCGTTCAGCGACATCCCTGAAGAAGCTTTAGCCAAAGTCTTTACATACCTAACACTCATCCCCCGGTAGCTTTTCTATAGTGTATTCTCTTATTCTCTCTTCTGCACTGCACCAAACTTCTGTTTAATGCTCCATTATAGCCCCAAATCATCCTCACATCCGAAAACTTTATCTGAATGAGTCAAGAATCTACAACAGTGACAACATTGTTTGTGCTTAACTAAGCAATGATTATTGTTGTGCAGCAAACTGGATAATTAAATATTTCCATGCTATCTTTATAGAAAAAGGCAACCTGGAGTCAAGTTCATCATAATTTTAGATCGAAGACTGGACACTTGGCCATCCATTAAAACGGCACTTGCAAGAATATCAGTGAGTGTATTTGTTTTTACATTCAGTGCCGTATTCAGAGCCAGAGCGGTGTTTCTAGTATTGACTACATGCCATATTGATAAGAGTGGTCTTTGTGCGCTGTCTGTGGTGCTGAAACGTGCAGAGAAACGGATTGTATGACGACCTCTTCCTTTCCAAGTTTATTGCTGTAAATCCGTGACTCAGCAGAAGCAGCTGATGATGACGCGCAGGGCCGAGCAGAGCTGTAGAGCTAAGGGACTTTGCAGAGGGAGAAAGGACAGCGGTGGAATGTAGGGAAGGCATTTTTGCAACCGGAAACATGAAAATGGCCGGGATCACGAGGGCTGACAGTTTTTACCGGTCGAGAATGCCGACGATCCACAAAAGCCCGGTAACGAGCAACATTTGACCATGACTTAACAGAGTTTAGCGGGAAGTTTTGGGCGGGCTCAGACTGCGGCAGCGCCCGCGCGCTGCAGCTCTGCACTGCGCGTTATTCTGCTTAGTCACGCGACTGTCTGTGCGCGCAGTGAAATCTAAACCGTTCATGCACGTTTAGTCTGTAAGAAACGGGTGATTATTGACCGTGTGATGCCTCAGGAGGACATATGAATGTCAAGTGCTATGATGGGTTTATATATAGGTGCAGGAGTGTGTCTCAATTGTTACAGAACAGTAAAAGTAGTGAATACATTTCCTGATTTTAGATTTTTAAGTTAAATTAAGTCTAGTTCATTAAATTCCACCACAATGCTTTTGGAGCCTTCTATGCAAAAACATTTCTAATTTTGCAGTTTGGTGAATTTTGTTGATTTTGTGGAGTTGACAGTTTCTATTATATAAAAACAAGCCACGTTCAAAAGTCTGTTGAGGTTAAGGTGTTTTAAGGTGCACACACATCCAATTTGATCCAAATTGGGACTAATTTGGGACGCTAACAAAACCTGTTAGGTCCTAACCAAGGACTTGAACAGTACCAAACCAAGTCTACTTCATATTAAACTGAACAGAATGAGGAAAAGCACCCTAAATGACCATTATTTAAAACTCAGTACATTCTTCATTATTTAACATACTCATATTGAAATGTCTTGTTTTTGAGGCATCTTTTCCTGGCAACCTTCACCTGGTCCTGGTGCTGAGGCCCACCAGTTTTTTCCACCGCACTGTCACTGACATTGGTTTCCGTTTCAGTCAAGAGGACTTCATGCTTAAGATGCCAGTAAGGAAGCTTCCTTTTAGTAACATGTCCACCACAAAGAAGGCTTATATTGATTTTTTTTTAATTCAGCAACATTTCACAGAATTCAATATGAAGTATTAAAATGATCTTTTTGGTTGGGTAAAACTAGTTGTTTTGTGGTCCTTTAGGTGATCATGCTGAGCTCTGTGACAGACCTACTGCACTACATCGAAGAGAACCAGCTCACATCAGAGTTTGGAGGCACATTAGATTACTGCCACAGTGACTGGATTGTTTTACGAACAGTAGGCAATACACACTCTTCACAATGGTTTTATTGTTTTTTTTAACCATACAGTGATTCAAATGGCTATACTTTGTTAAACAGGCAATTGAGAGTTTTGCCGTGACAGTCAAGGACATAGCTCACATGTTGCAGACTTTTGGCACTGAAGTGGCTGAGACTGATCTACCAAATGAAGCAAAAAAAACGGAGTGCCTTCTTGAATCCCAAACCAACAAATACAGGAAACTGAAAGTAAGGGTTCATTACATACAGCTGGTAGTGTTATACGTATGCCTTATTATAAGAGATAATGCACATAATGTAGGCTTTTTTTGACAGGATGCAATCCGAACCGTTTCAAAAGAAGGTTGTCATCTTCTCTCAAATCTACAAACCTCTGGCAAAGGAGACTCTCAGTGGGATGTGCGGCTGGACACAGAAACTGTGCAGAGGTAAGTCAATTACAAGAAATTATACGAAACACAGCAAGTCAGATGAACTTATGATGGAATATTATATATATATATATATATATATATATATATATATATATATATATATATATGTGTGTATTGGACTTGTATTCAACAACATACAGTGACTCTTATGTATTGCTATCCTTTAGGCTTCTAGCTCAACTCAGAGATATGGAGTCGGCCTTTGACGGTTTCTTTGAAAAGCATCACATGAAACTACATCAGTACCTGCAGCTTCTAAGATATGAGCAAAGTTTCCTTGAGGTAACAGTGTGTTACATTATGCCATAAAAGTTACTGTTGAGTCCAATGATTGTATTTACTCTGTTTATCCCCATCCCTGTTCTCAGATGGAGATGTGTTTGGAGCATCTCTTGACTCAGGAGAAAGACCTTCCTTCATCTGTTGACAATCTTCCTCAAGCAGAGCAGGCTCTTAAGAACATAGACATGCTTCAGTCAAGTGCATTAGTATGTTATTTGTTGCTAGTAGTATGTAAATAAATGACTAAGAACGTTTTTACATTTATATGATCTACTTGTACCCTCAGGATGTGATGTCTCGGGCCCAGATCATCATCCTTCATGGACACCAGCTTTCTGCCAGTCACCATTATGCTATGGCTCTCATTATGCAGCGCTGCAATGAGCTGCGGCACTACTGTGACACTCTAAATGCTGCTCTCAATACCAAACACACTTGTCTGCTGCGGGCACACCAGCTTCTGCTCGGTCTGGGAAAGGTATTACCACTCTAACGCTCACAAGTGTGAAGGAGACTGATGTCCAATGCTATTTTCTATATCCTGTCCTTTGGCTCTCACTGTATTTAGGCACAGATGTGGTGTGATGATGGAGCTTATCTGTTGGCTAGTCAAGTTGGAAATAAGTACCAGTCTAAAGAAGGAGCTCAGTATGCTCTAAAGGACATTGAGAACTTCCTGCAAGGGGCGCCATCAGTACTGAGCTCTGGACCTGACATTGTAGCCATTGAATATGAGGCTGTTCTTACTCCACATCTGCAGGTCAAAAATGGGGTCTTTAAGTTCACAATGTCTTTTAACATCCAAGCTGAACATATGTTGTGCTTTTTCAGTCTCAAATACAAAAAACCTTTGAGAAACATGCAACAGTGCAGCAAATGATTCAGAATCGACAGAACTGTTTGAGGAAGTTGGCAGACAAACACATAAGACCAGTGCAGCTTGTGGCCCCAAGAGCTGAGAACTCTCCACGCTCCAAATCGCCTCTCTTCTCTCCTAAGAACAGTACGTACATGTTATGGCTGTGGACACTTCAATATGACACACAAACAAACCAGGAATGCAACAGATGTACACATGCAGACTGTCTTTTCCCCCCACTCCCCTGATATGGTGTTAAGGTCTGCTCATAGCAAAGGTCTTGCCTCTGTCTGCTCTCTCTTGTTCTAAATGTTCCTTTTCCTTTAGGCTCTAGCCCTAAATTAGCACATCACAGGCTTGTGTTGTGAGCTAGCTTGAGGCAGTGTTGAGAGGGCTGCTGGGTTAACAGGAGCCTTAACAAACAAGCTGAACAAGGGAGCGGCTCTAATCAGTCCCCTGGGACATACCTGACATGTGTTAGTTAGGCTAGTGCAGAGACATACTATGTGCTGCACATACATTAAAGCACCTTTCATCTCTCTTTGTGTCTTGAGGGAGGTTGCTCAGAGCTCATCATACAGTGCTACCCAATTAGAACTGTGTGCTATGTTTTTTTAAATTTTCTTTTAGTTTCCATTCAACAAAATTGTCACCATAAAAAGGATTCAAATGCTTTTAACATGTGTGCATCCATACCTTTAAAGGTTTTAAAGAATATATTCAAGAAAGACAATGAGGGTGATTAGAAAGACCTTTGACGCCTTGGCTTCAAAACTTCAGAGAACAGCCTCTTAAGATCAGAGATGAAGGCGAGTGGTTAGCTTTGGTTGACTTGATCTGCTACATACATACACGCATGCATATAGATCTCTGATGAAGATGTAACGTGGCACATGGAAGCGTTCAACCCTCACATGTGCGCGTGGACTCAGTGATGGAGGATTCTACTGCTGAGATCTAAAGAACAGAGCCAGTAGGGCCAAAGTACTCATCTAATGCTCACCTTTAGATCTGCACAGACTGCTTCATACCTCATATTTACTACCAGTATGATGATAGCATCTGTCAGTCATTTACGATTAATAGTTCATACTTTACAGAACAATATAGAACGGTCATGAGAGGGGCACGCATAACTTGCTAGTTGAAATGGAGCAGTTGTGTGACATACTCTCCTTTGAGAAGGACCGGGTGCTGTTTTAATGAGCTCTGCCCTGCTGGTGTGGCATTTACAGGTGATGGTTTGAAGTTCACATTTGACCTTTCACTACCTGGAAAAAGGACATCAAAAAAGGGCATCGACCCTAGAAAGGTAACAATGTTTGTCTTATTTCACTTTGTATGGACTGCATAACATGTATTTGCACGTTGCACCCAGATTGAAGTGATCCACGACTACCAGGAGAGTCGCAGCTGCTTATCGTACAGTGTGGAAGGAGAAGACAGTCCAGACATGCTAAAGCGGTGAGAAGGACGTCTCCACCCTCACCACCCCGAAACTCACTCACTTCTAGATTCTCTTTGTTCAGGCTTAATGTGTTTGCTTTGTCTGGGCAGGCGTGTGATGAGGGAACTGATAGAGACTGAGAGGACCTATGTGGAGGAGCTTCTGTCTGTGCTGTTGGTAAATAATAACTTCTGTTTTTGCCAAAGCCATTTACGCCATGCTTATTTTGTCTGGACTTGAAACATCTCAGGGTTACAGAGCTGAAATGGAAAACCCTGCTTTGTCTGGCCTTCTGCCCCCTGAGTTCATCAGCAAGAGAGACATTCTCTTTGGAAATATGCCTGAGATCTACAATTTTCACAGCAGGCAAGTGAATACTGATAAGAATATGCTTTTTGAAACGCATCATTACAGCTGCTCTGTCTGTGGACAAAAGCATTTTGAACACAACTACATGACACGGTTTATTTCTGAATAGTCTATTAATGCTCCATCATATAATCATGTCACTCTCATGTGTAACTGTGTTGTTGCATAAACGGCCTCTGCCAGTCCTGAAAACATGAGCACATTTTGATTCTTGAACTTTGATATGTTTGTAGGGTTTTCCTGCAGGATCTGGAGGGCTGTCTGGAAACCCCAGAGGCTGTTGGTGCTTGTTTTCTAGAACGAGTAAGACTTACACTTACACTGTGTTCTTGATAAACTAAAGACAAAGCTAAGTTTATCTTTCTCAATTCATTTCAGAAAGACTGTTTTCAGATGTATGAGTGCTACTGTCACAATAAGCCACAATCAGATGCATTGTGGAGGCAGTTTGACGGCTGTGCCTTCTTTCAAGTGAGTCTGATCTCAAACTGTTTTGCTGCTTTAGTGCTCATACTCTAACACAGTGTATTAACTATCTTTTTATTGTTTTAAAGGAATGCCAGAAAAAACTAGAGCACAAACTAGGCCTTGATTCTTACCTGCTAAAACCAGTGCAGCGCCTGACTAAATACCAACTGCTGCTCAAGGTGAGCTCCATCATGTGTTTTGTTTTGTTTCAAGACGTTGCCTTTTGAATTAGTTTTTTTGTTAAAGGAGCTGCTGAAATACTGTAGCACAGACTCGGAAGGAACCTCCGATCTGCAAGAAGCTTTAATTGCAATGTTGGACTTAGTCAAATCAGTAAATGACTCCATGCACCAGACAGCCATCACAGGATATGAGGTACAACTGCTCTTGCATTGTAGGCTTGATGGATGACATGAATACTAACAGTTGGTGCGTACAGGGCGACCTGTGTGAGCTGGGCAGGATGCTAATGCAGGGATCCTTCAGTGTGTGGATTAGCCACAAGAGAGGTGCCACCCGTATGAAAGAGTTTGCTCGCTTCAAACCAATGCAGAGGCATCTGTTCCTTTATGAGAAGGCCCTGCTCTTCTGTAAACGCCGTGAGGAGCATGGAGACGGCTGTGATAAGACCCTGTCATACAGCTTCAAACACTGTCTCAAGGTGCGCACATGTTCTCATGATACTGTGTGTGTGTGTGTGTGTGTGCGTGTGTGTGTGTGCGTGCGTGCGCGTGCGTGTGTGTGTGTGTGTGCGTGCGTGTGTGTGTGTGTGTGCGGGCGCATAGTTATATATTACTACATTAAAACTTTGTTTGCACAATATAACACTCTGAACTTTTTATTGTCAGTTTTTCTATTTAAATTACATTTTGAATGAATTATATCTGTGTCTGAATTTCAACAGATTTCTGATCTGTTACACTGATTGTACATATGAGACTCCAGAGGGCTTGATTCATTATTGAGTCTGGGAGGAAGCAGTGACAGTGGTGGAGGTGTGGTTTAGGGGGAACGTCTCCTGGCAGATGTTACACTGACTGTATGTTTCCTGACAGATGACGGCTGTGGGAATTACAGAGAATGTTAAAGGAGATGTCAAAAAGTTTGAGATCTGGTACAGCGGCAGAGAGGAGGTCTATGTGATTCAGGTGAGGGCAAACACCTGCATCTTCATTAATAAGCATAGAATCATGTATCTGTTGCTGTTTGGCAGGCTCCTACATCGAAGGTTAAAGCAACGTGGTTGAATGAGCTGCGCAGAATACTAACAAACCAGCAGAAGCTTCTCAGAGGTATAGCTTAAACTACTTTATATATGACGTTTACCGGTACAGATTTCACTCAATCAAACTGTCATTTACATCATACAGACACTATTTATATGTATTTTTCCACAGATGAAGCTTATCAGCACGGCCCCTTGTGTGGACACATGCAGCTCTCTCCAGCTCTTTCAGAGAGGTCAGTGTCTCTTAGATTTGTTCAAGTCTTGTGTACATAACACACACATTATTTTCAACCCAGCTTCTTGAGTAGTGTGGGACAGTTTATGATAAAGCTCACTGTGTCCAGTGCTGTTTGGTTGCCTCTTCCTCCTGATCCCCTTCCCCCCCTGCAGGGGCATGCGTCCATCCAGAGGGGTCCCCAGGGGCTGTGTGCCGGGGCTGGCTGTGTCTCTGTCTGCAGACCTGTTTCTGTGCCTTCGCTCCCGGAGCCCCAGGCCACGCCCCCACCCTCAGCACCACTGACCTGCCCTATCGCTCAGTGGTAACTTAGTCTGGCTCTCCTTGCTCTGGCATGAACCTCCAGGCCCTGCTTGGTGACCAACCCAGTGCATTGTGTCACCTGCCCATTATTAAACCTTCATCCTGGTTCATCCCAGTGCGCTTTTCTTCAAACTAAAAACCATTCATCACTCATAAATACAAAAGACAAGAAATGTTCTGTTCCTTCATTAGTTTCTTTAGCAGCTGTTAATGCAGTATCAGACTTGAGGGGTAATTATTTTTTTATTTTTTTAATGCATCAGAATCAATGCATGTCTTTAGCTGCATTAACACATACCATAACACAACCCCACCATCACAAGAGAACAGAGGCTTGGCAATGGTTGTGCTGTGCTGTCCAGCCCCTGAATGGTGCTGGATGATAAAGGCTCTATCAGGAGGTTGATCCTGTGTCGTAGGTAGGGGTGGGCGATTGATAAGAATTAATATCTCAATATCATTTTGGAGAATCCCAATAATGATAAAATCAAAAACAATATTATGTCAATCCAACAGAAATGTGTTTTGTCTTTAAATGTATTAGTTGATATTTAAGTATCAGGCAAATGTGAAATGGCTGTAATTTTAAGGGAAATGTTGAAGTATTTCTTTATACTCTCCTTTGGATGTTTACAATATCCTTTCCCCCCATTTTCATTTGTCATTTGTGATTATACTCAATATTCAAAATGCCCATATATTAGAAACAAAATTCACAGTATTTATATTTGGATAATTTGCCCACCTCTAGTCAGAGGATGATCTCTGAGTCATGTGCAGGAATCCCTATAATTCAGTAAAGTTTGTATGTTGTTCTTACAGCAAGCAGCAGAGGGCGTCAGTGAGCTCAGAGGACACAGAGTCAGGCCGGAGCAGTCCAGACCCTCAGCCTTGTTCTGTCAAACAACAAAACCGCAGGAGTGAGTTTTTCTGATGGACACTAAATATGTAGTAGCTTTATTTTCAGCCAACTGTGTTCAGCCAGATATATTGTGACCTGAAGTGCCTTTTACAGCAGGGAGTAAGTACATTACGGATAATATGGACAGACAAGTAGCTAAAGTTACCAAGTATTTACATTAAAATCTGTTCCGAGTGAACAGATTTATATATGTTTTAACCCAAAACATTTTCAGGTTGGCCAGGAGCTCATCACAGCACAGACGAGCGCGATGCTGTGGATGAATGGTCTGGAGATCCTTTCCAGCCGTCTGACTCAGAGGTTAATCTGCAGGCACTGGTAACATTCTATCCAACAGCAGTAATGAAATATTATGCGACATCTATTACTATGAGAAGCATATTTTTTGTTTTAGACTCCATGCAGATATGAAGCCTTGGCAGACTGCCCTCAGAGTGGAACTGAATGCATCCCCATAAAGTCTGGAGACATCCTTCAGCTGCAACAAGAAGACGAGCCCAGTCTATGGTGAGCGTGTAGTCCAAAACATTTGCCCAAATATACAGCAATACTCTATATCAGCCTATTTTTCAGGATACCCAGGATATAAAATGAGCCTTCACCAATAAATAAATTCAGTTTCAATTCTAATAAATCCATCAATCAAAATTAAAACTAACAATTGAATAAACACATAGATTATAGTCCCAGGACATTTCCTGTCCTTTGATTCTTCTTCTTGTCCTCGACGAACAATGAAAAACCCCAAGGAAACCACATTGAAGGAAAGATTTGCTGACTTTGGCAGGAGAAGGATTGTAATTTCATTCTAAACTCAACAGGCAGCCACTGAAGAGAATATGTGCTCTCCTCTAGGTCCAGATAATAATTTGGTGTATTGTGAACAGTTGAAAAGTTCTGTGTTTTAAGGACAATCTGCCAACAGGAAGTTTAAGTTCGCTTACCTTGATGTGCAGATTCTCTTGGTCACATTTTGATTTAACTGTTGTAGGCTTGTGAAAAACCTAAGTCAACAACAGGAGGGCTTCCTGTCAACTGCCAGTCTGCAGTCTGTGTTGGTACCTTTTCATAGAGGTCAGACATGTAGACTGAGAGGTGAGTTCCTCTCCTAAATGTATTGAACAGTTACTTAAGTTTGTTGTTTAACTATGACTTTTGCGGTTGTAGAGCCTGCTACTCTGAAGGTGAGAAAACTCAGCTCTCCGTAGTCTGGATGCAGTCTGCCTACAAACTGTGAGGGGTGCTTTTGAGCCAGTTTGAGCGTTCTGCTCATTCACTGTGGTGCTGACTGTGATTTTGCTGTCATTTAAACAAAAGTGTAGCAATGGCCTAGGATAATCAACAGCCAAGCTGTGGACACATATTTGTTACTGCATCAGAAACACACTGGATCTTTTCAGTCCAGTTGGTTCTTTTTATGAACATTCGTCCATTGCAGCTAATTCTTGATTAGTCAATTTGTATTTGCACATCTCCAATATTTTTTTTTACATGTTTTATTATCCTTATATTTCTATATTTTATACTTTATAAATGTATTCATCCATTCCAGCCACAACTCTTGCTCTGTTAGTCGAACTGTTTAAATGCCAAATATTTTGGAGCATTTTATACAACTGGAGTTTTTTTAGTTTTTGAAATAAATGATCGGCTTTTTTTTTTTTTTAGATATTTACCAAGCACTTTATTAAGAAGCAAAAAGACCCTACTGTCTTGTCAGCTTGACTCTATGCACTGTTTAGAAGCTTTAATTGAACGTGTCAAGGTTGCTGCTGTAAAGTGCAAATATGTGACAGTGTCAGGAGTGTGCTAACCCTCCAGGTTAGCTCTTGATGCTAACTGTTACTTTGTGGATTGAACCCTGAGTGGACCCTCCTCACCACACTGTTAATCTGAGCTCTTCAATTAAAAGGGATCATACAGCTTACATGAAATACACCCTCCATGTTGAACACTTAATGAAATATTGATAGCAGTCTTAGATGAATTTGCCACATCAAATTGAGAGCCCAGTTGGAGGGATGCCTTTGATTCACAGCGTTTGATATGGAAATTCGTTTTTCCATATCAAGCTGTAGGAAGTGCACGCCACACTTTTCCTATGTTGCTAACTAATTTATTTTGTGCTGTCATGTTGTGTCTTTACATCATGTTGAATGTGTGCAGCCCAAATAGTTTTTCTCTTTTTGCCTTTTTTCCAAGTGATATAGTGATAGTTGATAATTCACTGTTTAACTCAAATCCTTACGCTGCAGATTTTGCACAGTTTTTCGTTTTTGGAAAACAAAATATTATGCTTGAAAAGTGATGTAATCGGATGATCCTGCTGAGGTTTCATTCAAAACTGCACAGCAAATGAACTGATTTAGTGTCTTATTGCAAATTATTTCAAATGGCTCTTTTATACGGGTTGTAAAGTACTGTATTGTGAAATACAGTGCTGCATTGTGAAATAAATATCTATTTGATATAATTAAGATGTATTCTTTCTATGTTTTACACCACGCATACACACAATTGATTGATGCTCTTTTATTGTTTTTATGGCTTACTGTTATAAATGTTTTTTGTTTTTTTATGTATATATATATATATATATATATATATATATATATATATATATATACTTAAAAAAAAAAGTGAAACAGTTTGTCTTCAGATTTATGATATGGCAGTAACATTGTCAATGTCGTCATGCACATCAGATCCCAGCCTGAGTTTGGTGATTCCCATCACATACTTGATCCAGCTGTAGTAGAGTGACACTCTGGTGTAGACCCCGTACTTGCCCTCTTTGGCACACTCCTCTCCCCAGCTCACGATGCCCGTCAGGAACCATGCGTCCTGGTGCAGGTTGGCATGTGGGCCCCCGCTGTCCCCTTGGCAGGCGTCTTTGGCCTCGCTGTGGTAGCCCGCACAGAACATGAAGGGGGTGATCCTGGCACTGCTGCTCTCTTTGCACTGGCTACGGTCAGTGAACGGCACCTCCACCTGCTGCAGGACACCAGACATAGACCCGAGGAAACGTGTTCGGCCCCAGCCGCTGACTTTGGCGGGAGAGGCCCCCTGTACCAGACCCTCTATGAAGGTGCGGGGCCCCACACAGATTGGCCTCACAGTGGAAGAAAAGGATATGGGTGTCTTCAAATATAACAGGGCAATATCGTGATTATACAGGCTCTCGCTGGAGTTGTATCGCGGGTGTATGTGGCGCTCCAACACCTCATGATCCTGCTCTGTGCCTTCTTTTACAAAGAGATCGAGCTCCCCTGTGGAAAATAAACAATCCTTTCTTTTTATAGTGCAACACAAGTTTAGTTAGCAGACTTGTTGGGCTCTCTTACCAACTCGAATAATAAAGGGATCGAGAGCCTCCACTGTGCAGTGAGCAGCAGTGATCACCCACCGATTGCTTAGAATAGACCCTCCACAGAATAAATGGCCATTTGGTTGAGCGATCAGAGCAACCTGGACACAAAATCAGAGGAAAAATATACAGAGTTGCATGTTTGTTGTTTATATGGGTCAAACAATATGGGGCAACTTATATAATTCAAAATATTATGTTATAAATTAAAGTAATTGTCTACATTATTATACATAGCAGACTTACAGACGGCATTGCTTCCAAAAGAAGTAATGATTAGGAAATACAAACATTGTGGCGTAACAAGAAATTAGAGTGCAGTGCTGCCCTCTACTGTCCTTGCAGGATTTTGAATAACTGCTGAGCGAAAACACTGGCTGCACCTGGAGCCTGGCACACGTGTGCTGTGCCTTAACCACTTGACACCACATGTGCAATTACTGTCATACTCACACGCAATTAATGTCATTCATGTGCATACAACTGATGTAAATAAGAGTGTTTACTTTACTATTATTATTACTATTATTTGTCTTATGCCAGCTATTTTCATCTTTATCTTTATCTTTATTTTCTCCATTCCCAATTAAGATATGAGAGGACCTGTTTACAGAAGTTTTGTTAATAAGAGGTTTTGTTTTTGTTTATATGAGTTCTTCTATTAAGAGTGTTTTTTAAACTTCCTATAAGTTATCTGTCCTTTCCCCCTGTATCTACCTGCGTTGTAACACCAAAATTTCCCCATGTGTGGACATTAAAGGCATATCTTATCTTACCTGCCAAGGGATCTCCCCTTCAGATACTAGGTTCCCTCCTACAATGCGTTTGATGGGTTTCTTTGGGTCTTCAGTTAGGGGCACTGTACTGTTGAACATCCACAGTTTCTTAAGTAGATCAGTGCCTGTGGAAGTAATGTTGTCCCAAGAAAGAGCTGCTGTCATGTTGTCTTTGGACAAGGACCTTTTGACGACTTTTATCAAATCTAATTGGACTGTTCTGCCACAAGGAAATTCATCTAGAAACAAAAATAACATGTACAAATACTGTTGTCATATGTGATTATAATGTATATTACCCTCTGGTCCACAAGCCATTCCATTCTCCAGCAGAGTGTAACCCAGTGCACATGAGCATCTGGCTCCAAAGGTACCCACAGACTCACAGAAGTGCATGCACTGCCCGTTGTTCACATCACACCTTCTGGCTACGACTGGGACACGACACATAAAAAGATGGAAACAAATGTAATAAGATGAATGGGCGAACAAAGATAAGTCAATTGGTTACTTTTAGCATACCTGAATGCATTGCTGTTGATTCTATAATTATTGTACCATTTCAAAATAAGAATTTGTGCTATTATTCAATTTAAACTTTATTTTGAACAGAATATTGTATCCCAGAATTTTGCTTGTAGGGCTCACCAATTTCACAATTCCTTCCAGTAAATCCAGAGTCACAGAGGCAGGTGTAGTAGCCGATGTGGTCTTTACACGTGCCCTGGTTCAGACATGGACTAGATGCACACTGGTTTCCATCTGAGACAACAAGGGAAACATTTCAATATCAAGATGGTCAGAATCAAAATACTTTTTATTTGTATTATTTATCATGTGATTCAAACCACTAAGGCAATTATCACAACGACTAATGTCACACTGCAAAAAGGGAAGCTCAACATTAAAGTGGCTTGAGTTCTGAACTTTTGGTATTCATTATTAGCCCAATTAGTCAACGGTGAGGGCGGGGCTTAATCCATACTGTAAAAGAGTATTTAATAGTGTAATTCGAACATAATAATGGGGTGGGTTTGTTTCTGTATGAGCTATAACTCCTCACGTCAAATGTGTTTTTAAACCAGTCCCAGTTGCCTCAGAACTGATGAAGTCACGTGGATGAGGCACTTGAGGATCTTTTGATACATCCACAAACGGGTTATTTTTAAAGACAATGAGATGAGATATTTATTGCCTTGTTGG
Source organism: Eucyclogobius newberryi (assembly GCF_026437365.1). Taxonomy (NCBI): domain Eukaryota; kingdom Metazoa; phylum Chordata; class Actinopteri; order Gobiiformes; family Gobiidae; genus Eucyclogobius; species Eucyclogobius newberryi. The sequence continues at coordinate 18,945,115 of NW_027315735.1, read as the reverse complement.
AATGATTGCATGATTTACTGTGAGCCATCTTCAGAACTCTAAAGCTGAAGAAGTTCTGAAGGTGGTGCCAGGAATAGCCAGGAACGTTCCATAGCATTAAATAAGATAATATATTCCTTTATTGTCCACACATGGGGAAATTTCATTGTTGCAACGCAGTTAGATACAGAGGAAAAGGACAGAAAACATATAGGAAGTTTAAAAAATAATAGAAGAACTCTTATAAACAAAAACTCCTATAGAAAAAAACTCCAATTTCCTAATAAGGAATGGAGAGGGAAAATAAATGGAGAAAAAATAAAATAAAATAAAAAAAACAGCTAGCGTAAGATAATACTAATAATAATAGTAAAATAATAAATGTATGAGGATATATGGTCTAATGTTATACTGTAGACAAATGTAGGCAAAGCAAACGTTTCCAAGAAGTGGGAATGTGATGGGTGATCCACCAGAAAAAAAATACATAATGTACTTTTAATTTAATCTTTAGTGGGACCGGTGAGGGATTACCACAGTCACTACTGCCACTTGTGTTACTTCCCAATTATTGAAAGAGAATTTCGTACCTACATACCCGGCCCAGAACTCCATCTGCAAACACACACACACACTTTAAATGTATTTCACTCCAAATAAGACCCGCTTTGTCCAGACATCACGCTCGTATTCACCGTCTTCTCGTCATTCTCGAAGATCTCCCTGGCCTCCTCCAGGTCACACTTCTCCTCCACGCACTCTCTCTCCAGGTTCCCCTCCAGAAACTCCTCCAGGAACCCGCTGTTGTGGCGTTTGTGACGCTGGAGCACGGCGTTTGCGCTCGGGCTCGTCAGAAAGATCGTATCCGCCACCGGGGCTGGGGCAATAAAAATACACCTAATCCACTGGTTCCACACTTAATAATGAACATTTCAGAAGAAGAGTAATGATTTTATTTACCTCCAGAGACCAGTGAATGACCTACAAACAGAAAACACATGTGTTGGAGTAAAAACTTTGCCATTTCAAACTGTTTAAGCATTTGCTTTTCACTTGCCATTCCAAAGTACAAATCTTTATTTGTTTAAGTCGAACTGCTCTGCGTTTGTTGTACTCTTACATTTCTACCACGAGATGGCGCAATTACACATCATTCTTTTCTGAGAGAAGATTCAAGGATAACACGGTCCTGTCACTTAAAATCGAGTAGAACAGCCTACTTAAATGTTAATGGATAACATATGTATGGCTCTTGTGTACAGTTGACCTGCCATAGTGGGAGGAATGCTGCTCACTTTGTACCGTTTATTCCTCCTTAGGGAATATTGAATATAACTGTAGTGCCCGTGGACCTCTATATACTTTATTCCACTTACCCACTATTTCCACTTCTGTTCTGACACAAATATGATGCTGGAGTTATGATGTAGTAGTAGTGCTGACTCAGGGAGCACACAAGGCTGAAGGGTGGTGTGTCAGGGCTGGCTGCAGCTCAAACCCCACAGGGACACTGCACTCGTCTTCAGTGTTGGCGACCCTCACAACCACCCATTTATATTTCAGCAAATCATTAAAGACTTCAATTATTCATACTGGGGTAAATAACACTGTCTGCTAGATGTAAGGGCTTTTATAGACCATTCTCACTAATAGGTTAGGGTTACACTGCAAATTTCATAAAACTAACCAAGATTAATTCACTTAAATCTAGATAAAAAAGCTTACTCGTTTTGAGAATTTTTCACTCATTAAACGCTTAATGTGTAAGATTATTAAGCTTATTTCAAGAAAATATATATATTTTTTCTTATTTAGTTTTTAAATCTATAATCTCGTAAGAATACATGCAAAACAAGAAGAACAAGTTTTCAGACGTTAAAAATAGGAGCCAACAAGAATATTTTAGGTACAATAACTTTTTTTTCCTAAAAATAAGAATGTGACATCCATAACATTTTAATATGTATTTATTGAACGCTTAGGCACATAATTTAAAAACCACTACAAATACGGTAATAAACAGAACCCTTACAATATCCAAATCATCTTTAGTTTTTTACTACAATGACATCTTCAAGGTTATATTTTGTCATAACGTACACACAGCTGTTGAAATTGATTGGATAATATGATGTATAGTCAAGAAGTTTTTCAACATCTGTCAGTTCTGTTGCTTGCGCAAGCTTAGGTACAGCAATTTCATATGCAAGAAAATCTCTGTTTAAACCCATTGTTTCATAAACCTGGTATTCAAAGCAATATAACGCACAGTTAACAATGAAAATATTTTTTACAAGCCCAAAGGTGGGAATTAAACCATTTGCAGAGATGATTATCAGAGACCTATCACAAATGTATTTGTTACCATACAGAACAAGCCACTTCACCCTCACTGCATGTTGTACATTGTCCATCCCTAAGAAATCTCTAACTTTTGTTCTGACATGTTCAATATTAGCAACTTCTGAAACAGGACCCAATTCTTTCTCATGTAAAAAAATCGGGTGCTCGGCGCCTGCTTCATTTTGACAACATTCCAATAACTGATTGTGATTTACAAGGGACTTACACACATTCTTAAAGTTCAGTTTGGAAGACCATTGTTTAAAGAAACAGTGTTTAGACTCAAATCTCATGCACATATGCCTTATAACAGGTCCCAGAGACATCATCTGAGAAGGTAGACGCAGCATGTAATGTTGCTTTGGGATTATATTATTTTCTGGGAAGAGTTGTCTATATAGCTAGAGATGATCTTCTATCATTTGTTTCAGTTTTAACACAGTTTGTACAGACACAACAGGGGCAAAAAGTATTTTAACAATTTCAATTAAATCCAAAATAAAACGGACATGGGGATTTTTCTCTACACTGTCCAAGAGGAATGGCAAAATCTTTATCAATATCAGCATTTGCCCAGATGATTGTTTGAGTTTATTGTCATTTGAGGCTAATGTAGCAACACTTATTGGAGAGGGCTTATCACGCACGTCTACTGAAGAAAAAGGAAATGTCTGCATCGCTGCATTAAACATGTCCAACTCCAACTTTCCAGAGAGAATAAGGTATTTCAACACACACTTAATTTCCATAGGTGCTACACCTTCAAGAATAATGTGCATAATATCCTGTGGCATTTGCTCTATTAGATTAAAACCTGGAAAATCAACCAACTTGCTTTGTCGGTTTATGCCATAAGTAGTTTTGAGGGAGGATTTTAAGAATTCAGTGCTAGCCCTTTCGATTTCGATGCACTGCCTAATGTGTCGGTCCATTGTCCTTTTAGTGAAGCTCCTTTCATTAAAGTTTGTTTGCATTTCATCAAACATACACTCACAATGACGACATTTGCTGAATGCAAAACCAACTCCTTCCTTAAAACCTGCAAGCTCATGCTGGGCAATTGTGTCACCGCACACAGCGACAACTGCACCAGTTAGGTCAAATTGCCCATTCACAGTATCAATATTAATTCCATTGTACAGCAACTTCAAATCCTGGTCTATTCTAGTTAATATAACATCTACCCCGCACTCATCAATGTCCTTTGCCTTCGCTATTGCAAGGAGTCGGATTGATGCAAGCTTTGACCTAAACTTTGGGTCTATGTTGCCTAAAGTGTAATAAAACATTAGTAATGTATTTACTGCTGCATGTGAGCCCAGTGGATTACAAATTTCAATCTCATCTGAGTACAGTATCACTTGTAAAGCAGATTTCTTTTTAGAAAACAATGGATGGGTTTTGAAAATGCTTCCATCATTAATGTCATATACAAAACTGTCTTTGGGGCAACTTTGTGGACTGGTGTTGAGCATTTCAAATATTTTTGAGTTAGACAACAGCTGTTTAAGACTTTCAATAAGCGGGACATAGTAGAAACACTTGTTTTTGATTGCAAGAACCCTTGATTCTCCATTTTTAACTCTGCAGGCATACTTGGAAATGATAATCTCCTCAGGTGTGACAGGGTTACAAAGCTCCTGCATTGCTCTGTCCTGCATGTTCGCTGTGGAAAATACGGCAAAAGGATCTTGAAAGTGATCCAGTGTTGATAGAACCTCTTCTTGTAAATGTTCAATGTTGGAATGTCTTTCAAAGACAGTCCTGATGTTCTCTCTTAGGGAACTCAGAAGTGCCACTTGATATTGCTGGACGCCTGAGACAATGTTGTTAACGCTTCTCTGAAAAACATACAATCATGGAAAAAAATAATGTTAAAAAACAAACATAACATCTCAATAAAAAAACAAAACATAACAAGGTAGACAACAAAATATCCTTCATCAAATGAATTAATACATTTTAATAATATACTCTCTTTGTTTAGTAAAAGAATGATAAAGCGTGTTCTTCATCTTTTCACCAATATAGGCCAAACAAATGAACTAAAAAAATTAACTAGCAGCAGCTATAGATGTATTGGCAAGAAATACAATTTGAATTATTAAAACCAGATTTTTTTACCTGCGTGTGTAAAAATCTGATCGTAAGTGCAAAATATTTACCTAGGTAATTTATTCTGACTGTTGCACATTGTCCTACTTTTGTTCTGAACTTGACTCTACTTTAATTTCTGTGGAACTATGCATAACCACATTTTTTTATACCTGCCATGCTAGTATCAAAATATAAGAATGGCCATGTTTTTATGTTTTTACATCACATTGACATGACTCCAAATATGCCTGGTAAAAAAACAAACCTTACCTGAGATAGGTGGCATTGCTCCCGCACACCAATAGCAAATGCAGCAGCACATCTGGCAAGATCCATAGTTGCTCTTCCACTCTACAGAACGGGAAAAAAGTATTATAGTTAGTCCAGCATTACTATTCTGTAAAACCTCAATCAACCAAAGCCAATATTTTAATTTTGTAAACACCAATTTTAACCCGTCTACAAAAAAAAAAATGCCTTGCCCACTGCTACACCTGGTCATCATAACAGTGGGGGCGCGCGTTTTTATGTAGTTTATGCTAAAATAATCGTTGGGACACGTAAGTATTTGTTCACCCAAATATCGTACAGATGCCTTTTGAACCAAAGCAGCCTGGATCATGCAAGAACCTGTACCTGACGCACGCAACGTTAAGAGGAGATGGAAAAAAGTTCTATGAACACTGGGTAACCATGGTAACCATGCACTGCACGCCCAACCAACACCGTGTTGATGTGTTGTTATCCGAACACGTCATGACGATAACAATGATGGTGCACCTCTCTAGACCATTAATAAGGCCACTATAATAAGGCCACTAAAGGCAAAGGACTCTCTCTCTCACCTCAGGAGCGCTCACAGATCTGAGGCTCATCGCAGGCCAGAGCACTCTGTGCGCAGTGACAAACACAGCATACGTACTAATGCAAACATGTAGCCTAAATTTCATACAAATAGCCCGTTTTGGGGGTCTCCAGGAGAATTGTTACGCAAAGACATTTATTTACTAAAGCGTCTCGACTCGAAATAACGGAACAACTGTACTCCTTATTGCGCATCACGAATAAAGTAATCATAAAATCATAAATCGTTACATTACCTGATTCTGACATTGATCTTCCACCTACACAAAACTTCCCGGTGGCTCCTGTTGCTCCAGCGTTGCAGATGAAGCAGACGCGGTAGATGGCGTGTCCGCTCCGGGTACAGCGCGCACCTGCTCCGCCCCGTACCTTGTTTCGGTGCAGTCTGAAAAAACAACTGTACCAAAGTTTTCTCGTCCTATGGCAGCTGCGTTGGATGTGGTGGTCAGCCATCCTCTTGGAGGGTTCCCAGTAGCTAAATAATGCGAATGCGTGCGTCGGAGATGGTAATAAAAGGAGTTGAAAACACGATATTCCTCGGCGCATCCATCCACTCCACAAATGGCGCGGAAGTCTGGGCTCCGACCATGTGCAGTATTAATATGACTTAAAAGGGACCGAAGCGTCAAAGCAACAAATACGAAGCAAATCACACACCTCCAACAGGCCATGATATCCCAAAAGCACAAAATCACTTTCGTAGATAAGTCTGTCGTGTCTTCTTCTCAAATTTGTTTGAATGGAGAATATAATCTGCCGCGCTAGGTTTGGACAATACCAACAAACACCGTGGGATTATTAAAATAAGAAGGGGAAATAATGAACAACAGTGATCCGAAAGCGCATACAAAATAAACGACAGAAAAAACATAAATATGCATATCAAGCATGTTTTATAAAAAATGAAACAACGACATAGATTAATTTAGTTTATTTATTTATTTACATTTTGTCAGTGGAACATTCCGGCGGGATCAAGCGGAAGCGATGACTTTGACTTGGTCAAGGCCACTCAATAACGTTTATTTAGTAATGCAGTATTGTTACCATGTTTTATATATTGTACGTCCCATATAATATTATAAAAAATGCATGTATATTTTTGGAGATCGTAAATTGCAAGGTGGTATGAATTTGTACAAAATCAATGTTACACCCCCATGGCCATTTCCAAATGGTTGTGACCCAGAGCGATCTGCGCATGGATCTTGCGCATCTTGCGTCATCAATTAGTCGAGAAAAAAATGGTCGATTTGAGAACACGAGGTAAGCTTTTTGTATTTCTCTTTTATATTAGTCAAATAACTAATGCTTTGCAAGAATTGAAAAGTGATACAATTTTGGTCAAATCATGGGTAGAGCTGCAATACAAGAATTTTTAAGCATAAATTGTGGCTAATGTAGAAGGCTTACAGATGCTAGTTAGCTTAGCAACTATTGCCCTTAGCTAGCTGCGTTGGCGCCACATTGGACCACAGAGTGTCCACACAGCACATTTGTATAAATTAGGTATAATACAGGAGTGAAATTTTCAATGTGTTTAAAGAAAATAAAATTTACTCTTTCATTTTATTTTAAACGTTGGTGGGGTTATTTCTTGGCATGCTAATAAAGTCTTCAAAACGTTGCTTATATCATGTAGCTGAAACTAATGACTCAAATAAAAAAACATTTTAGATATTTGGACTTTGTCAGAAATTGTATTACTTGGTGGCCAATCTTTAGGTTTATTTTAAGTTGTTAGTTCACTTTGGTAATTGAACTAACTTAATTTAATAATTAATTTAGCATTAATGTTCTCTATAGTAATAACCATGAATCATTTAATTTGTTTGACAGGTGATAAAGCCATGGAGAAACTGGATGATGTCACAGTATCTATCTTAAAAGGTAACGTAAAGTATATTGTCTTGGTGTCTACATGCTCTACATTGTATGAACAATGTATGTTGTCTTATTGTCGTAATTAGCTGCCAACATTGATGAGAGCTTGCTTTCAACACTGAGTCGTGATGATCTGAGGGACCTTTTGCCTGGGCCAAGAGCATTTCAGAAGAAGGAAACAATTGTGGTCATTATTCAATCCAGAGGTATTTATTATTTTGTTAAAACATTTGGTTCTACAAATGTGCATTATGTTTAGTACTTGCAGTTCATTGTTTATTTCTGTAACACAGCAAGACCATACTGTTTCTGCAAAGCAGGCTTCGATTATCCCTCAGACCACTGCTTCTCCCAATACAACCCCATTTGAAGACCCTGCAGCTCCCCTGTCCACCGGAATATGTGGTCTACACGATACTGAATTGGAGCAGTGCCGAAAGAACTACTGTGACATGGCCCGCACAGGCACGGAAGAGTGTATCATGTCTAAAGAGTTAAGATGCAGGCTGGTGAGGAACACCATTACAAGTATGGTGTCTCTACTTAGAGCAAGCCCCGGTCAAATGGTCCAATATCCCTCCAAAACCGATGTCACTGCAATGGCTAAAATAATCGTGGAATACTACTCAATGCTGCAGGACAAGGATGACTGCACAAAATATGTATGTATGATTCTTTTTGTTTTTGCTTTTTAGACTAAATGTTCTTCTTTTTGGTGCAAACATGAAAATAATTTACAATTTGTTTCCAGGGGAGCATTAATGCCTACCTGCTAAAAAGATTGCAAAATATAAAATCCCCAGTTAAAAAGCAGGGTCCGACACCTGAGAGAGGCCGGCCAAAGAAAAGGCGGATTGACTTCTTGAGTGACAAAGAATTAAATGAGGAAAAGGCAGATTATGATGCTGATGCTGATTCCAGTGGGACATCGACCAGTGGGGCATCAACCATTCTGCTTTCACCAGCCAGCAATTCTGATGATGCTTTTAATTCAAATTCATGTAAGTACCCTACAGTATGTAACATACTCCATACACAAAATCTGTTAAATATTTTCTTGATAAGCATTATTTGACCATATTGGGATAACTCAAAATGCATTCTTGTCAAACCATATCAGTAAGGTAAAACCTGAAGTCGGTTCTTTGGCTAATTTACTGCGCAAACTTCCGCCCTAAATTCTTGCAGTGGAGGATATTTTATCATTTTATTACATTTTTAACAAGTCCTATCAGATTTCAATAGTAAATTAAAATAATAGTTGACTGAAATGTTCTTTGATTTTTCCATTTTAGTGGAAGAGGATAGTCTGCTGATACAAGTCAGGCACTACAAAACACTCCAGGAAATGTATAGAAAGCCAAACCAAGATGCGGTGTCCCAGTTATTGGATCTTGAGTTTCAGGCCAGAAGGGCATACATTGACTCAAATGCCACCAGAGAGGAGAACAGAGCTGCCCAAATCTTGGAAGCATATCCATGTTTCAAGGAGCTTCATAATGTAAGTTATAATAAGTCAGATTTGATTTTACTGTTGCACCAAAATAATCTTATTTTCTCATTTCAGGTTTTGGGTGAGCTACGCAGGATTTTGGACTCATCCAATGATAAATTCCTGGATCAAGTTCGACAGAGATGGGGGGAGTTCTGCTCCAGAGTCCACTTTTATGGGGTATCTAAAAAAGCAATGAAGCCACCTATGATGATGGAACAAAGTAAGTTTTATTAGTGGCTTTATTTATACCTCAAATATACTGTATGGAATTTTATTTTTATTTTTTGTTACAGCTGATGCCCACATTGCGTTGGCGAAGGCGCTACCAGCACTCTTTCCCTCTTCAGCGCTTCCGCCCAAAAAAATGGGGTGTGCCAGTGAGGCTTTATTGCACATCCTTAAGGTAAAATGCTTTTTATAGAGTTGCATTAAGAATACACTAACAGTTGACATTTACAACACCCAGATAAAATGTATTGTTTTTCTGTTTAATAGCCTTCAGAAGACCCCAATGTTTTTCTACAAAAGAGAACTCTCTCCTGTCCTGTACTACTTTTCGATGGTTGCAAGTGCATCATTGCAGTGGGCAATACACCAGTTGCAACATTAGATAAAGAACAGCTTGGTGAGGGGGTAATTTATCTTATGTCTTATTACACTTTCCATCTGACGTACCCCAAATGTGTGGCAACCTTACTGTCTGTCATTCAGACAGAAGTACTTCAGGATGCCATTCATGAGAGCGACACCACCTCCTCATACAAAAAAGCCCTGGCAGAGTGGCGTGATTTCATTGGATAGTGGTGCTGTATTTTGGAGATGGAGGAAGGGGATTTTAGAGTGTCTGTTTTTCTCCATTGTTTTTTTTTGTATTTGTTGCAATTGCAGCTTTGTTCTAAAAGCGTTCACATGCAAGATTTAGGTGAGCAAGTTTAAGGTCTTTGCTTTGTGAATGTTTGTGCCACAAAATGTTTTTGCAACAGTAAATCTGTGTGTCCATTACAGATGTAATTTTATACTTAGCTATGGTTGCTATGGCACTGGATTGTTCAAGATTTTGTCAACGTGTACAATATTTTAGAAAATAAAGATATTGACACTCATTTTGAGTTTTATTTTACTTTTTAAAATAAGCAAGTTAAGAATTTAAGATTTATTTGCTAAAATTAAGAATAAATAAAACTAAGCTTTATATTCTAGTTTTAAGATTTTCTACCTTAATTTGCTGCTTACAATTAGTGTTATGCTTAATTTTAGATAATTTAATTTGGATTGTTACTTAGAATAAGTGTTTAGCTTATTAAGAGTTATACACACTTAAAAACTGAAAAAAGTCTTGTTTAAAGAATTCTTGATAAGTAAAATTCACTTACCCCACTGGCAGATAATTTCACTTAATTCAAGTATATTTTCCCCTAAAACAAGTATTTCTAGTTTTAAGGTGGTGTAAATTTGCAGTGTAAAAACGGGTGATTTCCACAATGGCAGCATCTTTTTACATTTCAAACCTATTCCCTAGCTATACCTGACAAGTTATATCCAAGCCAACATTACTAGTAAAATAAAGGCAAACAATGAATAAAATATGCATACAGAATTATGTGGGATGCCAAAAACCTATTGAAATAAGAATAATATCTACACAGAACAACCTATTCAAACCAACAGAATAAACTATAAAGCAGTAAGAGTTTTTTCAACTTTGACAGAAGGACCACTGATAATAATGACAGACGAAGACAGCAGGCAGGAAAAGAGATGTCTACTTGTATAGAAAAGGAAAAGGAAGCAATCCACACTTTCTACCCTTCTCCCTGACATCTCGATTTTCACAGACGGATTCACAGTCAGCTCCAATTAGAGTTGTCACTGGTGGATCTAGAGAGACATTGAAGGCTTCCTCAGTCATGTTGATTCTTCAGGAACTTGTTTTGCACTTTTGAACTTGTAATTGGTGAATAAGTATTTGCCAGTTACAAATTTACCAGAAGCGTGTGCCGGACAGGAAAATGCTATGAATCAATCAAATAAAAATGTACCCTCTTCTGTCCGTATACAACAAATATAATTCATATAATAATATATTATATATATATATATATATATATATATATATATATATATATAATACAGTGGAAAGTATTCACAATGCACTTTTCCCACATTTTGTTATGTTAAAGCCTTATTCCAAAAGGATTAAATTCATTTTTTGCTTCAAAATTCAGCTTTTCCAAATCATGTCCAACTGAATTTACCACAGATACATTTGTAGAAGTATCTCAAGGATAATCAGTGGGAAAGGTATCTACCTGAGCTCAATTTTGAGTGTCATGACCAACTGTGCTCTTTATTTGTTTATTGAATCAAATTTGATCAACCTTCTTTCACATTGTAATTTTTGGGGTGTTGTTTGTAGAATTTTGAGGCGAACAATTATTTTAAAACATTTTGGAATAAGGCTGTAAGGTAACAGACTAAAAGGTGAATACTTTCCAGATGAACTGTACTTTTCTTAGAAGGAAACATGTTTTTATGTATTGAGGCAATAAATACATTCAGAAGGTTTTCTCATGTCAGAGGTGTTTTCTTTATGTTTGTGAGTGGATGGACCACTGTCTCAGCACATCACAGAGACTGAACCATGAGAGTGAAGAATGTGTCCACACCGGAAGCTACGAAGCCCCCGTCCTCACACTTCCAAACCCCTAAAAACAATGTGACATATTGACACTGAAATGATTGGCATTTACACAGTTACTGAACAGAGCATGCCTCATATTCCTCATTCGTCGAGGAGTGATCCATATTTACAATTGTGTTATAATCTGACTTTTCAACGGATTATAATAGGATTGGAATGTCCTAATAATTAATCATTGTCCTGCCGGTGGGATGTGGGATTTTTTCTTACTTTGTTTTATTTATTGTATTTTTTTTTTCACCAAATTGTATAAAACAAAGTTTAGGCTCATGGGATGGTAAAATATAAAAAGAAAGCTATAACAAACTTATTTTCAGTCAAATCTACCCTTCTGAGATGAATAAGGGTATATTTGTACCCACAAATTAAAAAAATACAAAATAAATATATTTAATTAAAAATAAGGCGAAAACGTTTTTTAAAATGAATAGATTGTCTAAAGATTTTTGACTTCATTAGTGCCTAAATTAAATTTTGAGCAAAATTTGTCAAAACCCAACAAATGATTAATCTACTGTCTATTAATCATGATCTCCCATCCCTGGGACCACGTATAATGAAAGTAGATCAGACTTGAGAGTCCAGTCTAGTCCAAAGAATTCAGAAACATTCAGTTTGAATTGGGGTTCATTTTAGTCAGGCGTTTCGGGGGAAATCGGTTGGAATGATACCGATACTTAAATAAAGACAGGATCATTTCAGGGGAAACTCCTGTCTGAGGGCAGGGCCGACTCAGCTCAGTCCAACTCCTTCAGCTTGAAAATAACTTTCAGATGGAAGTCAAAACGTCTTCATTTTCAAAACATTGTCCTGATGACTAACTTTGTGATCATGTGATTCACTCTCAAATATGCAGTCGGACTATTGTTTTTTGCATTGTTCCGAAACAGACTCAGATTGTAAGTAGTTGAAGTAAGTAGTAGAGTAGTATTTGAAAGCAAGTATTTTTGACTAAAGGTTTGTCACATGCAATGTGGGACCACCTTCTTATGGACCCAACATCTGCAGGACCATCAGGGTGCAGCGTGTTTTGGGCAGTGGTCAGGGGCAGGTGCCTAGGCAACCATATTCATGCACAGACTCTAGTGCTGGGGATGTCACCTTGATGGCGGGGAAGGAGCTGAAGTTTGAGCGCTACTGGCTAGATACAGTCGGCCTCATCTCATCCACAATTCTGAACCACTATCCTCAAGAGAGGCTGGATGCTACACTTCTGCAGAGGTGCTCTCTCTGTTTAAGAAGGGGGACCTGAGGATGTGTTCCAACTACAGAGGGATCACACTCCTCAGCCTCCAGGGTAAGGCCTATTCCAGGCACTGGAGAAGATAGAGAAGACAGACAGTGTGGTTTTCGTCCTGTTTGTGGAACACTGGACCAGCTCTTTACATTGGATACTCTTTGTCACCTGTTCTGTTGTTTTTATGGTGCAGTCAGGAGCCAGAGGGGACCACGGGATCTCATCTCTGCTGTTTGCAGATGATGTTGTCCTGATGGCTCCATCAAACCTGGACCTGCAACATGCACTGGGACGATTTGTAGCCAAGTGTGACGTGGTTGGGATGAAAATCAGCACCTCCAGATCAGAGGCCATGGTTCTCGGCCGGAAAAAGGTGGTTTGCCCTCTCGGGGTGGGTGTGGAGTCCTTGCCTCAAGTGGAAGAGTTCAAGTATCTTGCGGTCTTGTTCACGAGTGAGGGAAGGATGGAGCGTGAGATCGAACGGTGGATCGGTGCAGTGATGACAGCTCTGACTGTTGTGGTAAAGAAGGAGCTGAGTCGAAAGGCAAAATTCTATATTTACTTTCCTGCCCTCACCTACGGTCATGAGCTTTGGGAAATGACCGAAAGGACAAGATCGCGGATACAAACGGTAAAAATGAGATTCTTTTGCAGGGTGGCTAGGTGCTCCAATTCACACGGGAGAAAGTCAGGGTAGAGCCTCTGCTCCTTCATGGACATTGGACATAGGAGAGTATTTAAAATGTGTAATTTGTGTATCAATTCTAAGTTGGATTTTTGAGCTATAAATCAAGACAAAAACACAATTTTAATGTTTGCTCTGTTTTGGGACTTGGAAACGTGCTCTAAACTTTTCATTGTCCGATGTGGTGAGTCCACTGTGTCTTTCCGTGTTGGGGCCAGTCAGTGCTTGGTGCACTTTTTGGGCTGAAGACGTCTGTGTTCAGCAGCCATCATGGAAGTGACTGTTGAGTGCAGCAGAGGCGTGGGCTCAGGTCCTGCTGCAAAGGTCAGAGGGCACCACAGGCCACAGACAAAGTATGAACAAAGCTCACTGACATTTAGATGGGCTTTAACCCTGCCAGCGCTCATAGACTTATACACAAAGGTTTGATCAAAACAAAAACAGAAGGTATTGGCATGTTTCTAAAATAAAGTGAAAGCCAAAAACAGAATTAGACCAACTTACAAAAAAGTCAAAAAAGAAATAACCTTTCCTACAGCATTTGAGTAAATCATGTGACCTGACTTGAACTCAAAATGTTCTTTTTCATGAATATCAGATAATCAACCCTCATCACTCCAAATGATCAAGACTTGATTAATTTGGTCTTTTAGTTCATGTTAATGTCTTCACCTCTTGAAAGTATCTTGTCTCTGCCTGTAGGTTCTTCTGTTGTTTTTGTTACTGTCTGTTGTTGTCTGCTGTTTGAATCATCTTTTAATCTCTGTCTTTTTCATTGTGAAGCACTTTGGATTTTAAATTTTGTGCTATACGAATAAAAAATACTTATAATAATAATAATAATAATAATAATAATAACTTTTATTTATATAGCGCTTTTCAGTGACCCAAAGACGCTGAACATAATAAAAAAGGGGGGGGGGTATTTACAGACAGGGGGGACAACACGTACAATACACATTAATATACAGATAAAATGAACAAGACAGAAGAAGTAGAGAGAAAAAGATGGGGATGTAACAGGGGGTAGAAGAGTAGGCAATGGGGTAGAGGAGGCTAGGGGTAGGGGAGGTCATAGGCTTGGGTGAAGAGGTATGTTTTTAGGCGGGATTTGAATGTTGTGAGTGAGGGAGAGTGGCGGAGTCACTTACTTACTTGTGTGTGATAGTTTCAATCCTGAAAACATTATGCTTCAAATGTGTAAAGATGTTTTACCTTTGCCCTACATGACCTGTGATCCCATTGCAGTGGTCAACTTTCTGTCCTATTGATTCTGTCCCATTCACTCTACACTTATGCTAATACTTCAAACTACTCAAAAACATCCTATTTGTCTCCACACCATATCATATTGAGCAGCCACATCTCATGATTTAAGGAAAGTCAACAAATCAACCCTATTCATGTGCACTTTATGTACTTTTCAGTGTGACATGATTAAAATACTAACACTATTAGACAGCAATATCATTTTAAAATGGCCATGACTATCCATTTTGTATTAACATCTGGGTACATTACTCCTCAAAGCAGAACCACTCATTAAATAAGTCACAATGTTCTCTAAATGTCCCAGGGAAGATCTGAGCATGTCAAGATAGTTTAAAGGGGGTCCTGTTTCTGCTAAAAATAGAAAGCTTATAGATCCAGTAACCATCAGCCCCCAGGTCAGTTGCCCCCAGTGCCACAGCAGAGAGCTACAGGAGCTACAGGAGCTACAGGAGCTACAGGACATAAGGACATAATATTGGACATAAGGACATAAGGAGAGCACACAGGCAGGACTCTTCACTGAAAGACTGTGTCCAAGAAGTATTGTGTTTTTCAGAGAAGATCGGACTGAAAAACGTATCAACTTTCAATAGACAACAGGGACAAGCTTCAATTTTAAAAGGTAAAAAATCTCTCTCTCTCTCTTTCTCTCTCTCTCTCTTTCTCTCTCTCTCTCTCTATATATATGTGTGTGTGCGTGTGTGTTTGTGTTTGTGTTTGTGTTTGTGTGTTACTTAGTTGTTATTGTCAGAAATGTTAGCTGACTTCTTCAATCTCAGAGAACCAGAGAATAACAGGCAATAACATTGTTTGAAACCTAAAAAAACATTTATTTTTGAAGTATGTCGGTGTAATCCCTCATTCGTCCAGGCGTGTTCCATAGTAGAAAAAGCTTCAGTTGTAGTCATCTGGACTCAGTTTGAAAAAATAGACGTTTCGACTCTCATCCAAGAGTCATTGTCAATAAAAGAATTTAGATCGAGAACTCCGATATTAATACTGTTCTGTGGTAAGACCCGCCCATTGGGAGGAGCCTTCCTGAAGTAGAAAGAGTTGTTTGTTTCAACAGAAACTCCCCCCTTGTATCTACCGAGCCTATTCAGAATCTTAATGGGCTATTAGAATCCTCTTTGTCTTTGTGAGACCCTGGCTCAACCACCCTGAGTACCTGATTAGCATCTAAATGTCCTGGTCCTGGTCCTCTACCTTTCCAGGGGTTCAGTATACCATTATAGATACCAGGAAGATTGATTCTTAGCCCTCCATTTCTGTTTAAAGAAGGTCTTTCTTTTTTAACAAAAATAGCTTCCTTGACTCCTCTTTCAAACCATCTTTTCTCCTGCTTAAAACCTTCACCTCACCGTCTTCAAACGAGTGATTAGAGGCTTCAAGATGGAGATGCACGGCACTCTGAGGTCCTGAACTTGTATTTCTTCTGTGCTGATAGAGCCTCTTGTGTAGAGGCTGTTTCGTCTCACCTATGTAACGTTCTTTACAGCTTTCTTCACTGCATTGGATCGAATAAACTACATTGCTCTGTTTTTGAGTCGGCAACTTGTCCTTAGGATGAACCAGTTTTTGTCTTAAAGTGTTTCCTGGTTTAAAATAAACAGGGACTTCGTGTTGTCTAAAAATTCTCTGCAGTTTTTCCGACAGGCCAGACACATAAGGGATAGAAACACCCTTCCTTCTCTGTTCAGAGAAGGAAGGGTCTCAACTTTTCTGTCACCTCTAAACACATCCCTACAGAGGACTACATCACAGCCACTGAAACGGCAATTAGGAACAACAAAATGACTGAATCGGAGGCTGCAGACCTGAGGTTACGAGTCACAGCGACTCTGAAGAGTGCCAAACCACCTCCTTCAAATATCACATCTGAAGAGAGAAAAGCACTTTCAGCATTGGAAAAAGATCATAGCATCAACATCCTCCCAGCAGACAAGGGACGTTGCACTGTGATTCTCAACGCAGCTGATTACGAAGCTAAAGTCCACACCCTCCTCGAGGACACGACCACATACGAACGCTTGAAAAGAGATCCGACCAGTGGCTACAAGAAGAAAGTGATAGACTGTTTACAAAGGCTGGAAAAAGAGGAAGCGATAGACCGGCCTCTGTATTACAGACTGTATCCTGGTGAAGCCATGCCCTGCATTTATGGCCTTCCAAAAATACACAAAAAGGATGTTCCACTCAGACCCATAGTGTGCAGCACAGATTCCATCACTTACAATGTGGCCAAGCATTTAACAACTATATTGGCTCCGCTTGTGGGGAATTCGGAACATCATGTGGAAAACACGCACAACTTTGTGGATAAAGTGAAACCCAGATGACCTCATGGTTTCATATGATGTTGTGTCCCTGTTCACCTGCATCCCGACCTCTGATGCAGTAGCAGCAGTGAGGATCAGACTGCAGGAAGACACCACCCTACAGGAAAGGACCAAACTGACACCTGAACACATATGTAAACTGTTGGACATCTGTCTGAACACCACTTACTTTCAATTCCGGGGACAATTTTACAGACAGATTCATGGCTGTGCCATGGGCTCGCCCGTCTCTCCCATAGTGGCCAACCTGTACATGGAGCACTTTGAGAGGAAGGCACTGGCCTCATTCTCAGGCATAGCCCCAAAACTGTGGCTTCGCTATGTCGATGATACGTTTGTAACAATCAAGGAACAAGAGCTGGAAACCTTCTCTGATCACGTCAATGCTGTGGACCCACATATCAGGTTTACAAGAGAAGACGCTAAGGAGAATCGCTTGGCCTTTCTTGATTGTTCCACGATCAGAGGAGAGGACGGGAAACTCCAAATAGAAGTATATAGGAAACCTACACACACGGACCAGTATCTGCTCTTTGGTTCCAACCACCCACTACAGCACAAGCTGGGTGTGATCAGAACCTTACAACACAGAGCTCAAGGTGTGCCCACCAGCTCAGAGGCCAAGAAGAAAGAGGAAATCATGTCCGAAATGCCCTCTCAGCCTGTGGTTACCCCGCTTGGGCTCTCAACAGAGTGAAGAGAACCAAGAAGCAGGACAAAAGGGAAACTGAACAGAGAAGGAAGGGTGTTTCTATCCCTTATGTGTCTGGCCTGTCGGAAAAACTGCAGAGAATTTTTAGACAACACGAAGTCCCTGTTTATTTTAAACCAGGAAACACTTTAAGACAAAAACTGGTTCACCCTAAGGACAAGTTGCCGACTCAAAAACAGAGCAATGTAGTTTATTCGATCCAATGCAGTGAAGAAAGTTGTAAAGAACGTTACATAGGTGAGACGAAACAGCCTCTACACAAGAGGCTCTATCAGCACAGAAGAAATACAAGTTCAGGACCTCAGAGCGCCGTGCATCTCCATCTTGAAGCCTCTAATCACTCGTTTGAAGACGGTGAGGTGAAGGTTTTAAGCAGGGAGAAAAGATGGTTTGAAAGAGGAGTCAAGGAAGCTATTTTTGTTAAAAAAGAAAGACCTTCTTTAAACAGAAATGGAGGGCTAAGATTCAATCTTCCTGGTATCTATAATGGTATACTGAACCCCTGGAAAGGTAGAGGACAAGGACCAGGACATTTAGATGCTAATCAGGTACTCAGGGTGGTTGAGCCAGGGTCTCACAAAGACAAAGAGGATTCTAATAGCCCATTAAGATTCTGAATAGGCTAGCTCGGTAGATACAAGGGGGGAGTTTCTGTTGAAACAAACAACTCTTTCTACTTCAGGAAGGCTCCGCCCAATGGGCGGGTCTTACCACAGAACAGTATTAATATCGGAGTTCTCGATCTAAATTCTTTTATTGACAATGACTCTTGGATGAGAGTCGAAACGTCTATTTTTTCAAACTGAGTCCAGATGACTACAACTGAAGCTTTTTCTACTATTTATTTTTGAATGAAATAATTCAATAATGAATGTTATGGTCCAGTGCATGATTAAAACGCGCGTCTCCAGTGGTCACCTCCAGTAGTGTGGTCACCTCCAGTGGTGTGGTCACCTCCAGTGGCGCTCTCTCACGCGCTCTCACGCGCTCTCACGCGCTCTCACGCTCTCACACGCGCTCTCACGCGCTCTCACGCGCTCTCTCGCGCTCTCACGCTCTCACGCTCTCTCACGCGCTCTCACGCTCTCTCACGCGCTCTCACGCTCTCACGCGCTCTCTCACTCTCACGCTCTCACGCGCTCTCACGCTCTCACACGCGCTCTCACGCGCTCTCACGCGCTCTCACGCTCTCTCACGCGCTCTCACGCGCTCTCTCGCGCTCTCACGCTCTCACGCTCTCACACGCGCTCTCACGCGCTCTCACGCGCTCTCACGCTCTCACGCTCTCTCACGCGCTCTCACGCGCTCTCTCGCGCTCTCACGCTCTCACGCGCTCTCACGCTCTCTCACGCGCTCTCACGCTCTCTCACGCGCTCTCACGCTCTCACGCGCTCTCTCACTCTCACGCTCTCACGCGCTCTCTCACGCGCTCTCATGCTCTCACGCGCTCTCACGCGCTCTCTCACGCTCTCTCACGCGCTCTCACGCTCTCACGCTCTCAAGCGCTCGCACGCTCTCACGCTCTCTCACGCGCTCTCACGCGCTCTCACGCTCTCTCACACGCTCTCACGCGCTCTCACGCTCTCACGCTCTCTCACGCTCTCTCACGCGCTCTCACGCTCTCTCACGCGCTCGCGCTCTCACGCTCTCACGCTCTCTCACGCGCTCCCACGCTCTCTTACGCGCTCTCACGCTCTCTCACGCGCTCTCACGCTCACGCTCTCTCACGCTCTCACGCTCTCTCACGCTCTCTCACGCTCTCTCACGCTCTCTCACGCTCTCTCACGCTCTCTTACGCGCTCTCACGCGCTCTCACGCGCTCTCACGCGCTCTCACGCTCTCTCACGCGCTCTCACGCGCTCTCACGTGCTCGCGCTCTCACGCGCTCTCTCACGCTCTCACGCTCTCTCACGCGCTCTCACGCGCTCTCACGCTCTCACGCGCTCTCACGCTCTCTCACGCTCTCACGCGCTCGCGCTCTCACGCGCTCTCACGCGCTCTCACGCGCTCGCGCTCTCACGCTCTCTCACGCGCTCTCACGCGCTCTCACGCTCTCACGCGCTCTCTCACGCTCTCACGCTCTCTCACGCTCTCTCACGCGCTCTAACGCGCTCTCACTCGCTCTCACGCGCTCTCTCACGCGCTCTCTCACGCGCTCTCTCACGCGCTCTCACGCGCTCTCACGCTCTCACGCTTTCTCACGCGCTCTCACGCTCTCACGCTCTCTCACACTCTCTCACGCGCTCTCACGCGCTCTCACACGCTCTCACGCTCTCCTGCTCTCTCACGCGCTCTCACGCTCTCTCACGCGCTCTCACGCTCTCTCACGCGCTCTCACGCTCTCTCACGCGCTCTCACGCGCTCGCGCTCTCTCACGCGCTCTCACGCGCTCGCGCTCTCACGCTCTCTCACGCGCTCTCACGCTCTCTCACGCGCTCTCACGCGCTCGCTCTCTGACGCGCTCTAACGCGCTCTCACGTGCTCTCACGTGCTCTCACGCGCTCTCACGCTCTCACGCGCTCTCACGCTCTCTCACGCTCTCTCACGCGCTCTCACGCTCTCTCACGCGCTCTAACGCGCTCTCACGCGCTCTCACGCTCTCTCACGCTCTCACGCGCTCTCACGCTCTCTCACGCGCTCTCACGCTCTCACGCGCTCTCACGCGCTCTCACGCTCTCTCACGCGCTCTAACGCGCTCTCACGCGCTCTCACGCTCTCTCACTCTCTCACGCGCTCTCACGCTCTCTCACGCGCTCTCACGCTCTCACGCGCTCTCACGCGCTCTCACGCTCTCTCACGCGCTCTCACGCGCTCTCACGCGCTCTCACGCGCTCTCACGCGCTCTCACGCGCTCTCACGCTCTCTCACGCGCTCTCACGCTCTCACGCTCTCACGCGCTCTCACGCTCTCTCACGCTCTCTCACGCGCTCTCACGCTCTCTCACGCGCTCTCACGCTCTCACGCTCTCTCACGCGCTCTCACGCGCTCGCGCTCTCACGCTCTTTCACGCGCTCTCACGCGCTCTCACGCTCTCACGCGCTCTCTCACGCGCTCTCACGCGCTTGCGCTCTCACGCTCTCAAGCTCTCACGCGCTCTCACGCGCTTGCGCTCTCACGCTCTCACGCTCTCACGCGCTCTCACTCGCTCTCACGCTCTCACGCTCTCACGCGCTCGCGCTCTCACGCTCTTTCACGCGCTCTCACGCGCTCTCACGCTCTCTCACGCGCTCTCACGCTCTCTCACGCGCTCTCACGCGCTTGCTCTCTCACGCTCTCACGCTCTCACGCTCTCTCACGCGCTCTCACGCTCTCTCACGCGCTCTCACGCTCTCTCACGCGCTCTCACGCGCTCTCACGCGCTCGCGTTCTCTCACGCGCTCTCACGCTCTCTCACGCGCTCTCACGCTCTCTCACGCGCTCTCACGCGCTCTCACGCGCTCGCGCTCTCACGCTCTCTCACGCGCTCTCACGCGCTTGCTCTCTCACGCTCTCACGCTCTCTCACGCGCTCTCACGCGCTCTCACGCGCTCGCGCTCTCTCACGCGCTCTCACGCGCTCGCGCTCTCACGCTCTCTCACGCGCTCTCACGCTCTCTCACGCGCTCTCACGCTCTCACGCGCTCGCGCTCTCTCACGCGCTCTCACGCGCTCTCACGCGCTTGCTCTCTCACGCTCTCACGCTCTCACGCTCTCACGCTCTCTCACGCGCTCTCACGCGCTCTCACGCGCTCGCGCTCTCTCACGCGCTCTCACGCGCTCGCGCTCTCACGCTCTCTCACGCGCTCTCACGCTCTCTCACGCGCTCTCACGCTCTCACGCGCTCGCGCTCTCTCACGCGCTCTCACGCGCTCTCACGCGCTCTCACGCGCGTTCACGTCGCGTTGACTCGCGCGTCCTGTTGATTCCGCTCTTCGCGCGTGCGTTTCAGGAGCGCAGCCGCTGAAGGGAAGCCTCCTCAGTCGAGGACAGTCACTGGATGGCATTTCACGCACGGTTTGTTTGTAGAGGACTTCCGCTGTTGTTCTTGAGTTGAGCTCGCGTGTGTAATAACAACGAGCTCCATTTGAGGCTTTAATACTTGTCTTTGTGACAAAGAAGGCCTTTATTTTGTTCTATTCATAATAAGAAGATTAATGGTGGGAACAGCTCCTTTCATCAATGTGCATTGATGTAGCGAGAACCGTGGAGGAGATAAGGTGAGTGGCTGTTTGGCTGTTTTAGAGCGGGTTTGTGTCGTGTGGAGTGGGATTTCAGACGACATAATCACACATCAACCGCTGGGCAATTACACTCAACTTGTAACCAGGGGTCCTTTTGTCTCCCAGTGATCCCACTATGGAGCAGAATGTGAGAGTAACACCGCGCTTTTCCTTTCAGAAACCTTATCTCAGCACCGGGAATCTCTGGGAAGGATTTCATTGAGGACGGTGGGCTCTTAAAAGGATATCGATTCTTGTCTAACCGGGACTCACACATCCAAACTGGGATCTATGAGCGGCAAAGTGGCGAAGCCTAAAGAAGACAAGGATGCTTCCAAGGGTAAGAGGAAAATCCATCTTTTTGCATTGCAGAAGTAGGTCTGTTTTAGGTTTTATTTACCACATCCATCATTCATTTTGCATGGCACCGGAGAAATGACTGAAATAACCACGCAGCAACAGAGAGAGCCTCCCCAGCACGATGCATGTGAACTGCTGCTGTTTGAGACTCGGGCAGGTGCTATTAGGCCTATGCACTGCACCATGTGTTGATCACATGCGGACACAGCGCACCACTGAATTCAATCCAAATCGTAGAAAAAACCTTTGCTTAATATTCACAGTCAAACGAGATTAGAGAACATGTTTGAGCCGTGGCTGTGTTTCTCCTGCGCACGCAGTGAAATGTGTGCGCGGTGTGAAGCTCGCTCCTTCTCGAAGCCCCCGTTTGTGGCTCATGGCGTCAGAGGCAGCCTCACACAACAGGGAAGTGAAGGAAGTAAACGGCCTTTGCATTGCCATGGAGACAGAGCGGAGACGGGGTTGCCAGAGAAACGTGGTGGGACTAATCAGTCTAAGGGATGAGCACGACATTGTACGCTCTGCCAGACACATGTTACTGCACCTTTTATCTCAATCTGCTCTTTGCTTTAAATGGATATAAAAAGGAGGAAATACAAGACCTATTAAATTGCACAAAAGGAGAAAGCTTTCATTTTCAGTTTATCGTTTGGAATGTATTTTGCATCACAATAAACATATGGTTGGCTTTTGTTATCATGCTGTTAACAGGTGGTGGTTGTCTGGTATTATATATCAAGAGAAATCATGTAACACTCATGAAAACAACTGATTTAACTGTGTGTGTTAAATCAATGCAATTTATACTGCACAGTATAGACCGCAGGGCCTGCCCTGATAATCTATATATTATTTTCAGCAGACTGGCATGGATATTGCCATGGGAATATTTTTTTTTATTTGGCAGATTAAGATGGAATGACACTACAATTATTTTGTTATTAATTGTTCTCTTAATGAATATTGTTTAATCAGAAACACTAAGGAATAGAGTGTTTATTCTCAGATGTAGATGTAGGGAGAGTGTGCCCTGCAAACATGAGAATAACCAGAGGAAGAGTAGTGAGCTTTAACCTCTGCTTATCTCTATCTACCTAGAAATCAATGGCATTTGTCAAAATGAAAAAGATGACTTTTTTATGCACACAAGTAGCACAATGTCCAAAAAGAATGAAATATGTTAAATGAATTCCAGAAACAAGGCACTTGCCGGCATGTTAAGGGTCATGGAGTGGCAGCTGCCCCTGCCTCAGACCTGAATATCACAAGGCTAAACCCAGAGCGACGGTGCCAGTGTTGGTGAGCACATGCTCCACAAATGATTCAGGGAAGCAGATGGCTCACTCCTCTGTCTTTTCCTGCGGGCACAACGCCAAATAAAGCTTTAGTTTGTTCAAATGCACAGTTATGTTGCAGACTCAAACATAGAGGTTTCCATTAGGCCACAAAACCTCTGTATATGTTATTCTGTGAGTTTTTGGCCAGCCAATCCTCTCTGGGTACATTTTTCAGTGCAAACAACAAAATATCACAAATGCATAAAAACTGTTAATCTTGTATTTTAGATCTCTACAAATATGTCATGAAATGCATGTGATTCTTGCAGAGTTTTGTAGTTCATGTTTCAGTCTTCTCTCAAACGCTCTTGGTAATGTGAACTTTGAACGAGCGGGCTCTGTAGCTGTGCTGCACACGAGGTTGGGAGAAGCTGGAGGGATCAGCACCTCTGAATAACAGGGAGAAATATGTCCAAGCAGGCATTAAAACCTTCCACACTTACAGAGAATTTTCTCTTCAGTATTTTCTGAAACACAGAATTAGAAGTGACTAAAATAAGACTAGTCAATCTGTCTGGCTGAGATTTAAACTTTCAAAATAGCAAGTGCAAGCTGTCTATGGGGAACTATAAATGTGTTTCTTATTCAGGTTTATTTTTGTTATCCTAAATAATTGCCATAGCCACAGATGCCTAAACTATTGTTCCTTTACTTGAACCTGATCATCAGTGTCCTTTTGTCTCTTTTACCTTCGCCACATTAAGCCTTCACTCACTTGAAAAGAAGAACTCCTAATTTACACTTTGATTCAGTTGACTATAACTTATATTGCTGTTTTATGACTTTGGTGAGGGTGCATTTCTGCAGTCAACAAGTTCTTACCCCGGCGCTCTTCATCTGAGCGTGTCTTTGATACACTCCTCCCTCGGGCTGCCGGTGTCAGCTCGTGGACTCAGGCCTGTCTCACATTGCAGCATAACTCTTGCATATGCTCCACAGCGCTTGAATCACCAAAGGAGTTTAGTCCGTAGCATTCATCCCGTTATCGAGCTGTTCTCTGCTCCCTGACACGTGCACCTCTGAGCACGCAGGCTGCAGGTGAAAACATGAAGAGATTTGTTCCTTTTATTCAAAGAAGTTAATAATCACTCTGGCTTGTAAATGATAGGGTGATGCATACCAAAGGCAGAGTTATGTAATGTTCATTTGGCAACGTTTTTGTCCTGGAATATACCACAGTATGACTTTAAACGTATCTGTTTTCAATGTCTTTATAGCTGAAAATACCTTAAAAAAAATGCATTCTTACTGTGAGCGTGCTCGCCTCTCCATAAATCTTACCTGTAACTTGACCTGCTGCCATCTCCAAGTTATTTTAATGTTAATGTTGTTTGTTGTGGCTGTGTAACTGCTGTCTCTTGGCCTGGGCTCCCATGTAAAAGAGGTTTTTTAATTTCAATGGGACTTTCCGGGTTAAATAAAGGTTAAGAAAAAAGAACTGAGATGGAGCTTAACATGTACGACTTATAAATCAAACAAACTAACAACTTAAGTGTTTTGGAAGTCTTTTGGAATCAGGTTTACTGGAATTTTCAGGCTACTGTGACAGTGTTTTAAAGTAGTTTCAATATTATTGTTTATCCTGCTTTTTTATGTAATACAATAGATAACTCAGCTAAAAGGCCTATAATATCCTTCTGTGGAACAGCTTAGGCAAAGCAATAGCAAAACAAGTGTGTAAAAAGTTACATAGTGCACCTTTTAAGCTCTGGGGTCATTCCATTGTTGAATAGTGCTCTACAGTGGTTATGAGAAGCCTCTGGTACAAGAAGTCATCACACCAAAGTCTTTATGTAGTGTGGAATATCATTTGTTTCATCTGATTTTAATTTTAAATGCTGCATTTTTAACCCAGAAAAAAACATGTTTGAACAGTTTTGTTTTTTTTTTCTTCAAATTTTCAGTTTTAATTGTTTTTCCCAGTTTAAAAAAATAAAAACAAACCGGTTTAAATTCATAGTGTGAAATTACAAATGAAAAATGTCACAGCAAAGATTTAAGATGCCAACATTTTGGATTGATTGTTAAAGACTAGTGAATTTTAAGGCTTGACATTTTTCATTTAGACTTTTTTATCTGAAAAAACCCCACAATGACAAAAATAAATAAATTCACTCTAGAAAAAATAGATGAATCAGGGTAAACAGTTCAAAGTAAGAAATTAGCCAGCATTTAAAATTCAAAATGTGATGAGACAAATGATCTTCCATGTTCACACTAAAATTGTGGTTTAGTATTTTATAAGATTTATTGTAATAGGAATCTTGATTTTTAGTTTTAATATTTTGCTGGCCTATAAACACACACACACACACACACACACACACACTCAGTGCCGTTCGGATTAGGTTTCCACACAACACATAGCGCCTCTCTGATTGGTCAGCACACAGTTTGAGTTAATTGATGTGGCCGCTAGTCGACGGACGCATGCTTTAAAAAGGTTAATGGGTGTCCTCAGATGACCCAGCCAAAAAGACACTCTAAAATGCTAAAAGATTCCACATGAAACGGCAGATATTATCCGCTAAAGCTCCAAACACCTGACAGCTCTGTTGCATTAGTCAGCTCGAGCCGGTAATCCTCGCAGCAGCATGTCTTTTGAAGTAAAGCCTTTTTGAGTGCTGCCCTTCTGCTCCACCAGGACAGTAGTGGTCAGAAACTGCAAACACAGAACACTGACAAAGAATACAGCTCTGCATCATCTGTATTTTATGTACAGTATGCATGTTAATCTGTCTTTGAACCCTGATATGTTTGAAATGTACATTCATACCCGCGTTTTGTCTGTTTTTCCATAGTTGTGAACTGTGGTTGAAATGATGATCACATAATCTCATTTCCACACCTGGATATTCTCATCAGAATAATGGGCTCAGATCTGAAAAAGGCTGATACTGTAGGTTTGGGATTAAAGTTGGATTATGTATTTTTTCTCTCTCTGATTAAAACTCACCACAGTTAATCCATTTTAAGATAATATCTCATAAATGTTGAAATGTCGTGGTAAAGTCGCGTTTAGAAGGTTTGCCTCTGTACCAACCAGTATTTTCCTTGAGTCCTTGGATAAGACACTAAACCCACACTGCTGAAGCATGAGTGGAGCAGATGGCTACAAAAGAAAACCACCACTATTAAGTGTAAGGATTTAAGGATTTCAAAACTATTAAGAGAATATTAAAACTGATTCTGTAAATCGATTCGTTTTCGGACAATTTTCCCTATAGTGCCAAGGGTTATTATGTTTGTCCCTACAGTACAGTTGCTTTTTCTTTGTTTGTTTTTTAACCTGTGACCCCTGATAGCAACTTGCTTCATTTTGCATCAAAGTTTAAAAAAATAAACAAAATCTGCCATACCATCCATTTGTGTTACTGTGATGGAAGTGGCTAAGAGGAGGAAGGTCAGAGGAGATTGTAACTTTCAGCAAAAGCCAGTTATTATCAGTGTTGACACGCTACACAGATCCGCAGAGTCCAGGGCAGTCTAGTGTAAAATGAGTCTGTATTACGGATCCGGTTTGAGGCGGTCCTGTGTTCCCTGAGATATTCTGTGATAAATGCAGAGGTCTTAAAATCGTGTAGGAAGGTGTAGGTTTTGATATATTTTAAATCATACCCAAGCTTCATCGCCCTGGAACTTGGCACTGAATGGGACTGTAAGTGATTATAGAACACACAGTTGAAGCTAAAGTAGAATTTTGATGAAATTGTAAAAAAGTAATTGAATTTCAGTTCAGAACATAACACAACACGACCAGAGAATGAAAATCAAAATATAAACACAAGTAGATATCAAGCAAACATCAATAGAAACCAAATCACGGGACAGTCAACACAGTCAGGTCTCAAATTCAACAGTCTATTTCAGAGTGTAAAACGTGCAGTGAATTTAACAGTGAGAGTCTTGGCAACTTCAATCTTTGCTGTGAAGATTTTCATTGTGAATTTGACACTCTGGATTTAAACTGTTAAAATGGAAGGCTTGAAAATGTATGCACTTAATAATTAAACCATGAATTTATTTAGAATTTTTAAACTGCGAAACTTAAAACATTTAAGATTTTTTTTTTCAGTGTTAAACGTGAAGACATTTTTTCCCTCCTTTAATGTATTTTGTTTGACAGGGACACCAGCCCCTGTTTTCAGTGCTGACTTAATCAGGCTACATTTTTAGAAGAGAGTTTTAATTTTTATCATGGGTTATATTTTTAGAACCCAGTTGCCAATAGCTAATAAGTTCTGAGTTATTGTTTACACATTGCACTGCCATACAAAAAGACAAATAATATCTAATCTAGAGCAAACCTCTAAAGCTGCATTCAGACCGAGGCGTCCAATTCACACCTGACGCAGGAGTTGGACGCCTGTACATTTGAAGGCAGATGCCTCGGACGCTCGTCCTGGACGCTCCAGACGTGCATTTTTTTTTTTTTATCATTGTAGGGTTTGTTTTGGGTCTTCTTCCGGGTCCATGGAGCGTAATCTCTGATTGGCTGCGTCTGCCGCAGAAAAGTTGAGCTTTGGTCAATTTTTCTGCGTCAAATGTTCTGGACGCTCTGGGCTCTCTGGAGGCACGTTCAAAGCGTCAGACGCTCCAACGCCCCCCCCACGCGCCCCGTCCGACGCGCCCCGTCCAACCCTCAAAACGCAGGATTTGCGCCACAAAAACGCAGGACGGCCAAGACGCGTGTCCACATAGACTTTGAATGTAAACTGGACGCTTTGGACGCTGCGGTGTGAACAGGGCTTAACACTGAAGTTAATTCAGCCCAATCAAATCAAAATGTCGGCTTTTTCTAGGGCTTTAAGGTCAATAGTGAATATCCTCTGCAAGCCCAATATATCGGCCAACCGATCTTTCTATCTCGACATGAATCACCATGATCCACTGTGGCTGATTTAGACTATGATGGGCCTTGCTCAATGTGAGACTCTAATGATGATAATTCCATATGTCGTGCCTTTTAAGTTACTCACATACTTTA
The DNA here is from genome assembly GCF_026437365.1 of Eucyclogobius newberryi. Lineage (NCBI taxonomy): Eukaryota > Metazoa > Chordata > Actinopteri > Gobiiformes > Gobiidae > Eucyclogobius > Eucyclogobius newberryi. The sequence continues at coordinate 18,916,625 of NW_027315735.1, read as the reverse complement.
AATGGCATTACTCATTCACTCCTCATGGTTGGTGATTGTTAAGTTGAGGTTGCAGTGTGTGCAGCAGATCCCAGGGATCATCTGGTCCTACTAAGGACCTTAGTAGACAAACATTCAAGAATAAAATATTTCTTCAGTCATTTGCCCTTTATGTTGGTGCCTATTGACCGCTTTCACACAAGGGTGTCGTTTTTTGTATAATGACTTTGAGGTGTTTGACAGAGAAGCAATTTCAGTCTATTCTCATTAATTAAGACCTGGACTGATCCCAGGGCCTTCGGCAGCTGCAGCGCACTCCAAAGGTTAATACTATTGAACCTATTGATCTCCAGACACTTACTGGAAATAGCCATTATTGGGATGAATCTATGACCAGGGCCTGTGGGTAAATGCCAATACATGAAGGAATTCGAATATGTGACTGAAGGAAAGGGCAAAGCATTATGGGAAATAACAGGAAGAGACAGGCACATTTTATTTACTGTAGCAATTATCATGGACATGAACAGTTTCTCCTATAAAGGCAAGGCAAGTTTATTTGTGGAGCACAATCTGTACACAAGGCAATTCAAAGTGCTTCACACAACAGGGAAACAAATGCATTAAAATCACAAAGATATGACAGAAATCACAAAACAGTTTAAGACATGAAAGACAAGATTGAAAATAGAATAATTTCATTAATTCATACACACAGCTAAACAAAACAAAGATAACTTTGCTAAAGTAGAAGCCTGTCTCACATCTTCAGGAAGACTATTCCAGATTTTAGCTGCATAAAACTGAAACACTAATTGCCCATGTTTAGTCCTGACTCTGGGCACCAGCAGGAGGCCGGTCCATGTTTAGTCCTGACTCTGGGCACCAGCAAGAGGCCCGTCCATGTTTAGTCCTGACTCTGGCACCAGCAGGAGGCCGGTCCATGTTTAGTCCTGACTCTGGCACCAGCAGGAGGCCGGTCCATGTTTAGTCCTGACTCTGGCACCAGCAGGAGGCCGGTCCATGTTTAGTCCTGACTTTGGCACCAGCAGGAGGCCGGTCCATGTTTAGTCCTGACTCTGGCACCAGGAGGAGGCCGGTCCTTGAGGTCCTCAGAGTCCGAGATGGTTCATATGGCACTAACATGTCCGAGATGTACTTTGGTGCTAGGCCATGGAGAGACTTGTACACAAGCAGAGCTGCTTTAAAGTCTATTCTCTGAGCCACAGGAGCCAGTGCAGAGACCAGGACTAATGTGATGGTACTTCCTGGTTCTAGTCAGGTCAATCACTTAGAAGTGAATTATTATATTGTAAGTGCAATTTTCTTATTACATTGACTTTGTAATCAAATTAAATAAAAGCAATTGTTGTGCTCCTTCAGCATGCTCAGAGAACAATCAGGGCTTAAAAAAACTTTCAGATATTGTAAGGTTGTCACAATATTCCACCTTTTTCATATATTCAGACAAAATAACTTGGGACTTATACACTTTGGCAGGATTTAAGAAATCTGCACAAGAATGTAATTAGAACTTTTGCCTTCCTCTAAAGTCCGATTCCAGCATTTAGGTACAGATTGTGTAAAAGTGATAAACGCAAGTGTTAAACTTGAGTGGACCTTCTGTTTAGTGGAGAGTGAGAACATTATGGCAAGCTAAGATGCTAAATATATCTCCAGTCTTTAATTTCATTTCACATTCACACAGACTGCATCATGGCTGCTCCTCCGGCACCTCATAAGGGACACATTATTTACATAATGAGATGCTGCCACAGCGGCAAAGCCCCAATAAGCGGGCGCCTTTGAGTCATGGGATGGGGATAGCGAGGTGCGTCCAGTGTTTATACTCTTGATGTGCTGAAAGGTGTGCGTCTGCAACACATTCACACACAAACATATGCTCCTGCCCAAGGGAACAGGCCTGTGTGGAGAGGAACAGAGATGATTAGAATACAGCCTGGGAAGAGAAAAACTCATTTGAATGAATGCTTTTGCTCAGCGGACAAGAAGTGCACTCTGGAGGATTGGCAGCTTGTCTTGTGATGAGTTGTGACCTGCTATATCTAATACTATTCTTATGTCGCAACATAAACAGTGATTTGCTCTATGTTGTATTTGTTGTATTCCAGAAACCCAACACTTTAATATAAAATGGAACATTATTTCAAATATCCAAAAGACTTGAATTAGACTGACTTCAACTTGCAATCTTATAGTCTTATTGAAAGCTTTTATTTGTATTTAACTGATATCACAACGTGTCAGAATGACATCATAGATAGAGGGGAGTGATGAGCCTTGTGTGTAGCAGAAGTGTTTTAATTTATTGATGCCATTATCAGCATGAAATTAATATCTTAACCTTTATCTGTGCAATGAAAGCTCCATCAAACGTACTATAAGATGAGATCATTATTTGATCGCTAAAAGGACAAGCTTTATAATAGACTTTGGGATGTTCATTGTAGCCACCAAAGAATTTAGGAATATCTTTGATTCTACTCTGGAAGATTTTGTTTTTTAATTATATTTTACACCAGATGCCCTCCCTAATGCAGCCATCTTCATTTATTTTGGCTTCGAACGGGTTTTGTCAAGCCAACCTCAATTTTAATTAAAGAATTATAAGACTTCAATGGAAACTTTCCATTATTGCAGAATTATTTTATCACAGAATATTTCCACTATTAACCGTACAAATCTACAGCTAGTGAACTCTGGAGGGAAGTGATTCAGCGTCCCACCTGACAACGTTTTCTTTTGTGTTGTCAGATGTCGTCAGTTGCTCTCTGTGGTGAATGATCACATAATTTGTCCATAATTGGAAGAGACAAGTGCCCTCCTCTGCAGCTGAGCAGAGAGTGAGATAAAGAGGCAGAGAGCAGCTATAAGAAAAGAGAAGAGGCATGACAGTCACCGATCTAACGTTAATGCATAAGAACAGCTACACACAGAGAAGAGCAATGCTTTAGGCCAGGGGCAAAGGCTACAGTCCTGACCAAACCACGGCTACAGTCGTGAAGAAACCACAGCTACAGTCGTGACGAAACCACGGCTACAGTTGTGACGAAACCGCGGCTACAGTCGTGACGAAACCACAGCTACAGTCGTGACAAAACCACCTCTACAGTCGTGACGAAACCATGGCTACAGTCGTGAAGAAACCACAGCTACAGTCGTGACAAAACCACGGCTACAGTCGTGACGAAACCACGGCTACAGTCGTGACGAAACCACAGCTACAGTCGTGACAAAACCACCTCTACAGTCGTGACGAAACCATGGCTACAGTCGTGACGAAACCATGGCTACAGTCGTGAAGAAACCACAGCTACAGTCGTGACAAAACCACGGCTACAGTCGTGACGAAACCACGGCTACAGTCGTGACAAAACCACAGCTACAGTCGTGACAAAACCACCTCTACAGTCGTGACGAAACCATGGCTACAGTCGTGACGAAACCATGGCTACAGTCGTGAAGAAACCACAGCTACAGTCGTGACAAAACCACGGCTACAGTCGTGACGAAACCACGGCTACAGTCGTGACAAAACCACAGCTACAGTCGTGACAAAACCACCTCTACAGTCGTGACGAAACCATGGCTACAGTCGTGACGAAACCATGGCTACAGTCGTGAAGAAACCACAGCTACAGTCGTGACAAAACCACCTCTACAGTTGTGACGAAACCACGGCTACAGTCGTGACGGAACCACGGCTACAGTCGTGACGAAACCACGGCTACAGTCGTGACGGAACCACGGCTACAGTCGTGAAGAAACCACGGCTACAGTCGTGACAAAACCACGGCTACAGTCGTGACGAAACCACGGCTACAGTCGTGAAGAAACCACGGCTACAGTCGTGACAAAACCGCAGCTACAGTCGTGACAAAACCACGGCTACAGTCCTGACGAAACCACGGCTACAGTCGTGACGAAACCACGGCTACAGTCGTGACGAAACCACGGCTACAGTCGTGACGAAACCACGGCTACAGTCGTGAAGAAACCACGGCTACAGTCGTGACAAAACCTCGGCTACAGTCCTGACAAAACCACGGCTACAGTCGTTACGAAACCGCGGCTACAGTCGTGACAAAACTACGGCTACAGTTCTGACAAAACCACGGCTACAGTCGTGACGAAACCACGGATACAGTCGTGACGAAACCACGGCTACAGTTGTGACAAAACCGCAGCTACAGTCGTGACAAAACCACGGCTACAGTCCTGACAAAACCACGGCTACAGTCGTTACGAAACCGCGGCTACAGTCGTGACAAAACCACGGCTACAGTCGTGACAAAACCGCGGCTACAGTCGTGACGAAACCGCGGCTACAGTCGTGACAAAACCACTGCTACAGTCGTGATAAAACTACGGCTACAGTCATGACAAAACCACGGCTACTGTCGTGACAAAACCATGGCTACAGTCGTGACAAAACCACAGCTACAGTCATGATAAAACTACGACTGCAGTCGTGATAAAACTATGGCTACAGTCATGACAAAACCACGGCTACAGTCGTGACAAAACCGCGGCTACAGTCGTGACAAAATCACGGCTACAGTCGTGATAAAACTACGGCTACAGTCGTGACAAAACCACGGCTACAGTCGTGACAAAATCACGGCTACAGTCGTGACAAAATCACGGCTACAGTCGTGACAAAACTACGGCTACAGTCGTGACAAAACCACGGCTACAGTCGTGACAAAACCATAATAAACCAAAATGAAGTGGAGTTGAAAGTATAGTAAAAATGATTGTAAAGGACCTGTAAACAAGGACCAACATCCATATAAAGTGCACAACAGTTCTGACTAATACTAACCTCATAACGCCTTTATTTTTTTTAATTAATGTTTAAACTGTCCGAAAATTTTCGGTGTATTTTTGATGCATGTCATTCACTGATGACAGGGATTCTGTCAGTACTTCCTTTACATTTTATTATTAGAATTTTCTTTACAAACTGAAACTCAATTTATGTGAAACTATGATAAATGTTTACCACATATTATAAACACCAAACCAAGAAGTAATTAGAAAAACATGATATATTCACTTTTTCATCTTACTTTGACTTCATTTCTATGCACCACTGGCCCTAACTGTATCTTACATTGTTTGTGTCTCACGTGTCTCATGTCACTGCACTGACATACACCGCACATACCTCCACACTTAGTGTTAATGTGATCAGCCTTTACATTAGTAAACAATATGTCACAGTTAAATAAAGTGTTTACGGTGATCAGTTGATAATTTATATGACTCCATGTTATGCCTTTGACAACATAACACATGTTGCCCACACCTTGTTTATAGCTGTCCATTACTGTTGTGTGTGTGTGGCCTTTTGTCTATTCTTAGTAGAGACCTTTGTGTGACAGCAACCTTTAGAGCACGGCTGACATGCAGTAAATATAATAAGGCCCCCAACCAGCCCTGAGGTGGCTTGTGTTTTATAACTTCTGTAATAATGTCACCCATGCTGCTAGTGTGGGTTTGTTGTTTTGTAAGATAACAACATTTATTCTCTTCCATTTGTTACTATTCTGGGAAATACAAAGGCAGTGTGACTCAATGGAATATACCTGATTGGAACATTGCGAGATAGTGACCAAACAACAGTGAAATATTGAATTTTCTTTCATTTTTGTATTGTCTAACACATTACTATTCTTCGACTTTGTGATATATATATATATATATATATATATATATATATATATATATATATATATATATATATATATATATAAAGCATATGTTCTGGCTCCCTTTGACTAAACAGCATCAAGGCATTCACACGTGTGGAAACTGAAGCTTTAGCATGATCAGGCTTCATTTTCTTTTTGCCCGTTCCAGAGAACAAGGCACACTTCAAGGCTGTGCACCTCCCCCAACATCTCATCTCGGTTTGGTGCAGATAAAGCTGCTTCTGTCATCTGAACAATGCCATGATTCCTCTCAGAGTGAAATGAGAAAAGCATTCATGTCGACAGCAGCCAGTGCACGTCATGTGGGTCAATCATCTCCATGCAGTGCGTAAATGGACCTGGTTCGTTTGTTATATATGATTGTGTACAAATTAGAGACACAGCTACTGTGTTTATGGTATTTGACCTTTTTTGTGTTCATACATCCACTACACATTTGGCCTTGTCATTGAAATTTTAACAAGTGACAAATATGTTCTTTGAGGTCATAGCACAGAGGCACTAGACTCATGTTACACTGGTTTATCCTCATTCAATTACATTTACTTTTGTCCAAAATCACAACAGCAGTTGCCTTGAGGGGCGACGGTGAAAAACAGATTAAATAATGTTTATAGGGCCTTGGCAATGTCCCAGCATCCTCGTGTCATTAACTTTCTTGTAATTATATTTTCAGTGATTGACCCTTGAACCTTTATTGGAATGTAATCGAGGCACCATTGCTTTGAAAATTCCCAATTTCACCCACCCCTGATACACACCCACTCCCCTATACTTACTTTTACTTACTTTGCTCTACAAAAGTATTATTATTGTTTTTTCAAATGGTGAGACATGGACAGTTCAATACAGTCATTGGGATTTGAACAAAATAAAAAATAAAAAAAAACTACTGCTACTACAGTTAACTGCATTTATCTGTGTGCATCAGTGTGATCTGACAGTGGCACTGTGTCAGTCAAGTTAATATATCAGCTTTTTACTAAACATTTTTTGTGTGTCAATAATATATCTCAATATTCCAATTGGAAATAAACAAAATGTAAAACATTGACAACAACAACAACAACAACAACAACAACAGCAACAACACAACATTTGGAATTTTGGCAGTGAGTGACAAATGTTGAGATTTTCTTGTGGGCCCAGGGGCCCATCTTTAGCCAAGAAGCTTGCTCTGCACTATCCAAGCAACAAAACGGAAACAGTGTTTTTACAGAAAAATTAAAACTGAGAGTGAATTGTAGTGGGACAATATGAACAAAAAGAAGCAAAAAGAGCAAGAAACACTTTTTAAAAGTAAGTGCTTCCCATAATTCTGCCATCCAGTCAGAATCCTGAGGGGCATTTTTCAAATAAGTGTATAATCTCTATTGCATGGTTTTCTTTCTTTTTTTTTAAAGGATTTTTCGGCCCGTAGGCTTTATTTGACAGTGCACCATGAAATGGGGATAAGACTGGGGAAGGACATGCAGTAAATAGTCCAGCGTGCCGGATTCAAACTGCAGGCACGTATCCTTGACCATAAGCGGCACTCTGCAATGTTTTCATATAGTTTGTATTCAATTATTCAATTCTATTCTTGGCTTTCAGCTCAAAGATGCCATTTTGTAAAACAATAAAAGTTTGTTGGTTGTTGTTTTGTTTGGTGCTATGATAAGGATCACCTCCCTCTGCCACTTCCTGACCCGCGCTGCATCTAATACGGCTTTGCTAATTGCCACGACAGAAAACACCCCTCTTTTCAAGCACTGTTGTCTCAACTTTTTACAGCTTGTCCTTTGCTGCCTCTCCTTTAGTGCCCACATGTGTAATTAGCTGTTTCCCTAATAAGAGTCACAATTAGCCGCAAATTGCAAACATAAATTACAGTAAATGAAGAAATAAGTGAAAAGTTTGTGCATAAATCTAACTGCAGTGCTCTACAGGGGAGCACAGTGGAGTGATAGGGAAAGGTTAATTCATCCCCAACCTGTGTGAATTGATGGCTCCTGCTCCTACTCGCCTCATGCTGCTCTGAACACTGCACATTAGCATTGCAGGTGCATCCAACATCCCAATATAAAACTAATGACTGCACTGTCAGACTTCAGCTGTTCTTCAGCTCTCGCCAAGAAGCAGTATGTTTCTGGCTTTGTTCTCTTTATTTTTATTTCTGTCAGGTTTTTTGTAGATTTCATAGTTTTCGGTTTTGCAGTACATCTTTAATGTATGAATGAAATGTGTTTGTTGAAAGATGTTTGAAGAAAGATAACCTCTGAGCCTCGGCAGTTATTAAATGTTGAATTAACTTAAAAGGACCCACATTTTGGCTTATTAAAGCACTGTCTGGGCTTTTATTACTCAATTGTTTTGTTGTAACTTGTTGTTTTGTTTTCTCAACTTGGCGACTGGAACAGAAACTCTGAGAAAACATACAAGGTCCGAGTTCCAACCTCAGAGATGACTGGAACGCAGCATTAGTCCAAGAGTCCAAGACTGCAGACGTTTCCATTTACAAAACTGCCTTTCCTTTCTGACAGAACAGTCACATGTAAACAGGAGCATCACTCATTACAGCTGACCAGGCATAATAACAGTGTGTAGTATATTTTGAACTAAACATATTAAAGCTGTGCTGCCGCTAAGGTTGTTTGTCTTTGCAATCTTGGCCTGCCAACTGCAGGTCAGTAATAAGTGACGGCGTCAGAGAGATGAAGAACGAGATGAAAGAAATGACTTAATACTGGAGTGTTTTTACAGTGGTAGTGTCAGGGCTGAGTAGTACTTGTTAACAGGCACCTGACTGTGGGTGTTGTCAAGGTTCAGCTCTTTGCATGAATGAACAGAGATTAGGACAAATGCACTAACATGACAATCTACACAAAATTTGGGATGAAAATTCACGTTTGGTTCAATATAATACAAAGGTTTGTTACCTCGTAATGGCCTAAATATCCATGATCATGTCACCCATTTTGAGCATCACATATAAGTGCTAAGAAAAACAGTAGCTACAGTAAAACCATTGCCAGTGCTTGTTTTCTTTGGCATATCCTATATTGTAAAGAATTTCCTGTTTATAAAAAAGATATGCAGAATGACTGTGCCTTTCAGAGGTTAAGCATTTAAGGAAAGAGCTTCTCAAAATGTGTCAGCAACCAAATTAAAACTAGCATCTACTTGTGACTCAGCTGCAGCATTATCTTCTGTGAGGGCTTAAAGCAAACACACGGTTTATTTGAGATTCTTTACAGCAGAGAGATGTGTAGCTCTTTTTGAATCACGCAGTGCTCTAGGATGCTGTCTTGTGAATGGTGATAATGAATGACTGACATAAACTCTGCTTCTGATATCACCGTCTGCCGCCTCCAAACACTTCTGAGTCACTCTTTTCATGACGCTACAACTTTCCATTTTCTACCGCTTGTACCCTTTCGGGGTCGCGGGTGACTGGAGCCTATCCCAGTGACTTCGGGCCTTAGGCGGGGTACACCCTGGACAGTGCCCAACTTGTCGCAGGGCCACTTTTCATATTACATGATAAAAACACTATGCTTACATTATGCTTTCTACCACTTTATTTTCTTTACTCCAACTCTTTTTTTTGTCTTTCCAGTTCTCTAGTTACCCATCACTGCTTGAATAATGTACCTCTTCCAACTTTGACTTTGCCTCCGCACGTCACTTTGATTTCATGTTGTCAAGTGTCATATGGTTGCGCTGGCAATGAGCGGGCAATATCCTGTGTGAGAAGTTGTAGTGGTCCATGTGTGAATGAGAGGTGGAGAAATATCTATCGACCACTGACTGAGCGACGCAAGTACTGCTGGATCAGGCCACGGGCTTCCTCTGCTCTAACACTAAGCTACACACACATGTGTAAAAATACACTTGATGAGTTCTTGAGGAGGGTGTTAAAATTTACTGGCTCTATTATTACAATTCAACATTTTATTTTATCGGGCTACATCATCTAAAGCTGACACAGCAACTCATGATTTTCACATTCATTGATATTTTGCCTGTGCACATGAATGTCAGTGCTCAAGGAGCAGCAGTGTTGGCTCATGGCTGCAGATATAAGAGCGCTGCAATGATGCTGGAGGAAATATAAGCAGCTTAAGCAGTCCATGATGTTGTCATCTCTGCTCAGCTGAGCTCCCAAAATAACAAGCCCTTTGGGCAGAGACTGGTGAGCAGTGCAGAGGACTAGCATCAGACAGGCCAGAACACGCCGCCCCACATTATAACGTCACTGGTTTAACTTCACAGGCTCAGTCCACTCATTCTTGAATGTCAGAAGTGAAACTCTGATCTATAATAAGCATGTGATCAAAACCTAGTTATCAAGGTTAGGTGCTGAGTATATATCAGGGCATAATAGAAAATCTATACGAGATAGTAATATCTAAAGATAAATCTATTTCTGTGTAATTTAAACACTTATACAGAGACTTAAACGGAGCAGAAGGCCACAAACAACCTGACAATGTCGAATTTGTTGAATGACAAAGTCAATCATTCAAAATTCTGCATTTGACATTGCTTCGATGAGCCTTCACACCTTTAAAAGCAATTGGAACGTTAAAAGTATGTTGGTATAACTTGAGTTTTTCAAATTTTACAGTAAAAAGTACTACTTTTTGTTGTTAGTAAGCCAGAGGGCCAACAGAAATTGCTCTGAGGGCTGCATTTGGCCCCCGGGCCGTAGTTTGGACATGCCTGGCATAGATTAAGCATAAATCAAAGTCAAAGGACAGGACACATTTTCAATTAAATTGGTAATTTAATGATACAAGATCCCTTTTTAGATTGTTTTGACAATTGCCTTATACCCAAAAGTTTTTCAGTCTGCAGTCTCAAACTAGGTCCAAAGCTCACTGTGTCGGAGAAGATGGGACAGGATCCAGAGAGGGGCTTAAGTCTCCTGCTCCCCTTTCCTCTTCTAGGTCACAGTGTGGTAGGCCTCCGTGTCTCTTCCACAAGGGAATGCAACTTATGCTCAAAGAGCTTTATGTATATATATATATATATATATATATATATATATATATATATATATATATATACATATACCGGTAAGTGTATTTATAACATGCCTGTAAATGTTGCGGTTGCTAATCAAGAATTTCACAAACCATGAACATAAGTTTAACAATAACAATATTTGCAGTGCGAATGTGTGTATTTAGGACGTTGTTTAGTTGCTAAGTTGAAGTGACACATTCACAGTCTTGCTCCTGCTTAGTGACATTACATCTGTTTATGGGACGGGGTCAGAGGTCAGGCTGATGATACAATAGGTCTGGCTGGTTGCTACAATAATGTATAAACTTCTGCTGCTATAATGAGGCCTAAACTATGTTGGCCATACCTGCTCGCCAGTGCCCGATCTCGTCAGCTCCCGGAAGCTTAGCAAGACATCCATAGGCAAGACACTTCACCCACATTGCCTAGTAAACCACTTTGAGTGCCTTGAAGGTGGAAAAGCGCTATATAAATACACTGTAATAATAAATAATGATAAGGCTGGTACAAATTTGTCTTTCGAAGTTAAAGTTACTGCTAACACATCAACCAATTCAAACCTGTTCATAAACTTAACCAAACCCAAATACGATGTTCCTAACCCTTAACCCTTAACACTTAACTATAACCCGTTTACTAAACCGAATTACAACCATCTCCCAGCACCATTCTTTGCATTAGTGCGATGTGTGGCTTCAGGAGGTGCATCGCTATGACAGGTGTTTTCAAATACATTCACTACGTTTACGTGCAGACCAGGAAAAGGTTTAAGATTTGAGTCCACTTTAAACCGATTTTTCAAAATGTATGTAAAACAGGGAAGTTCGATTGAGCTGTGATTCAAATATGAAACATCCCAATAACACATCTGGAGAAGTCCATGTGTAGTCGTATTCCTGCTGCATGTAACAGTGCAGTGTGATAAAAACAGGAGCAGACTAGGAGAGGCAATCAACAACACGAGATAAGAAACAGACAGGAAAATATTAGACATGTGTTTGGATGTGTACTTACTTGCTTTAGACCAGCAGAGATTAAAACGATGGTCCTTCCACTGCATGTGTTGTTCCGATGCATTAAAATTAAAGTAAAAACTACCAGAGCGCTAACTGGATACGCGCAGAGGAGAGTAAATAGCTTCCAATAAGATGTAATATGCCGCTAGATTACTAGACATCTGAAAGTCTCAGCCCCTTCCGTTCACAATTATTTTGGTTCTGACAAGAGTGATCTGACAGGTTTGGGGTCAAAGATGATGTGACTTGGGTTCTCAAGTTCTCTGTCAAGCGTAGTATTTGGGAAAAAAGTTCATTAGGTTTATTTAGCTCAGTAAGGTCCACTAAAATAGGAGGCAAATTGATGTGAATCATAGTTTCGTATAGTTGCGTATGAGCATGGCATTTAAGGTAATAATAGTTATTGTGTGTCTTTTGTCTGTTTTTTAACCTTTATAGTGCTCCTGAAATTGATCTGATGTGGATCAAGACACATCTAATTATGTTCTCCTCCAAAACATCTCTGGTGAATTGAGAGTCTAGGTGCAGCAAAGGTCACAGAAAGAAACCGTGTGTGTATTAGGTACCATCATTACAGTGTGTATTTTCACTTACATTTCTATGGGGGGCTGGGGGTGGATAGTTAGTGCTTCTTTTTCATGAGCATTACTACAACAACAATTACAATGTTTATTTATTCACAAAACCTTTGACATGATCTGGGTATATTTTTGTTAAATACATTTTATTTTTTGTATACATTTCTGATCTTTGTGAGCAGTGGCTACTTGATCCTAATGGCTTTTTGATGTGTGGTAATCAGAGTTATGAAGAAAAGCGTTTTTTTGGGTATAGCAGTGGAGCAGAGGTGCTTTGTGCTCTCAACTGCATCCTCCAGGGAATTGATGGCATGGAGCCTGGACGTGTGCATGTGCGGATGGGTCATATGAAGGACAAAGGCTAATTCATGTGCATTAGATTTAAAGCTGATTGACTGTGTGAAAATGCCTGGTGAGAGTTTGCGAGCCGGATGTAAACACTGTCAGAGAAAGGACTGAGGTCTTGGGACAGCTGTCGGGACAGCGCAGAAATCGAAAAAAATCCTCTTCTACGTAATGCAATGTGAAAATGGGCCGAGGACTGACTAAATCGCAGTATTCCCTCATTCGGGTTAGGGTTAGGGTTAGGAGTTAGGAGTTAGGAGTGTTGTTTTGACCCTTAGCAAAGAGTCATTCTCAATCCACGGATCTAGTCTGAGAACTCGGATATCTGTCCTACTCTGGGCGGCGTAAACCCTGCCACCGGGCGTAACCTCCTGGTTATAGTTTGTCCTGTTTATCAAATCTAGCAAACAAATAAATAAACAAGCTATCATCAGAAAGCCAATAAAGAGAGAGAAAGCCAATAAACAAGGCAAAAGGCAAACAGAACCAAAAAGAAGTATCTATCCCTTGTGTCTGCATCGTCTGAAAAACTGGAAAAGATTTTTAGACACCCGAACATTCCTGTTTACTTTAAACCGGGTAACGCTTTGGACAGAAACTGGTTAATCCTAATCCTAACAAGATGCCCACACAAAAGCAGAGCAATGTAGTATATTCAACCCAATGCAGTGAAGAAAGTTGTTATTTGGGTGAGACTAAACAGCCACTGCACAAAAGGCTGTATCAACACAAAAGGCATGCTAATTCAGGATTACAGAGCGCGGTGCATCTTTATCTTAAAGCCACAAACCACTCTTTTGAAGACAGTGAGGTGAAGATTCTGAGCAGGAGAAGAGATGGTTTGAAAGATAATTTAAGGAGGCATTTTTTTGTTAAAAAAAGAGTCCCTCTTCAAACAGAAATTATGGTTTAAGGTTAAATTTACTGTGTAGAACAGCATTTGAGGCCTTGGTCAGCCAACAGTACAGGCCAGTCATACAGTATGCTAATTAGGTACACATCAGGGCTAACAGGCTACAGGGCTGTTAGGGTAACAAATAATATGCTGGTGAAAATTTTAGTATACAAATAGATAAATAAGACTAATATCAGGTAACTCCTACCAGAGGGCAGTTTACGCTGCTTAGAGTAGCGTAAATTTGAGTTTCGGATGATCAAAATAGTGTTCAGATGGCTTAACTTAATACTTATTTATTTCAGTTTGCCTTTTCTTTGTATAAAGAAATACATGACTTTTCAAAAACCTGATAACTCCAGAAATCAGATAATGATCAGATTTTGAGTGTCCTTGTACCATAGAAGAGGCCAAACGTGTCCTAAAAAGGAACTTAATTCTTCATCCATCACACACATCCATATTCCTGCTGATAAGATCATTTACATTATTCTGAATACTGATCCTAATAACTGAAACCAAATGGAGAGCAGAGGAGATTGGATGTATTCTCTGGACCTCTCTATGGCAGTTGAATGGGACAGCTGGCACTATAGGCTCTGAGCACAGGGTTGAAGTGTCTGCCTATGTGTTGTTCTCATGTAGAGCAGCTGGTGGGCATTTGTTAAGTGTTGAAAGAGAAGCGCAAAGTTGCTATTACAAACTGGCCAATGAAAGTTACACGTGTTTCAAAAATGACACACACTATCTGTACATGTCGGTGTAATCCCTCATTCGTCCAGGCGTGTTCCATAGTAGAAAAAGCTTCAGTTGTAGTCATCTGGACTCAGTTAGAAAAAATAGACGTTTCGACTCTCATCCAAGAGTCATTGTCAATAAAAGAATTTAGATCGAGAACTCCGATATTAATACTGTTCTGTGGTAAGACCCGCCCATTGGGAGGAGCCTTCCTGAAGTAGAAAGAGTTGTTTGTTTCAACAGAAACTCCCCCCTTGTATCTACCGAGCTAGCCTATTCAGAATTTTAATGGGCTATTAGAATCCTCTTTGTCTTTGTGAGGCCCTGGCTCAAACACCCTGAGTACCTGATTAGCATCTAAATGTCCTGGTCCTGGTCCTCTACCTTTCCAAGGGTTCAGTATACCATTATAGATACCAGGAAGATTGATTCTTAGCCCTCCAAAAAATTCCTCCACAAAGACAAAGAGGATTCTAATAGCCCATTAAAATTCTGAATAGGCTAGCTCGGTAGATACAAGGGGGGAGTTTCTGTTGAAACAAACAACTCCTTCTACTTCAGGAAGGCTCCTCCCAATGGGCGGGTCTTACCACAGAACAGTATTAATATCGGAGTTCTCGATCTAAATTCTTTTATTGACAATGACTCTTGGATGAGAGTCGAAACGTCTATTTTTTCAAACTGAGTCCAGATGACTACAACTGAAGCTTTTTCTACTACTATCTGTACATGTTGTTCTTACTGTCAGTGAAATGCAGGAGTCGCACAAGGGCCTTCTTAATACGTTTTTTTGCCATCCAGAATAACTTTTTAAAGATTTTTTGGCCCATCTCAGAAATGACACTAACTGTTACTTGTTAAAGTAAAAAATGAGCTATATTCAGACATATTTTTGCTTATTCATTAAGTGCACAAGAACCAGCTCAAACATAGTCCCATGTCTTCAAAACAATCAGATACTGTACAGGCAATAACAACAATGCAAAGTTCTGACACCTTTCCGCAGCGGTAAAAACTGCATTTACCAGGCACTCATATCAAAATATAACAGACACTTGCACGCTACATGCCAGAGCTTGAACATCCAAATAGATGAAATAGATAAAATGACTGCTGTATCCACGCAATCTCGCCTGCCTCACGTCTTTTTAGTGATCTGTAAATCGTCTGTTTTTACTTCCATCACAAATAACAAGCAGCTCTGCACCTCCTGCGAATCGCTCATTGCTCCCTGCCTACTCCCTACTGTGTACATCAGTGTTCATTATTTATTGTTCATTATCTTCTCTCGCATACTCATTTGAGTCTCACTACTTCACTGTGAGCCTACATTTACTCCTCAGCTACAAAATAGTGGTTAAAACAAAGGAGAAGGAGTTTTTCAAAACGTGCATCTGAAAGTGTATTTCTCTTTGGCGAGAGGACAAGAGTCACAAGTTTGATAAAGTAACTTGGGGAGTACTAGATTACATCAGTGGACAAAACTAACTTTGATACTGTCTTCAGTGCATATAGCAAGAAATAAAAAGTCTTTGCAGAAATGAAGTCAAAGCTTTGTTCATTCATCAAATATTTAGCATGGCATGGTTTATGCACATGGGGTGGTGCAATAGAAATGGTTAGATAGAATAAAAACATTTTTCACACCTGGAAAACTGCCAATCATCATCTGCATCTTATGAAGTTGAAGACTAAACAATGACCCGGCCTGTGACAGAATCATTCATGTGTAATTGCGACCATCGTCCCTCATTACTCCAGTATTGACCACGCTAAAGGCCCCGGTCCCCAGAGGAGCAGTGCCTCATTTGATACAATTTAGACCTTGTACAGCATTTCACATCTCACCCTCTGTTTTGTGTTGTGCGCCCAACCTGCATCTGTTGTCATGGTAATTATCATTGCGCAGCAGTGAAGTTTGGTGGCCTTGGCTCAAGCTCGTCAGTGTTGGCTGTTCGAACACAAACACAGGCACAAACAGCTGTGGATGTGCTAATGAGAAACAACAGCGTAATCTTTGAGAGCAGCTGGAGCGGACAATGAGAGAGCGACCGGCATCAATCATTGCATCAAGCTAAATGATGTGTTAGTCCGAAGACCTTTGCCAAATGTCAGGATTTTGCCGTTGAGCTGATTGACTACATGGATGTTATCTGAGAAAACATGTAGCCAATGCCACGATTATCAGTAAGAGAATAAATAAGATAAGTTCTGTTGTAAAAAATGTTTTTTGAATGGAATTGGTGATATTGGGTAATGTTTTCATCTACTGATACCGGAAATAATTCTATTTCAGATGGAAATAGAAAGGCAATGAAGCCAAAGAGGTGACTGTATATTACACAGAATATTAAAAAAATAAGAATAAAATAAAAATCTTCAATTTGCTGGCCATTCCATTGAGATTTAAATATTGATTTGAACATGTTGGTTATTTGCCACAGATTTTTCCCTACTTTTTACTTTTTTATTTTGAATGTACTTTCTTGTAAAATTGAATGGTTAATGATTTGATTAATAATGGTCTAAAAACATTATATTTCATTGTAAAATTGTATGTGACACTAGCATTTAGAGCTGTAGTTGTTTAGTCGCTCAGTAGCTTAATTGGTCAATTGGTTTTAGTTGACCAAATATTATGTTAGTCAATTATTTTTGTGGAATTTTTTCCAGCAACAGCAAAAAGGAGGAGATATGGATCGAGTTAGCTGAATATAAAGGGAGAAAATCATAAATTTAAGCAGCCTTTTTACGATAAATAATAAAGAAATCCATTCTTCTTTTTAGTTTTGTAGTGTAAATAATTGTTTCTGCATGAACTCCTGTGCAGTTGTGTTCTTGTGAGTGCTGTTTGGTTAAAATACATGGTCAGATCATGCTACGTCCCCTTCTTAGTCGACTAATTGATCAGCAGGGCATGTCTTTAGTTGATTAAGAATCTCTTTAGTCGACTAGAGCCACACTCGTATTAATCCAGTGGGTGTCTGGTTGGGTGCAGACTGTTCTAGAATGGTGTGGCTGCTTCGCAACAAGTGGTTTTCATTTACACGTTTGCTTCACACGTGGATCATCAACCGGCCCTATCACAGTGACTGAGGCTCACTGTCGTCTGTCACCACCCCTCACTCTCCCGTCACATCAGGGTGTGTTCCAGCCAACGTGTGAATAAGTCTGGATCAAGTTAAGACACAGTTTCCAGGAAATTGTGTAATGGCATATTTATTTAAAAGTTCTTTATTTATCTTTATTTGAGTACCCCCTAGTGGTAGTAATCAAGTGTCATGGTGCTGATTATGAGCGTGCTTTAAGGTTGTCCATGTCTGCTTATGCCTCTCGTTCCTGTAGGTGAAATGTTGGGAATGTGTTAGGGAATTGCCTCCAGTGCAGTAAAAGCACCGGTGAAACAAGATACTCATCATCATTGACTCCAGTATGTGTATCTACAAACACATCTAGGTTGATTTCTATGTAAACAGTTCTAAATATGTTTTATTAAGCCTAGTGACCAAGTGAGTACCACAATCAATGCATAACCAGGTCTAAATTATATGATATTTTTTTTTAATTATGGTTCTTTATCTCATATTAATCAATCAATCAATCAATCAATCACTATTTTCACTTTCAATCGTAACAGTTGTATAAGTAGTGATATGTAATGTAGCTGTGGTAAACAAACCAATTGTAGAGAACTGCCTCATCCACCTCTTTCAGTAAGTTCTTAACTGATTTTGTGTACATGTCGACATAGTGAAGACATCATGTGACACACACACACGCACACACACACACACACACACACACACACACACACACACAGAAACAGTTTCAAATGTGGGCCTGCAGGGAACAACCCGGATTGCTGTTGGAGCTGTTAGTCACCTGTTGCTGTACAAAGGGGCAGGAGGGTCATGCAGTGACCACTTGTTGCATGTTTTCTAGTGTCAGTGTAAGGCAAGTCCAGGCACTTTGATGAGACTGGGAAAAACAGCTGTCTTATGCAGTCCCTGTGTAATTGTGATCCCTCTGATCAGGCGTTCTGTAAACACCTCACTGTAAACCAATCCTACGCACTTACACACTGTCCGGTTCTGTAGCTACACAGTTTCAAACACTTGGGTTTATGCCTGGATGTAGTATGTTATAAAGTTTAAATGTATTTTAAAAGGCAATTGAAGAAGTGCTGGCAGGTTTCAGTGCATTGCCTGGGTGCTTGTGTCCAGATGAGCCAAGAGCCCAATTCACAGCTCTGCTGTTATGATTCACTGGCGCCATGAACTGGCACATGTGCACTGCTCCATGTACACTCAGCATAAGCTTCATTTACAGCTCACAAATGCAACTCCATGGTGATGGGCTCAGTTTAAATCCTCACCATGCACAAAACCATTGACACAATTTTTACTTTTTACTTTACTTTTTTTACTTTCTCAAAGATGAGTTGGTATGGGATTAGAATTTTCTTTACAGGGATGAATTTAAAACAAACAAATCTAATTATCTGCAAATAATACTTTATACTTTATATGTCAAAACATTAATTCAGATAGTCTTTTAACAATTAGGCGTGCATATTGATATGTTAAAAATGATGTATTCCTATGGGCCAGGGGTTTCAATTATGTTTTCTAGGGGAGCAGATTTTTGAAGGCCTATGGTCTGTGTACCGGACTACCACAAAACAATGTGTATCTTACTTCTATAATATCCACAAACAAATCACAGTCTATGACATAAATCTACTGTTTCAATGACATAAATCAATTGAATATTACAACAATATTGCTTTGCCAAGAAAAAGAACAGTGTCAACCAGATACAGTCATATCAGACTTGGGATCATAACAGATCTAGGATTAGATCTGGTTTAACCCAAAACTAAACATATACCAAGACAAGACCAGGACAAAAGCAGGTCTACATTACAACTACAGCAGGTCTAGGACTAACCCTGCAGGGTCTAGAGTAGGTCTAAATTAAAACTACAGCAGGTCTAGGACTAATCCTGCAGGGTCTAGAGTAGGTCTAAATTAAAACTACAGCAGGTCTAGGACTAACCCTGCAGGGTCTAGATTAGGTCTAAATTAAAACTACAGCAGGTCTAGGACAACCCTGCAGGGTCTAGAGTAGGTCTAAATTAAAACTACAGCAGGTCCAGGACTAACCCTGCAGGGTCTAGAGTAGGTCTAAATTAAAACTACAGCAGGTCCAGGACTAACCCTGCAGGGTCTAGAGTAGGTCTAAATGACAACTACAGCAGGTCTAGGACTAACCCTGCAGGGTCTAGAGTAGGTCTATATGTGCGCATTCATGTGGCTTTGGTGGCGTGCTTAGAACACACTCTGTATCTCAGGAGTAGCTTACAGTAGTTCACTCGATACAAAATATCTTAAAATCTGTTTCACTTTGTTGTTGTGATTTCTCTTTTGACTCCCACCAGTCAATGCCCCAAAGTCAATATCAAAATATTGTATTGTTGGATCATTCGTGCAGCTTTATAGTCACAGTTCTTTCACCACATGAAAGCAGCATAAACCAGGGTTGATCATGTCTTAAACATAAATTACATTACAGCATCTGGTTCAATTCATGTAATAAAAAACTAAAACATAAATCATCCACAATAACAGAGCTAACTTCTCTATTGAGAGCACAGAGTGCCTGGGGAATAACCAATCAACAATAATAGAATCAATAAAAACATAATAATCATTCATTTGTAATACCACGAGTGCACAACAAGTGATAGTAATAGTAATAGTATCTGCATTATTTTTTTAACCTGCAAATGTTTTTCATAACTTGTGTTATTTTAATGTTGTTGTAAATGTGTAAATTTGCTGCCTCCTGGCCAGGACAAAGTACCTTTTTTACTTTGTAAATGTTTTTGTCTCAGTCACATTAACTCTCACTACAGGCCTGAGAGGACTGCATAATTCATGTGTGAGTGTTGAGCTAAATCCTCTCTCCGCTCTACACTCTTCCCGTCTGTGGCAGTGTCATAAAACAGAGCAGGCACAAGCCACTGCCCGATGATCTGGGCTCCACACCCAATCAGACTAGTCGCTTTCAAAAGACTCTGTCCTTAAGG
This sequence comes from Eucyclogobius newberryi, assembly GCF_026437365.1. Classification (NCBI taxonomy): domain Eukaryota; kingdom Metazoa; phylum Chordata; class Actinopteri; order Gobiiformes; family Gobiidae; genus Eucyclogobius; species Eucyclogobius newberryi. Next base: position 18,896,235 of record NW_027315735.1, on the reverse strand, counting down.
CAATTATAAGCTAAATATGATCATAATTTATGTCTAAATATCTCTCTATGTATAGTATATCATTGTGAATGTCTTACTTTGTGTAATAATCATCACTCACAACTCAAGTCCAAATATATGAACATTTCCTCTAGATTTAAAACAAGCTTTAAAATCAATGTTGCAAACTTTTTTTTTTTTTTTAATCTATCATTAAAGGCGCAATGGACGATTTTTCGGCGATTTGAGAACGCAGGCGGAAGTGCGCATGCGCACTCCCCCGTGCGGACCGATACTACACACACGTGCGTTTGTTTATTAGCGCGACGGATCGCATCGCATCTCTCGTCTCCCGTAGATTTCTGTCCACTTCTGCGTCAGCTCGAACTGTCTTTCTCCGTCTTCATTTTGCTCCGTACACTGAGGGAACTATATTATGATAGATCCATGCGCTTAGGCACGCGGAAACGTGGGGACGAGCCTGACGCGGCTGCAGGTGAGCGATAGGTGCGTTTTATGATTGACACGTGGCAGGACAAATGATTTATCCACGCCACGAGGAAATATGATAAAAAATTTGCTGAAAAAATCATCGTCCATACCACCTTTAACTTATATTTTATACAATATATCATGTTGGGTGCGTGAGACTGAGCCTAAATAAGCCTGGGCCTCCCGTGTCCTTGCCCCTGGTGTCTGCAGCGTGTGTGTTTGTGTGACAGTGTTTGCTGTGGTGAGATAATGTCACGTTAGGAACACTGCCACTCTGAATAAAGCTACTGAAGTTTGCACAACTACACAGAGTTGAGGCCATACAGGGGTCATCTCACCAACAACTTACAGCTGCATCAGCACATACTGCTGGATGGGTTATAGACACTTTAAAACACTTCTCATTTGTTTCAATACAAATATGTCTAAAGATCAGAAGAAGTGACTGTGTTTTACATTTATTTACAAGAGCAAATTCATGTTCTTATGCCCAGAAACCAGTGGAGTAGACATACATTTGTTGCACGTAGGACTACAAATTGTGAAGTTGTGCATTGTTTGTATAGTATGACAAAAGCAGTTGCTTTATGGGACAGGGTACCTAAAACATTTGGGTCACATGCGCACATTAATTCTACTTGACACCCGTTTTCCTTGGTGTTTCAAATGCGATGGCTTGTTTAAAATGTTCCACAGTAAACACTCTCAGAGGCTTTGCTATGTCAGCTGTGATCTGTGCCATTATTTTCCTCCTGCTGGTCGGCTGTGCTCCCACACACACTGAGCTCATGAGAACACTTGGCTGCTGGTTTGGGAAATGTTCAGACTGAGGAACAGCTGTGGGTCAACCATCTCCAAAAGAGAAAAAAGCAGCCAACACAGACACTGGAGCCGACTTTAATGTGGAAGGACTAAGGAAAAGTGTTTGTATTTCATCCAAATAGGGCAAATATTATTAAAAAAAATTGACAAAAAGTTTGTTTTGAAATGCCACTGGAATGATAGGTCACATGTTTTCAAGAATCTCATTGTTACACCAGTCCCAATATAACAACAACGATATATAACAATATATATCAGGACGGTGCAGATTCTGTAGCAGGTGCGTGGGGAAAAAGGCGTACAAGACGCGAAAAGTACTAGCAAAGAAAATCCTGCACACTGTCTAACTTGAAGTGAAATGTATTTACAGATCAGGAGGCAACGTTTCGGCAACTGGGCCTGACGATATATAACAATATAAACTAGTTTTGAGACTCGGTGCTATTACCGTATGTATGCAGAATTGGTTGATGATATATCCCTTCACGTTTTCGTTTGTACTTGTTTTCTTACATCTAAATGACTGTTGTACCTAATGCCATTGCTGTGAACGAATGAATGCAACATGAAACTGCAAGGGAATGTTTAGGATGGTTTTATTTCTAGTTAGTAATTCTGGGTTGCCTCATTTGTTCGTGTTTAATAGCAGATAAGTGAACACAACTTCATATTTTGGTTTTATACAGCGAAGCACAGGTGGTAGTTTAATCACGATGTATTCAGAAGAACAAACAATAGGCATTGATTTTATTTTATTGGACCTGTGCAGAAAATGTGTCTGTTAGCTAGTGTTAGGAGAGCCATTTGGCGTTAAAAAAAAAAGTTAAATTTTCCATGCAAATGATTCTTTGTTGAGTACAATACTGTCCAACATACCTGAAAATATTACTGTCAATGTTTTTCCGAAGCTCTGACCTAACTAGAAAGTTTCACCTGACTTTTGGGCTACAAAAGGCAGGCTGAGTTGCTTCTACAAAAGTGCTTGACACTGGTCTTGTCATGTGTAGATCTGATTGTTGCTAAGGTCTCATGACTCATCCAAGTGTTAAATGCATTACATTGGAATAGACTAGATAGGCTTCCCGTGCAGACAGATGAATCAGGTGTTCATTGTGACCCAGCTGAGGTGTTGAGGGCTGTGCTTAGAGCCACACTGTAGCTGACCTCATATTCACTTAGATAGATGGATGTGAAGTCAGTGGTTCTGTGCACTCAGCCGAGCGTCAGAGCTGTGATGGAGCGCAATGAACTCCACAGTCACTGCTCAGCTCAAAGCAAAAAGTCAAAACATATAACTTTCGACAGTGCACTCCCATGACACACCAGGCATCAAAGCATGTTGTCAAAGATAAAATATGATTGTACCTCCAGTTTTTTGTGCCTTTTTTTTACTTCTGCAACAGCAGTACCTCAACCTTCTTATTCTGTACTATTCTTTATGACAAGTCAGGCCAGTAGTACCTACACCTTCTTATACTGAACTGCAAAAAGAAACATCTCCTATAATGCTGTAATGTTGTACCAGTGTATACACTATCAGATCTTGTCTGCCTCTGCAGGCTTGATAGATCTATGATGGGTTAATGATGCTGCAGACTCCAGGTCTCGGCACAAGGCCGTATACTCAGAGATTACCTGCTGTTATGTAAGCGCCACACGACAGCGTCCTGCTGGTACACAGCCTTTTCTGTGACTGCCAAGCGCTTTAAGCCACTCACAACAGCACCACTGAAGGACAAATGACAGCAAACTTCAAAGTGACTTATGTAACACGGCAATTGAAGCTTTAAAGGAAAATAAGGTAAATATTTGCCAGTTTTTGCTTAAACTGCAGAACAATGATGAGTAGTAGGAAATGTGTTTTGTCAGCGTGTATTATTCATTCTGTTGGTTATTCTATTTGGGTGTTTTGAGTAATACAAACATATTATTATAAGGCTGAGAAAGAAACTGTAGCCTTCATATAATTCTACATTTAGCCCTATGGCCACCTAACTTTGAGCGAACAGGCTTTGCAATAATTACCTGGTAATGTTAATCTATTTTCTCCAGAACACCATTGTGGACGTCTTCAAGATCCACTTTTGGGGTGCATCTATTTAGCCTAGCCAGCTAAATGAATTCTCCCAATAGTTCTTTCACAAACATTTCAGAATCCAACTGGTCGGGCTCATGCTGTTTGAGTCGCTGAGTGGCTGACCAATCACAGCGCAGCATTGTAGTTTGGGCGGAAGTCAAAAGGACAAACCTAGACCAACATGGCAACAGAGGTACTTTGGCTTATTCTAGCAGATTTACTGTCTTTTTTACTTTAATTTTAAAACACATAGAAGCTCTTTTTGTATGCGAGGACGGGGAAGATGTCTATGCTTTTCTCTGGATTTAACAACAGTTTGATTTCTCTGCTTGTCCCGCTGTTGTGATGTTTTGACCATCCATCCATTCATCCATCCATCTTCTGCCGCTTTATCCGGGGCCTGGTCGCGGGGGCAGCAGTCTGAGCAGGGACTCCCAGACTTCCTCCTCCCCAGACACTTCCTCTAACTCCTCCGGGGGGATCCCGAGGCGTTCCCAGGCCAGCCGAGAGACATAGTCTCTCCAGCGTGTCCTGGGTCTTCCCCGGGGCCTCTTCCCGGTGGGACATGCCTGAAACACCTCCCGAGGGAGGCGCCCAGGAGGCATCCGGAACAGATGCCCGAGCCACCTCAGCTGGCTCCTCTCGACGTGGAGGAGCAGCGGCTCTACTCCGAGCTCCCCCCGTGTGGCCGAGCTCCTCACCTTATCTCTAAGGGAGCGCCCAGCCACACGGCGGAGGAAACTCATTTCAACCGCTTGTATCCGCGATCTTGTTCTTTCGGTCACTACCCAAAGCTCATGACCATAGTTGAGGGTAGGAACGTAGACCGACCGGTAAATAGAGAGCTTTGCCTTTCGGCTCAGCTCCCTCTTCACCACAACAGTCCGATGCAGCGACTGCATCACTGCAGCCGCTGCACCGATCCGCCTGTCAATCTCACGCTCCATCCTTCCCTCACTCGTGAACAAGACCCCGAGATACTTGAACTCCTCCACTTGGGGCAAGGACACCCCACCCACATGGAGAGGGCAAGCCACCTTTTTCCGGTCGAGAACCATGGCCTCGGATTTGGAGGTGCTGATTCTCATCCCAGCCGCTTCACACTCGGCTGCAAACCGTCCCAGTGCCTGTTGCAGGTCCGGGTTTGATGGAGCCATCAGGACAACATCGTCTGCAAACAGCAGAGATGAGATCCTGTGGTCCCCAAACCGGACACCCTCCGACCCCTGACTGTTTTGACCAATCCGATTCAAATATTCGTTATGACGTTACGGCCTTTTCCCGATGGCTTTTGGCGAAAGTTCTTTATTTATCTTTATTTGAGTACCCCCTAGTGGTAGTAATCAAGTGTCATGGTGCTAATTGTGAGCGTGCTTTAAGGTTGTCCATCTGTCTGTCCAGATTTATATTGTGTAGAAAACAATTGACAATTGATTGAGTGATACACATCAATCTGGCAGAGCCAGGTTAACACCTATTGCATTCAATCAATAATATTTCAACCCTTTGAAGTGTTTTGTACTAAACAATTATATTTTCCTACATACTTTCTGCATACTTTTTGTCATACCAATGACATGATGCATAGTTATGAAGATTTTGATATTTTTTGTGACAATGACTCATTGTCTTTAGCATTGCTCTGAACCTTCATAGCACAAAGTATATCTACTGTATTCATACAGTACAAGTTGACTTATGGCCATGTAAAGCTCATCTGTATCACCTGACACTGTTGATCCTATTACACAGGAACCTCTCCCACAACATGTCAAAGACTCCCAGGTTTAATAAACAGCTGCAGTGATACTTTTACAATCCTGTTGGCTCCTGTCAGCTTGGGAGTGCTATGAAAGGGCTTATAGCAATAATCAAGAGCAGTCTGTCTGATGACGAAGATGGCGATGCACATAGTCAAATTCAGTGCAGTGTTGCACGCTTATGTTTGTGCTTATAAGTGTTTGAGCGTGAAGAAGCTGATGATGGAGCTGTCAGAAAACATGAGCAGAACAGTAAGTCACAGGGATTTTGGTTCAGTTAGCCTTTAAACACGACACAGTATATAGGTCCAATGATGTACTATATGGGTTCACATCACATAAAACGTTATAAAATACTTCATGAAAATGATGAATAATCCAGCCACAGGTGTGACATTGACCTTGTCATTTGGCTGGTTTCAACATTAAAGTACAGGGTATCCAGTGTTATTCTAGTTAATTGTAAACACAGCATTTTGTGACAAATTCAGATCGCTGCATGCTGTGTGCATCTACCGCAAATAATGAAGTATTTTAAATTTGCACCTTTCATATTCTTCGCCTCCACACACTGACTTTGCCCCTGCACGCTGCTCCAAAGACATCCGTAGAAGACAATGTGCTAGTTTCACTTTGTGGTTAAAACTACATTGAGGCCATGCTATTTTGGACTCCTAGCCCACTCCACCATGTGCTTAATTCTGAGCCTAATTCTGTGAGTTCACTTGTTGTCCGCTCATGATGAATGTGGCTAACCTTCCTGATGGATCGGAGCCCTTCCTCAGTGTAACTTGTGCAGATTACATCTCCGTACACTGCGGGTGCCGTTACTCTTGCGGCGGCCATGACAGCGTTTGAGTTGATTACTCGCGTCCTTGAACCTTATTCCAATATGGCGTTTATGAGACTTGAAGATGCTTTGTCACATAAACGCTTTCAGTTACATCACATACATATTCTTGGCCTTGAATGGAAGGACAGAGTGCTAGTTATGTTTTGTGGAACTATGGCTGTAAATTCTACACACAAAGGTCATGTTGTTATTGTAAAACCAGAGCAGGCAAGACACCTTAAATAGAAGACACAAAACAAGATTCCCCCTCCACACCACCAGCCTCTTTGCCTCCTTAGTGTGAAGATTTATAGCCGACAGAGGGGCAAGGACATCCATTGCGGTGCGCTGAAGGTCCGGTGTGAGAAGTGTAGATCACAGGCTATTATGAACCCAGCTGACAGCTCACTCTGATGTGGAGTGAGCACTAAGACCCCACTACTGCCGTGTCATCCGCCGCACATCCGTCACTCAACTTCTCTGCTCTTCATCAGAGCTGGGGCTGAGAATCAAGGAGACAGGATGTAAAAGATGGCTGATGCCTCCTCCTCCTCCTCCTCTCCTGGTTCTTCCCTCGCCGTCACTCATTCTTATTGCCCCTGATGAGGCGGCAGTTAGTGAGATCATTAATAAAGCCGGGGCCCGAATTGGACATTTGTGGGAGATCTCCAGAGGGTGCTCAGTCTCTCTGGGTGACACACAGACATTTTATTAAGCTCTCTTACACAGACTCTGATGGACATAAGGGATTTCTTTAATGCTTTCACCTCCTCACAGAAATGTCCCCCTCCCCATAACTAAATTAATTGAAGTCGGTTCAGATTTTGTTTTGCCAGGGTCAATAAGAGGCGTTCACATAACACCACAACATTTTCGATAGTTTAAAGATTTGTTGACCTGGTTTCATATCTCTGTCATTATAGGACTGGAGACTGAAATTATTTTTTTTTCACTATAGCTTCAGAAAGTGATGCCAATAGTCACTTCAATTAAATTTGATTTATTTTTGTAACTCCCAAAATCACAACTGCAGTTGCCTCGAGGGTCGACAGTGAAATCCTTAGACAAATGTCCCAAGCTCCCGTGTCTTTAGACCCTCCTTCTCGTCCAGGAAAAAACTACAAAACCTCTTTGGGAAAAAGTAGAAACCTGGAGGAGTTGAACAGTGAAGGAGAGATCCGACTCCCTCAGACGGACCGGCAGACGTGAGATAGACAGTGGAGCTGGAGCCACTCATGAGGAGAACCAGTTCTTCCAGGCAGATGAAGAACTGTTCAAACTTAAACTTAAATTTGAGACAAACCTAAAGAAATAATCATACAATTCAACATTTGTGGATGATACATTTTGATATTTCTTTCAAAAACAGTGAATATCACATAGAGTTGCATAGGCCCTGCCCTCCATCTGAGGGTAATGACATCATCTCTGTGTTGATTTTGTTCTACTGTCGCTACGGCGATATGTGATGTTCAGTTACTGCAAACTTCATGTGTTATGAAGTTTGCAGGAAACACTGCATAAAGTGTGAACTGTGTTTATTATGAAAGGTCTGGATTACCAGGCAAAGCTCATTTTACTATGAACTGGATGAAACATAATGCTATTACAGTCCTTATTATTATTGATTTACTTTTGAATGTTTGTAGATCTTATTTTAGCTGGGTAGGATCTTAATACAGTAAAGGAGCAGCTAATACTTTATTTTATACGAGATATTGTGTCAATGACAGAACACATTACACCAGTGGAGCTTATCCTTCTGCTATAATTGTCTAGTGCTGGTTACAGTGAGCACCTCTGCGCCTCTGAGCACAGAATGGGGTCGTGTTGTGGAGAAGAAAGTAGGATTCTCTGTGTCATTTCAGTGGAGCATTAAACTTTAAGCAGGACTGGGTCAACATTGGATAGTGTCTGAGGGCTTTGGAGAGAGCTGAGAGAAGCACATTCACCTCACACATACTGTACATGACTGTACATCGCACTGCACAGGGAGAGCAGATACTGATAAGTCCCTCAGGAGCACAGGCATGTCCTGATTAATTGCACTGGCTGTAGAGCCCTGATTATCTTATACTGCTGACTGCTGTTGCTATGTTTTATGGACCAAAGGCCCTGGGGAGGGAACTGCCAGCTAAATGCCACCGCACAATGCATAGTGGATCAGTTAGGGCGGGGCAACACAAATTAATATTAAGATGATATTTTTAGAGTGTCCCAATAATGATATTCAGACAGTATTATGTGTTCTGATTTTAGTCCTGTTCTGTTCCCGGTTTACACTTGTTTTAGTCTTTCTTTAGTCCTGTTTTAATCTTGTTATAATCCTGTTTTAGTCCTTGGTCAAGACCTGGTTCAGTCTTTAGTACTCTTTTCATCTTGCTTTAGTCCTGTTTTAGTCCCGTTTTAGTCCTTGGTCAAGACCTGGTTCAGTCTTTAGTACTCTTTTCATCTTGCTTTAGTCCTGTTTTAGTCCCGTTTTAGTCCTTGGTCAAGACCTGGTTCAGTCTTGGTTTATTCCTGTTTTAGTCCTTGGTTTAGTCCGTGGTGTAGTAAGACAATATACTCAGCATTCAAATTTTATAAATTGACCACCTCTAGGATCAATTATTGCTGAAAATGAGCCCCCAGGTTCAGACTTGTATAGGCAGACAGAAGAATGCTGCATGATGGGCTACTAAATATTTGTCACGACTACATGACCACAAAAAGTTGATTATTTTTGCATTATTTTTGCACCATTTTAGGATGTCAACTGTGAAGCGCTCTTTCACTACACTAAAAAGGTTTGCTGGACATGTGCACGTATAAACGTTGCAACTTATGGAGAGGCACTGCTAACTTTTATTGTGAGAGCATCATGACACATTTGAAGCTGATTGGCTGCTAATCCATCATGTGGGAAAAATAGGCTTATTATCACAGCCAAATGGATCCTACGCCTCGGGCAAAGGACAAATACAGGTCCAACACACACAGGATATTGTACACACATTGATAATAAGAGTCAAACAGGGTCTGGTAAGAGGCTTGCGCATGTTTTTGCATCTGCTTGCCTTAAGATGGAATGGATTCAAGTAGAAAAGAATGAAAGAATGTGAGAAGATGATGCACCTTTAACATACTGTAATTGCCTGCTTGCTTCCCCACCAAGACCTGCCGCTATTGACACAAAACTTGAAGCTTTGTTCCCTTTTGTGTGCTAACCTTTTCTTTACAGCTATTGTTTACATTGTGCTTGTGTTTTTTCTGTTTCTCTCACGCCTAAAGCTATACTAGTAACTGTAAAGTGTACTTTTATTTGCTCTGCATTTAGAGTTGTCAGGATACAAACATTTCAAACTTGATTTCCATACTAAGGAAAATACTTGATTTTCAATATCAATTTTGAGACCACAATGATGCTTAAAATGCACTTTTTTAAATTTTTGACATTTTTAAACACAATATAACAATTTTTATTTAATAAACATTGTGGTCTTATACTAGTTCAGATCAAGCTCAAGATTTAAAAATTGGTCAAAAAAGGTCAAATACTGTCTTGCCGATGTAATTCTTTTGTATTAGAATCTGATTTACTTTTGACAACCCTATTTGCATTGTGCCTTTCTTGTGGTTGTAGTTGTTTTCTTTCATTTGTTTTGGTGGTGAGCCTTCTAACCCCACGTTCATTCTGTTATGGCAACACTGCAGTCCAGGATGACGCTGCCCCAGGTACCCAGGAGTACATTATGTTACGGCAGGACTCCATCCACTCAGCGGATATAAGGAGTAAAGGGTCCCCGTTTCGTGCAAAGTGTCATGAAATCTTCTGCTGCCCACTGAAGCAAGCCGTCCTCAAAGAGAGTTCAGCGCCTGAAGGTTTGTCTGTTACTCCTCCTTCTTTGCTCTTTGTTACAGCCTAAAACTGTGTTGTATTAGGTAAACCCTTTCTAACCTCTCAGCTTCTTGTGTTGTGCCACTTTGTTGCAAACAACTTCAGCTCTCCTCACTGACCTCTATCCCAAACCATTCACACATAATCACATCTAGAAATCTTTCTGACATGTCCCTTGGTCACAAACATATACTTATAGATAATCTGTCTCCTCAGATTTTGAATTTTAAATGTTGGCAAATTCTATCGTGAATTTCAGTTGCAGAATTTTGGACGTTTCATTGTATTTTTCTCAGTTTAAAAATTAAAAATCTCTTTTTATATTCTTAATGCATTGAATTTCAATTCCTCAAATTCAACAGTCTAACACAGACTGTGAAATTTGCAGTGAATTTAATCAATTTATTTCAATAAATCTATTCTTACTAACTTGAATCTTTGCCGTTACATTTTTTATCTTTTTTTTTAGCTGAAAACAGCACAATGAAAACATTTATATGCAGATAATTCTGTTGCTGAAATAAAGATTATGTTCCATGTTTGGTGTGTGAACAATCAAAACATTAATTCTATCCTGCTTGCTGTTTTCTTATGATATTTGTTTTTCTTGTTTGGGGGTTTTAGCCAATTAATCAGTTGCACATTGATTTGATAGTTATCGACCATCATTAAATAAGTCACTTTGGTTATGCCATTCATAGATGAATGCAGCCATAATATTATATATATGTTAAGAACATGCACTTCATATTACATAAAAAATATGTATAATTCACATTCACACGCTATTGTTTTTCATTTCATTTCTCAAATCTCCTTTGTCTCCCCAACTTCTCTCTGTGGCTTTATCATTTGCTCCAACTGTCCTCTTCAATGCTTCTCTACTTATTTCTTCTTTGATACAATTGATACAATTCCGCTTTCTCACAAATGGTATTATTTTTCTTCGCGCTGTTTGCAGCCACATGTGCCCTGCCGTTTTATCCATCTACAGTCAGGATAGGATGAAATAACAAAGCCCTTGCTGCTGGGAGTAGCACTTAGCCCCTCTGTCCCCACAACATTTATCATCCAACCCTCCAAAGAGTGCTAATGTTGAAATGGCCTTTTCTCTGCAAAGCTCTCGACAGATACACCACTTGCTTCTGGTCCTACAATTTCTGTCGTTCTTCTGAGTTGACCTGTAGATAGATGTTACAGTTTGCATGCCCGCATAAACACACGGCTTCGCGGGAGAGTGCGAGATAGCAATAATAGGAAAAACGAACTGCCGATGGAGGTCTGGATAGTGAAGTACAGATGTATTATTCATTTTGACTGCAGCTTTACTTGGACGTGACTGAATTTACAAAGGAAGGAGACTACAACAGTTACGTAAGATGTTCAGCGGGACGTCATTTTAGGGACATTACGCTGTTCAACATCCAACCCAGGCACTGACTGAATACATAAAGCTGTGAGAGAAAGCTTCTATTTCAGCCGGTCTGAGCTAAGAACATCAGTGCTGACCACTGAGCTCTGATGTGGTTAAGATGTAAGACCAACACATGAGGATAAACAGGCTTGTGAAGTCAGTGTCAGGCATGCTACACTGTTACCATAGCAACGTCATCTGTAAATGAGTAATGTTCTGTAAAGGTTAAAGAACTGCATGGTGTGTTGCTGACATAATATGATGAACTACAATAGAATTACCACAATATTTCACAGCAAAACATGGATGCTTGAAAAGATTTTTTAGCATTTTGGTTGAAATTGCCGGGACTGACATATTTAAGATCATTAAGATACCAACATGACACCATATGGATTTTCAGAAAGAGATAAAAATCATGTCACAAACAAGTTTAGTTTAGTTTAGTTAGTTCAGTAAATTATCATGCTCAAATCGCGGACATTGTGATATTTCTTATTCACATATCATACAGTACATATAATACTGGTGGTAGGTTCTTTTCAGGCAGGAACCTGCCATCAGAATGACAGCAGAATGAATCAAACTCCTTGTACACACTTATATCCTCCACAGAATCCTCCTGTTATGATACTGCACTCTGCTTGCTCACAACACTTGTACCGTAAGCCTTTAGGGTCAAGTATTCTATCCATAATTCACATGCGTTCTACACCTCAGTGTCTAGACTTCATACAGGCATTTGAACCGACTGACTGCATATTCAAAATTTAACATACATTTTCATAACATGTGCATTTAGATGCTCTTTCAGCATAATGTTCATAGGCAGCACTAAACTGGCCCTATGGACATATAATTGATCAATTTCAGCTTAAACATTGACTATGCAACTTTTCTGGAAGGGTTCTATCCCCTGTTTGTTCCTGTGATGTAATTGCCCCTCCCGAATGTTCCACAGTATGACATTAAACAGATGATTTATTCAATTATATCTATTGATTAGGGCTGGGAAGATATGTTATTTTGCATTTATCACACAGTCTTGTTGTATTGTACTGTATTGGAAACATTTATGGACATCTTGTATATGATAAAGTGGCCGTGCTTCACTGCTTTCATAATTATAGGGACAGTTGACAGGTGACATGTGGTTTCATATGTGTTTGTGACTAAGTTACAGACAATGCCAGTGTTGTCATCAGTATTGCTAATATCAGCTTTGGTGCTGATTGGAGAGAAGAGAGAAGAAAGCACAACGCCATATGTTCTTATAAATGCCAGGCAAATTTACAATTAGTTTCTAACATTAAGAAACTTGACATGTGCATTGTATTTAGTGCAAATTTTAGAATTTTCTGAAAACGTAATGCATTTCTTACATGGCCTTATGTATGGTGATTGTATCATGAAGCGTATTGTCCCAGCGCTCGTATTTATACAAATATACAAACATATGTAATTGATACCTTGAAAAGTATGCGCTCTTACCTCCCTGACACTGAGTCATTGAACTGTAAGAATTCAATACATTTTAAAGTGATGTGTGTCCTTTTCTTTGAGACACCTCAATAACCAAATATTAGGCCTCTTACATCATTTGTGGTGCAGCTTTATTGACAAGATAAATCATCAGCTGCCCACAGATTCCAGCCTGTGTGGGCAGAAGCACCAGAAGAATGAACCACACGCCATTCAGACTTTACACTTCACTCCAGTGCTTTAACACCACTTCAGCTAAAACAATAACCGCACGTTTAATACCTTTTCTTTTTTGACGATCTACATATCCAACAAGCCTGTGTGGTTGTCAATACAATGCAGAAATAGACTGCATGAATAAGTAATGCCTTTGGAAATGGAATGTGGTGTTGGGAGCCTGAAAGTGTCAATATACAGAATCAGAAGTGTGTAATTATCTGGGACTGTTTGAATTTTGTTAGAGCCTATTAACAGCAGGTATATACAACTTTATCATAAGGAATATATACAAGTAAACATTTAAAAGATTCAAATTTATGTGGGACAAATAGAGCACACGGCTTTTTGTTAGCGCTCAAGCTTGAAATAGACTTGAAATGAAAGTTAATGAAGCGTAAATATTGCTTGCCAGAAAACATATTGTAGTCTCTATCCTATGTATTTAACCTTGAATTCACACAGCCTAGAAAATCCCCCATCAATATATACCTCCAGGCTAATGTCGCTAATGGACTGGCCATGTTATTCTCTTATTTACTAATGACCGCATAATGAGGGCGAAGGCTTAATCTGGGCTAAATGTGAAAAAGTGCAAAACATACAAGAGTGAATTTTCACAGCGATGAGCTAATTATGTGGTACACTGGGGCCAAACGCTCACTCAGCAGCACACGGAGGGTGCAGCAATCATTTGCCAACATTGTTTTTTGTGTGTGTGTTTGTTTTTTACCTTCTGTCACGATGGGATTGTTTAGTGCGGCATCACGGGTCCAATGCACAAACAGCATTAGAGAGCTGAAACTGTTTCACACTAAATACTGTCAGTGGGTGTAACTATTTATAGTTTATTCAATTTAGCGTGCTCTTTTTCATGACTCTCTAACGGCAGATATAGGTGGCAGCATGAGGTGATGTTTTCAAAATGGCGAAAACAACAAATAAGCCACGTGATTGAAACCCATGAATTGGCCTGATTGTAGTGGAACTGTTTAGTATATTCATTATTTTTTATTGTTGTTTTTATGGTTTACTTTTCCGGAGGGTGATTGCCACCTGCTTGTCTCCAATGACCTTTATTCACTCATACATGATAATTGCAAAAAATCCCTTTTACACGCATTATTACTGTGAAACACTCCAATCAAAGCAATATAATCTACAAGCAGCGGGTTTAACCTCCATAAAGGTCACCTGGTGCACCTAAACTCCTTTAGAATGGCCCAGTGGGTAAAACAAGGGATAAATACAGAAGCTTTAAATGTCTGAACTTGTTTTCTAAATACACATTTCACACTAGTTTCCCTCGTGCTTTGGAGCCCTCAATGATAAGTGTAGTTTTGTGTATTTCTTCTAACCTGAGCCTTGTCACGGCGCGCTGCTCTGTGAGTCAGAAGTATTCTTTTCATCTGACAGTGTGGAGCAAGCATTTTCATAATAGGATTATTTTAGCGCTGCTTTCTTCTGAAAATAGCAATAAGGCTATTTTGGCCTCCCACGTTTCCATTGAGATAATAATAGCACCAGTACAATGAACGACATGGTTTGTTACATATTGACGGTTGAAGGATATTTTACAGTTTATGGTTAATACAGTTTTATACAGCCTTATTTTGAACATATTTATTATTATTATTTTGCAAGCTTTGTTCAAAGTATTATTGAATTAGTTATAATAATCCCTGGAAGAATCAAGCCAAATGCATTCACTATCCAATATCAAGCAGATAACCTAAACATGCAAATCACTTGATTGTTAGAAACAAATACAAATATTTAGGCTATTTTAATAATATTTTTAGGCTTTATTTATTTATTTTAAATGATTATTTTAAAACGTTTGCTTGTATAGTAAACCTGGAGTTAGAAAAGTGCATTCTATTATTTATGTATGTGTGGAGGTGGTGAGATGGTACATCATTGTCCTCATCAGCAGTTCCCAGGGTCAAATGTGAAGGTTGGTGTAACGTTTGTGTCAAGACAAGGGATGTCCTCTGGTGCATGTTCATAAAACAACAATACTTCAACATCTCAGTACTTGATGTTTCCTTAACCCTTGGCCCTGTCATGGTGATTGTTCACTAAAGTCAGTGGTCCAGCCTCATTACCCTCTGTACACGGTGACTCAGTCAAGGCAGCTCCATGTGATCTACACCTCCATAAGCTCCATCACATTGTGCTTTGATGTATTGCATGCCACTGTTCTTCACGTGCCAGTACTTTTATTCTATACTCCAGCACAAACAATAAAGACAAAGGACTGCATGCCAAATCAAAATGAAAAACACTACACTCTGAAAGCCTCATTGCAGTGAATGTACATAGAACATATGGTCAGGACTGCGTGTTCCTTTACAGTTAATCCAGTCACTGCAGGGACAATTAGATTGCCACATCTCATCAACGCCCGCTGCATTTACTCTGACAGCTCTCTCAGGCTCCATTAAGTATCACATCTAAATTAGAACTTAAAGTAATGCTAAATCTGTGAGGGTTAGGGTCAACATGGTGTTTATGGGTGCTGAATGGCCTCAGAGGCATCCAGAGTGATGGAATGGTCAGCTATGAGAAAGGCTAGAGGTCCTTCAGATGTACCATAAAACATGTCCACAACAGCCGCGTGTCATGTGTCAGTCTAGTTCTAATCCATCGTTACCACAGAACATTTCTCATGGCCTAATCCCATGGAATCCTCTCTTAAAGCACCCAATGTTCAGCCTCACTTTGCCTCTTTACAGGACTGAAACGTGCTGCCCACGTGTCAACAGAGAAGAGGTGCATTGAGAAAGTGAGGAAGTCTAGACCACGTTTATCAGTTTGAACATAACTAACTCCAACTGTTTAATTTAAACTATTTAATAGCAATACAACACAGTATTATTACCCACGCTGGGAGTTCCAGTGGACTCAGTGCTGTTATTGAATGACTGTAAAGTGCAATTACTGTGAGCTTCAGAGGTCTAGGCCTTTTAGGCAACAAACCAAACGAATGAGAGTGCAGTATTGCTGTCACTACAGAAGTGTTACAGCTGTCAGCTGCAACACTGCAAAGTACTACGGACAACAAGCAATGAAAAGCAGGTCTGTCTTACGCAGGGAGGATTATTAACAATAAATAGACCTGGCAAATGAAATTCATATCATTACATCATATCTGGCCACAAATTCTTTATATGGGATGTACGCATAATAAACTAAGATGGACGTCTCCTCATCTGCATGGATGAACTCTCCCTCTACTAGACGAGCCGCCCTTTCTCCTGCTAAGTTCTGGCATCATCTGTAAATGGAGGTGTTTCAGTCCATGGGATGCTTGCGGTTTTTACTTTTTTCTTCTTCTACTTTCTATTCGTTTTTCCTATCTGAGAAGAAAGGTCTAAGGACATGCATGCTGGGACAGTTATACATTTGCTAAATGATGTGAACATTGTTTAATCAGCTTTTGATTCTTTCATTGTTAGATTCTCATAACTTAATTTGGTTAAATCAACAGTTCAGAAACGCCCACCGAGGTTGTTATAATTATAGGTATTACGAAATACATTGAATAAAAAATATGCATTCTGAACAATAGCAGGCATGTTGTGGCCATTGCCTCACTGCTGCTCATGCTTTCTGCACAATAGAGGTCTGAGAGCTGTGAGCTGTTGCTGCTGTGAGTTGGCCTACATTCTTTACTACACTGTTCTCTATCAGAGCCAGCAGCTCCTCCCACCTGTTCCAACTGTGCTTCTCTACCATCTATTGGCATTCTGTTTGCATTAGGAAACATGAATCCAACTCATGGCCCCCACAGGAGATAAGACAGCACTATATGAAACCACTTATTCTGCTTCCTGTGTGTGTTTACAATGTTTTAGTTCAACCAGGGTATTCAGCACCCAGGTCAAGTTAAGGGCATTATATGCTATTGGTATCGACCATAACCTATGATGATCTAGTTTTATGCTTTCTACAAATGGATAATAATAATAATAATAATAATAATAATTATAAATATAGCCGCAAGCGGCAATGATCGGCCCTCGCCACGCCACCGCCACGCCGCGAGAGGAGGGGGCGCTAACGCGCCCCAATTGTCCTTTTATTACGCCTACTGCTGAATCTGTGACGCTGTCACATCTTCTCCCCTTTGTTTTACCATCAAAAAGCTATTTTATTTTGAATTCTTGGCAAAATGTGCGGCTTTGCCGCACAGACACGTGACTCTTTGAACAAAAATATGAATAACTTTTGACGGTCCACCCCTGAAGATGAGTCTCACCAAATTTCAGGTTAATAGGGCTAACGCCCTGGGAGGAGTTTGTGAAAGTCTAAAGTGTAAACATGTTCTGGCGATTTCCCCATTGGAATAACATGGGAGGTTTTGGTCATCGCTACGGCAAAACCATAACAATTATGACATGGGTCTCATTGACTTTTTTGATGGGATGCCAAAATTGAGTTGTGTGCCAAATTTCATAAAATTTCGCAAAACTAAACATTTAACCTCCATATAAAATCTGTAGGGGGCGCTGTGGTGCCAAATTAATTTATTTCACTTCAAGTACGTTTAGCGCAAAGAGTTTAACAACCGATTCTAATTTGACGCAATTCGGACTTTATCTGCGCAAACGGCAGAAATGTTAAATTTGGGAAATTTCTGAAATTCTAGCTAAAGTTTGTGGCTTCGCCGCACATAGACCGTGACAGGTATCAATGTAATTTGAATAAATTTTGATGTCCCACTCCTCAGTAGCATTTTCACCAAATTTCAGCTTTATAGAGCCAACGCCCTGGGAGGAGTTCGTAAAAGTACGACGTTTGGAAAAACTCCCGAGTCCTGCTTAGCCATTTTTGAACCAATATGGCCGACATTTGGTTGGGTGGACGGCGTTGCCGTAATAATATTTTTTACTTCTCTTGTCACCATCTACCTCTGCGCCAAATTTCATGATTCTACGATCAGATTTTTTTTGGGTCATTTCCTATCTCTCAATGCATTTTTGGTACATTTGGGGGCGCTGACGCGCCAATTTTTTTAATTTTAGAAAAGGGAAATAGCCTGAATGTAGAGAGGCACGATTTTTAGAGGTGTGCAAATTTGTGTGACTTTTCGTCAATGTTCACTGGGTGAAAAATAGGGGGGTTGGTCCCGAGAAGAAAGAAAGAAGAAAGAAAGAATAATATTCCGATGCGAAAACAATGTTTCCCATTTTTCAAATATCATAAACTATACATTTTCGGAAAGCGCTCGCGCTTTCCTACCTCATGGTGTGGGTTCCTGGTCACTGACGGGTACTTTCGTCAATTTTGAGTGGGCTCCGCCCACTTTGTGTTTTTGGCCCTCTATACAGTAATAATGTTCAATTTTTGCATTACATGCTTATATGCACGGAACATGCAAGAGATGGGGAACGTATTCGTGAGCTACTTAGGGAAAATGAGTGCTTTACGTTGGGATGACGACCGTAAAGTGCTCGTTTAGTGCGCACTTTTGCACGGGCTTCGCCCGTTTACAACGGTAATGTTCCATTTTCCTACTACTAATTAGTATGCACGGGGCGTGCGTGAGTGAAGGAGTGCGTTAGTGAGTGTTTGGACGTGGGCGAGCGCTTCGCGCTCGATTTCGTGCGCACTACGTGCGCACTTTCGCAGCCGTGCTTTGCACGGCCTTACGAGATTAATAGGCCTCTCGCCAGCTTGTGGCGCTCGGGCCTAATAATACATTTTATTTGTAATGCACTAATAGGCCATTTTCAAGACCTCCAGACTTTGTAGTGCCCACAGGGACTCTGGAAGGGCATCTCACTTTATATCAATTTGTCTCCAATGCATGTATTGACTGAAATATAAACTAAAATATCTATTTTAAGAATGCAGATACTGAAATATAAGTTTTATTAAAATGTGTGTCTCACTGTGACAACATCAAGCTCAATGTGGCTGCTGTCTGCTCTTTAATCTCAGTCCATCCAAGTCCATATTTGATATGTCATTTTGGGAAGGCTTTCTAGGACATCTTCACAAATTTGAGAGAGGCTAAAATTAGCACAGAGGTATTAAAACAAACTTTGGGTCTGAGCATGTGTATTTTGGAGAGAGTACTGCAGGACTTTTGCTCCTTTACAGTATAATGCACATTCATGTCCAGATATTGGTCTTATTAGAAGTAAAGTGAGCTAAAGTCTGTTGTTTTGTATTGCTAATTTTTGGGACTTTTATTGACTCATCACCATCCTTTACATAGGATGGACTCAAACATACAATTACATGCGGGGAAGTAGTACCGAGCAATATCGATAATAGTAGTAGATAACCATTCTGTTCTGCTGAATTACAAGTCTTGCTAAAATAGCTTTCTGGTCCCTTCCTTGTTTGTTTATATTGACTAACAATTCACCAGAGCAACACACACACAGTGTCAATTCAGTGTAGTCAATTCACTTAATGGATTTAGAAAGTGCAGTATAGGTGTGACACACCTATACTGCACTTTCTACATCCATTAAGTAGGACAATATCCCATTGACGTAATAGAATTGTAATTGTTGAACAATCGTGCTTCATGAGCGCAGTTGTGATGATATTTCTTCCATCCACGTTCTATGGCTCTAGACACTCCAGAAAAATCACAAAACAAATAGAAACAGGTGTTACTAAGTCTTTCTCACACATATAAGTGCTGTGACTTGCTCCTTTAGGTCAACCTGTCGGTGCCAGTTTGAAAAAGACCTTATAAATAGCTAAAAGGAAGATTATATTTGGCTCTTGGAATATAGAATTGGTTGATGTAGTGATCCCCGCTCTGATTTTGGTGCAGTTGTGTGGTCATGTTTATGTCAAATGCTCTGTTACAATCAACCATGGTGTTATTACCCTGGATGAGATCGCAGGCCCACTGTGGCCCTGAGTACTGAATACTGATATGTTGATTTCACACTGACGCCGGTGTTCTTCAGACTGCAACATTTTGTCCATGTGTGGGGCTGCACAGGTGACCCAGGTTTCTGTGGATTCTGGTCAGATGAATTGAAGAAGCTTCTTGGATGAGTGGCAAAACATCGTGAACATGAATTGATGTTGATCGTGTGTTTTTGAACACTGGGCAATACTAAATAAACAGTACATTTTAAATCAAATCCTTACCATTTTGATTTCATAGCTTTGGGTGTTGTTTCATTGTTGTTATTTTTGTTATTTAAGGAGAGCCCCTTGATATGATCTTATTTGAGGGGGTCCTTCATGATTGGTAACGTTATCCTTTACTCACACTTTTTGAACCAAGAGATTTTCTTCTTTTTGTCCCTCATCCTCACGTCATGGGTTTCAATTTCCTGTTTATGGTTGCCATCAATCACTTAGTAACTTGGCTACTCACTTATGATGACTCCTCCTTAAAGCCGTTAGCCTGCAAAACACGTGAATTACTGATGATACCAGCCCATTGAGATCATTGATATAAGTCCTTGTTGAGTGTGTAAGCCTGTTGGTGTTTTATTTTAGATAATGATGATAATTAGCGTGTAAAACTAGCATCTGACCTCTAGTCTAACTTCTTGTCACCACTGAATATCCTCATTTACTTGTTACTGGGGAGGAGACCGGATAAATTAAATAAAAGTTGTATATACTTATTTTAATTTGCAGATTTAATTCACCAGGGAAATTATTAAATAAAAAATGCAAGGAATTCAGCTCTAGCTTCATTCACACGTGCCGCTGCTCTGGCAAAATGCCAGGTAAATTCCCAGGTAAGTTTGCATGTGTGAATGGGGCTTATGAATGTCTATGGTACAAAATATATAATATTTCATTTTTAATTGGTAATTGCTATGACAACTGTACTCATGTTTCATCACGATGGAATCCATGGATATTGTAACTGAAATCTAAATGCCTTTGGGCTTAAGGCACATGAGCCAGGCTGTGCATTTCCCACAGATTAGTTAAGGACTAGTTACTGTTGTTTTGCTCGGCGTGAGCGTGTGATGTGTGGGACATCACACCGTCACAGCTATTGGTTTGTGCCTGTCTCCTCCTCTGCTGGAACTATAACTGACTGATGATTTCTTCTGTATTACCCAACCCCCATTCTCTACACTCATGACCACCCCCCTCTCCTCCTGTGGTCTCTATCTCCCTCACACACACTCTCGCTTACGTATGTGCAGTCTCCATGGTAACGCGTGGTATCACTGTGGCACTGGTGGCCTAGCATGCTGCAAGCTGCTGGTGTAATGGATTTACTGTACCAGCACTGACTGAATGAGCAAGCAGGACACTGCCTGCAGGCTGAGGAGCGTGGAGCGTCCCTTGAGTTAAGAAGAGATCACTGTGTTTTCACCCCATCTTCACATTCTAGGCCAGAAACTCACCTCATATTCCCTCAGCAGTAGCACATTGTGGTCACTGTTCACTGTACAGGAAACCAAAGTGCACGTCTGCAGTGTGATTCATTGCCCTCTATCTCACACCAAGAGCAAGGTTATTCTCTCATTTACAGTGTTAAGCCTCAGGGCCCAATTTTAGCTCTGGAGTTAGAACTTTATTAAAGGGCTGCTTTAGATTATTCACATGAAATTATCAAAAATATTTACACATCTAAAAGTCAAGGTGATGTTTAACCTTGGTTTTACACTTCATTTCACAGCTTGTCTCTCTCTAGTGGTGAGCGTTGATATGACACAGCAGTGTGAAAACCTTCCTCTGTCTCAACTGAAGACAAAACAGCTGCAGCTGAATAGAAATAAATATTAAATTCAGAGTATCAATTGTATCGGTTTGAAACTTACTTTGTTGTTTATTTATGCCAATTCAAGAAAAACTTACATAACAAGTTACAAGTGTTAGAGAGGAAACTGACCAAAAAGAGCCTGAAGTGTCTTGCCTCAAGCTAACTTAAAAAAAAAACGTGTTGTTTTCTTAGTCTGGGAGCCACCCCTCCTACCTTTACTACCTTTTACTTACTTCGCTAGTTTTTCTTACCTTTTCCTTATTTTTCATTAGTGTAAACATTGGGCCATGTTGAGTCTTGTTTCAACCCGACCCTGGGGTCCCAGAACCCCCAACCCCCTTTTTTTTTACCAAAGCATCTGATGGAACTAGGACGTTAGTGTCTATAGTCACATACAGTGTCACACAGTCATGATATTTGGAACAAAGAATACTGACATGGTGAGGAATACATCAATATATAGCATTATATGGATTTATACACATTAGATATTGTATTGACAAAATCAATAAATATAAAAATACAAATTGTATTCTCATGGACAACTCCTCTACACAAACTGTTATATTCTGACCCCATGGCATATATGTAAATAAGAAACTTTCCCAATTTCTGTTCTTTTTTAATGTTGGGGTGTCAGCTCTAACAGAACATGACAAGCTCCTTTAGCCACAGAGTTTGGACTGTTTTTGGCAGATAATCATATTTTAATACTTTTTATACAATGCCATTTTTAGACAATAATTTTAAACAACAATTATTATTATTATTATTATTATTATTATTATTATTATTATTATTATTACTACTACTACTACTACTACTACTACTACTACTACTACTACAGTGTGATACTATATGCAACTTCTAATATGTTATGTTAGAAGTTGATTATAGTATTACAGTGTAATAATAATGATTATAATTATTGCTGTATGTCATTCTGTGTGATACATCTACATCTAAATTAACAATATGAATAGTCTGTTTGTTGCCTCCCAGTGCTCTCTAGTGGACAAGCTGTGAAGTACAGTTGCTTTCAAATGTTTTCAGTAAAACGTATACGGAACATTAGCCTACTTTTCTCCAGAAAACATGACTGCTGACTAATTTAGCAACGTGTGGTCAAACTCATAATGGAAACAAATATTTTACACATAAGATGACAAATCATACATGTTCACCTAATTCACGGAACTCAACATCCTCCCAACATGTGTGGCACATTTAATAAAAGAGAAAACAGTGGTTAACATCTTGTTCCAGACTTTCCTGGTGCTCTCTGTACAACACAGATTCTTTCCCTCAGTGCTAATGTTACATCAATATATTTCCGTCCAAAGTGGAGGGCCCCGCGTAACTAGTTTAGTCCGCGCATTATCGGATCAATTTACATCCTTTTGGTAATATGATAGCAAAGTCATATCTGGCCCCTGCAAGGAAGTCAAATCTTTGCAGTGTATCTCCATCGTTTTTCCATCCACGGGCGACCACTAAGCGTGTTCTTTGTTTTCCGGATCAACAAGACCTCGAAATGAATGTTTAATGAGCATTTTAGAAGTCATAATGGCATGTCGCTAATGTCCCGTACTGATCTTCCTGTTTATGACCACGCCTCGAGCTGCTGCCCCATCACTGCGCCGCTGACAGTTGTTCTGGAGACGCGTGGAAGTTTTGTCTAAATGTAAGACTGGTCGACACACCACACACCGGATTCTTCTCGGACTATCTCGACTCTCGCTCCTCAAGGCAAACATGAGTTTTCCTCTAAGAAAAGCGGTGTCAGGTATGCGTTCTTTATTGTGTATGGACTGCACTGATTTCATGATAATTTGTGGCAACAGACTTTTGAGACGTTTGAGAAATTAGTTTGTAGCATTTAAGTTTGATAAAGAGTTATTCTTTGTATGGAATAACTCTATAGTTTGTCAATAAACGTTGTAGAGCTGTCCATGGTGCTGAAAAAAATCTGACAGCATTCGACGTAAACGTTTATCTTTATTATTATTTTTGGATGTATATCATTGGACTATTTTTGTTTGTTTGTTTGCTTGTTTTTTCATTCAGCCCACTTAGATTATCTTTCATGTAGTATTTTGTCTATTTACAGAAATATGAATTATTGTTGTAGTAGGCTATTTTCGTTGTTCAGTTTTTGTTTATTTCTCGGGAATAAATATAGATGCAATTTACTTATACATGTATTACGTGTCGTACATTCATTGCAGAAGAAATGGCAGCAACAGTACAAATGGTGTGATGCATTCTGGGCTGTGGACTGTAGATGGCAGCATCGGCAAAGCTCTGCACTAGTTGCAGCTGACAGTTGAAAGTTAATGGATTTTTATTGTTTTCATTGAGTTCCAGCTCAATTTTAACAGTTTGAAAAATAATAGACCAGGTGTTAATATATATTTTAATAGATCGTTTTGATAAGATTTGAATAAGAGTACATGTATTTTATCTGTAAACACGTGCAAAATATCTGCAAGTATGAGTAATCGCTGCTCAGTGGATCTAGTTCTGTGCACATGGACGTGTGAAGAGAGTAGTGGTTCCCAAAGTGGTATTCTGGGCCCCTGTAATCTAGTCCACGTGTATTTTTTCAATTCAATGAACGCCCAAAATCAAAAGAATTGCCTCGATGGGCGACAATGAAATAGTAGAGAAACAGATCAAACAATGTTAATTTTAGCATAATAGCATTATTTATTGTTATTTTACATAATACGTTACTATTTCCCCCCCCCCAATAGCGTGGGGGACGCTGCAGAGTTTGGGAATGGCTGGTGTAGTGAATAGTGTAAGGGGTGTGCCCGGTGTCTCAGTCCTCCTCCTCTCACTACTCGCTGCTTGCTGTAGGAGTAATGCTGGAGAAGAGAGTTGAATGTAGCCTTCTCCATCCACGAGGAGTGTTTGGACCATTATCTGCTTGGCACTACTTTGGGACAGAGGCAGAATGCCGCTGATGATTACGCAGCAAAGAGATAAAGGAGACGCAGCAAACAGGTGTTTTTAACCAGGGGCCACTCTGCGCCGGAGCCATGTGCGCAACCACCTAGTCCCACCTCTGCTGACTTGGACGTGAATGGACCAAAGGATGAACGACTGTGCGGATCTCTTTTCCTTCTCGGATGGGTTTTAAAAGACAGAAAACAACAGAGCTTTTGCCCAGTTTGAAGAATGCTCTGTGAGAGGTTCACTGTCCACTTTGCCGCAAAGTACAGAAGGTGCATCGGGAAAAGTTCGTGACTCGTTCTGCTGCACAGTTTACTTCAGCGCTCTGAGTTGTGACAGGCTGAGTTTTTCACTAGAAGTGTTTCCACGCCGCCGCCAAGCTGGCCATGGCAGCGGCTATCGCCAGCTCCCTCATCAGGCAGAAGAGGCAGGCGAGGGAGCGCGAAAAGTCAAACGCGTGCCGCTGCGTGAGTAGTCCCGCGAAAACCAAAGGGAGCTGTGAAAAGCCGAGCAGACTCAGCGTCTTCTCCCGAGTCAAACTCTTCAGTTCCAAGAAGAGACGCAGAAGACGCCCAGGTCTGTTTCTGTCAGCACCTCTTACTATCACAGTGCAGTGTGTCGTGATCAAGGTCTTAGCCTGTGTTAAGATGTTTACGTCTAATAATGACAAGAGCACGTCCAATTTGAATGTGATACTATTAGAGAGTATCAGATGCAGTACTCTAATGTTCCCCCAAAACTCATGTTTACAATCATATTTTCTTATTGTTCTTCCTACCATTTTAAAGTTTAAAGTGTATGTGATTTTCATTCGACACCATTTTTCTACATGCTACGTCTCCATCCCAAATACTATTTAAAAAACTGTGAAGTCAAAACCGTTCTCATTTGAGCTTTAGTTGTATTGACTCATTTGAGTGTGTTATTTGAGTTGCCCAGGTTTGGGTTTTGTGAGCCTCCCTGTGCGTACAACTTCAGCGCAGGGGAAGTCAGCAGAAAGGGCAGTATTGAAAGGTAAGTGAGATGAAAGGATAGATGAAAGGTGTGGTAAACCGCTGTAAAGGACACTCCACTTGGGACAATAGCTGGGGAGTAGAGAGCACTTACCCACAAAG
Source organism: Eucyclogobius newberryi (assembly GCF_026437365.1). Classification (NCBI taxonomy): domain Eukaryota; kingdom Metazoa; phylum Chordata; class Actinopteri; order Gobiiformes; family Gobiidae; genus Eucyclogobius; species Eucyclogobius newberryi. The sequence goes on along the minus strand of NW_027315735.1, from coordinate 18,870,495 downwards.
ACCCACACAGACACAGACTGACAGGCGAGACAGCAACGCTCCCATTGAAAATATTGACTTCTAGGGAGCGTTAATTATGCATTCAGTGAAACCAGTAAGGAATTTGGTGATACTACAGAAACGGAAAAAGTAAAGTTATTCATGTCTTCTCTCTTTTTTTTTTAAAGTACCACCCGAAACTTTTTGATCGCAGTGACAACTTTGATTTAAAGGGTCAAAGTGTGTTCTGACAGCTTTGTGACGGCTCTATAAAATGTTAAATCCTACACGAAGGTCTTAAGTAGCATCGGTTTGTGTGTGTTTTACAGAGCCCCAGCTGAAGGGGATTGTGACAAAGCTGTACAGCCGCCAGGGCTTCCACCTCCAGCTGCAGGCTGACGGCACCATCGATGGCACCAAGGAGGAGGACAATGGTTACAGTGAGTGCACACTTTCTCTGCACTTTCTCTGCACTCTGCCATTCAAGATTTACCTTCATATACAATGTATTCAGCTCTTCAGATAAAGAGTTGTGTCCGTGTCTTGAAATATTACTATATTGAACCATATACATATTTTCCAAACCCCGCATTGGCTTACATTTGACTGAATAAAAAAAACAAGAATAGTGACAAGTGCACATGAAAACCAAAGATGTAATTTTTTTTCTGTCAGTGATGCTTTTTCTTGAAGGGGAAGGACATATAAAGGTAAAATCTTGAGCGTATCAAACCCATTTACATTAAAACAAAAAATACTTATGTAAATTAGGATTGAACTGTTCAAATACCAGCTTTAAGGAAGCATGAGTAGGCTATGACTGAACTGATAAGGTTGCAGCAGAAGTGAGAGACACTAGAAACAGCCTCTACTTTCAAACAGGTAATGGGCTTGCATGGCTCATTAAAGTACTTTGATGGTCTATGTTTACAACACTAAGCGGATTTAGCGCCTCTGTTTTCTCTCCTGACAAAATTCAATCGAGCTCACCAGTCTTTGTACTGTTCACGCTGGCTTCTCGATCTATGACACCTCTTACATAACTGCATCACTCAATACACTTACTGAAAAGAAAATTAAAGACCATGTTAAAACAGGAAAAAGACGAAGAGTGAATCTTGTTGCACTACTCCAAAAATAGCGAGGTTAGGGTGCGCTTGTCTCCATGGTGACGGAGCGCTCCTTTTTGAGGCACTGGTGTCTTATGATGGTAGGAGAGGACCTACTCAAAGATGCACACACAAGCATATGGGCTTGAGAAGGAGTTGGTGCTAGTTACTGCGATGCATTTACGGTAATCACATTTTTTTGCTTGGATCTTTTCAAATGGACATGCGCTGACAGTTCACAGGCCATTCTATTTAAAAATATGCAGCAGTAATCACAGTTGTAAACACTTGTTGGGACAGTATGTGCTTTGAACGCAGATTCTCGTGACCCCTGATCCCTTTTATGGTTGCAGTATCAGGAGGAGAAAGTGTCAGTGAAAGGAAGAGAGCCACAGTGTCTCATGTTCTGTCAAAGGAGAGAGATACAGCACACAGCATACATATTAGGCTTTAATATCCCCATGGTTCTGTGTATGTGTGTGTGTGTGTGTATATATATATATATATATATATATATATATATATCCATCCAAATGGTTAAACCATTGAACAAAATGTTTCAAATAAAACACACAAAAGCCTGTGCTTTGTTGTCACTTTAAATTGGGTCTGGGTCCTGGTGGGAGGACCACTCATGGCAGCTGTCCCCGAGTCCTTCTCACCCTACACCCTAATAATGTGGGTGGCTGCCCTGTCATCCCCTCCACTGTGGTTCTCAGGTGCTTCCTGCATGATTATTGAGCTCCATCACCACAAAGCTCTGTAATCCTGTGGAAATAAACGTCAACTACCGGTAGATGTGTTTGTGAGCCGTGTAGGAGCATCATGGCGAAAGAAAAGGGTAAATTCTGAATTTTGAAAGACAAGTAAACAAGAAAATACAGATAAAATGAGACTAAATTGTCTCTAGCTGTGTAAAAGTTGTGCTGTAAGTTGCATTTGTAACTTCTTGGCACTGGACCATGAAACTTCTGCACTGCACCAGCGAGCAATGTTCCAAAAAGTTGAAAAACTTTGCTGTACACTCAAAAAAGTAGTCTGCATTGTCCCTTGGCACTGTTAAAGTTACTATCAGGTCGCATACATTGAAGAGGGGCTTACATTTATTTTATAAAATGATTTAAGCTATCAAATGAGTAAGCTCCAGTATGTTAAAGGCTTGAATTCCCCTGAGAAGTAGAGCTACAAGATTTACAGCATCTCTGCAATAGTGAACAGAGAATACCATATTGTGCTGAAGCGACTGTTAGACTTTTACCAAAAACATCCTTGTCTCATTCACACATGCTTTAGTCATCCTGCGCTCTCCTTCCTCTTTTCAATTCCACAGCTTTTCTCCCCAGGGCACATGTGGATCCGGCTGGGGGTTTACACACTGTATTATTTTACACACTGTATTATTTGTGCTTGTGTTTACCTGACATGTTCATTTAGTTTCTTTATTCAAAATGAAATATCAATCCATTCAGTTCTGAGGCACATTTATCTATTGGTGAGGAGATGCTTTTAGATTCAACCCAAACTGTGTCTTTACATTTAATGAAGTGTAAAACAGCCAAATACAATGTTTATAGAATGACTGTCACATTCTTTGTGTTTCCTCAGCCGTGTTCAACCTTATCCCTGTGGGGCTGCGTGTGGTTGCCATTCAGGGAGTGCAGACGAAGCTCTACTTGGCCATGAACAGCGAAGGATACTTGTACACATCAGTAAGTATCTCCTTTTTGCACAGCTCTGCTCTAAATATTTCCTTTGGTCGTCCTGAAACAATATTTTAAGTGAGTGACAGTATTTCAGTTGTTCTGTCATCGCACACATCTAGCTTCACAGTAGCTTTATATTTCAAACATACAAGAAAGGATGGAGTGTGCTGTATCTCTTATGTTTCATTCATTTGTAGGTTTATGAATATTTTTTAGGTGAATATGTATCATTTTCAGTGGCAGGTGTAAAAGATGCACTCAAAGGACAAACACAAACACGATCACCGTCACTGGAGGAAATGAGTTGGTGCAGGTTCTTTCTGAGACGGAAACGATCGGATTATAATTACACAAAATACATAACAAATTATAGTGACAGTAATATGTAGGGAGAGGACCAGTTTAGTATCTGTCACCATTACACTCCCAGTGTAAGATTACAAATGGACTGAAACAAATTGTGCACTACAATTCTAGTGTTTTTGTTGTTGCCGTGGGTCTGGGGCTTGGGCCTTCAGTGAGGTCATACACAGTCCCACCCGAATAAATCCACCTCTTATAACCATCATATTACCATCATTATGATGCCATGGCTCTAGACACTATACATTTAGATAGAAACGTAGTTTAAACAGGCGTTGCTTTACCTTGTCCACGCTCGTTCTTCGCACGTTGTTGCGCGCGCCGCGTGTCAACGCGTTTTCAACGCGCCGATGTCCAAACTTTGAAAGTGGGGAACGAATCCGCCTGTAACAGGCTTTGCAGCGTCGGTGTCGGACGACCTCTTCTTACAATGTCTAACTTTTCTTGAAAAGTTTGTCTTGGCGTTGAAAGGCGTTATAATTATATCCTCGACCAAATCGATATCTTTTCCTCCTCCCGCCTTTGTGGGTTGAAAAAACAGCTTAGTAGTACAGGATTCACGTGTCTGTCAAATCCAGTTTCCTTGTTCAGAGTTTTTGAGGTTCCATAGGCCCGCCCACAGGACCTGCTTCTCAATATTGGTGATCCAATCAAAAATCGTGCACGTGATGCACCTGCTAGATGGCTCCTGAGCATCAGCAGCAGACGTACAAGAGCCAACTCTGAAGCTGATTGGTTGACACATCATTTTCATTTCCATTCACTTTAAGCTACAAGCATCAGCTCTGCTGAGGTCTGAAGGCCTTGGCAGATTTTAGAACCCTGGCAACACATGACGGCTGAATATGATTGGATAAAAGATCTAACTTAAAGACCAGCCCTCCACATCTCAACCTGGGGCAGAAGCAGTGCAACAAGAGGAAAGCCATGAAATGAATAGTAAAACTCTTACTCTGGGGAATAATTTTTAATTTTTAATATTTGAGGGAAAATATATATATTTTTAAATCATATTCTGATTATGTTAAGGTTAGCAGAGAAGGCCTTGCTGGTCCTGACGGGCCACCACTGGTATTGAGTCTATGTTAACCCACGTTATATTTTAGTTCACTCTTCTTTTAGGAAAAAAAAGTCAATTTAGAGTAGAATTATTTGTACTCAGAGCCTTGCAAAAGTCAGGAAAGGCCACGGCAGAGCACATTTAGTGGTATTTTTGAGCTAGATGCCCTTCCTAAAGCAAATACTGTATGTCAAACATGCAAAAGACCTGTCGTGTAATTAACCTCTGTGACTGGAATTGTGTCCTGATCCTGAATGTAGGAAATAAACTGAAAAAGAACAAAATAATGATCTAATTAAACAATATGGGTATTTCTTACAGTTGTACTATGTCTCCAGGGAGACATTTAATGCCATACATCTCCATGGAGACAAGCAGGTGGCGATCCGACCAGAGAAGTGACATCGTTCCGTAACCTTTGCAAATAATTCAGGATAGAAAAGACTGACAGTGTAATTGCCACAGCTTAGTGAGTATATGTTTTACATGTAATTATAGTTTCATAGCACAACTCACTGTTTGACAACATGTCCACAGGGGTTCCTATGGCTAAGCTCGCCTGAGGGGACTGTGCAGATATAATTGAAATACAACACTCCATCAGTGCATATTACATACGCAATAATGTAACCACCACAGCAGTCTGTCGCTCGCTCTGATTATAATGAAGGCTACTCGGCTCGCTGTAATTAAGCGCATTAAATAAGCCTCAAGATTAATTCAATAAAGTTAAATGTCAACAAGCCGCTTACAGCTGTTTTTAGCTGTGAATAAAGCTTAAGTTAAGATGTTGCTATTGGTTGTGAAGTGTCTGCTTTTGAATTGGTTGTTTCGATTGGGGGTAATTTGCTTTAGTAATAGAATATAATTCTTCATAATATTATTTACACATCTAAAACTTTAAGACAAACACATTCAAAGAAAAGTTTTGGTTGAATTGTTACATCTTGGCATTGTACTCACAGTTAACTGTTGTTGTGACTCATTTAGGCAGGAAATGAACAGTTTGTCCTCAAAGTTGATGTGTTAGAACTGCAAAAAGTGTTGAGTTTTACTAATTTCAGATGTGTGGTGTCACATTTCAAAAGACAACAGTTGTTGGAAAGAGAGGAGGATGATTTTACACTCATTTCAGAATGTGTGTAGAATGCTTTTCAAACGTATAGTACTCTCTGATAGCCAAATATGTGTTGGTATTTCTTGGTGTGAATAGTTTGAGAACCACTGGCCACTATTGTGTATCCAGGCTGAAAAGTTGTCACTGTCTTAAAGAATATCACTTTTATTTCAGTTACTTTGATTAGGTAATGCAGGGTACATGATGTTATATGTGCTGTATGTTCTGAGATGATGGAGCAGGAGGCAATATAAAAGAAGAAAAGCTGTGACTGTGGGAGAATTTAGCTGTGAATATATTCAGCGTCGCCGTCATGGTAAAAAACACTTTAATTACATCATGTTCTTTACTATAGATTTCACTTCGATTGTGCCTGTAACATCAGCTACTTCCACAGTGTGTTAAATTCACCAAGCTTTAACAATACTTTACTCTGTTTATTACATTTGCATAACTTTGTAGATGATGTAAAATTCAACGAGCCTTTCACATGATGCTTCTTCAGCCTCAGTATTGTTGAAAATACCACACATGGATGGGAGATGGACCTGAGATTGAGAATGGATTATTGTTGATAGTGGAAAGGCTTTCTTGTGCTGCAGAATAGATGGCACTTTCCGGAGAAAACTTAATGAAACCATTTTGAACCCATGATCACTTGAAAGTCAGGGCTACATTCTTTACACTCAACTTTTTGTCCCAGAGTTAATTGGATGTGGCCAAACGCCCTTTGTGAAAATATTGAGAACCACAGTGGTGTTCTGCAAAGTACTGCAAACAAGTGTGTGTCATTGTCCGGGCCCCTTTGACTCCGCTCCTTTTAAACGCACCAGTCGCTTTACCAGCTTTTATCCGTTTAGACTCACAATGCCTTCGGTAAATAACTGGCGCTGCGGCGTCTGCCTCCACTGGGCTGTGTCATTAACTAGTCCAACGTGCATCGGTGCTTCATTGTTGACACAATGTGGGTGTGTCTATTTGTGTTTGCGATTTGTCAGGCTGTTCAAAAGCAATGCAGTCCCCACCAAGTGAACAAAAGCCACCCAGATGTGCACCGGAGGAAATCAAGTTTGGGAAGAGTTGAAGTATTGACCTCTTGTTTAAGGATCATGGCTGAAAATAGAACTGGACGGATGACTTTGTCGTAATTGCTGTCGTTTCAGCTTCCTTTTAGCATTGATTCGACTCATCTGGGAAAATGCAGCCGACATGTTTTTTTAATAGAGGATGCTCGATCCATTAGTGTCTCTACGCCTACCACTGAATAGTAAACGTGATTAGTAATTACTCCCCAGGAAGCAGCACAAAAGCATCATAATTGATTGTGGTTTGACATGGATCCTTTATGTTTCACTGTTATTGATACTGGGAGACAGTAAACATGTTACATTTGCGGGCATTGAATATTCTTTGTAATGGTAGAGTTCATCATACTGTACAAAGATGTCAGGGAGCTGGGATTTTCTTTTGTTAAACAAATGACTTATTTTTCTTTGCTCAAAAAACACCATCAAATCCACAAAGAATACAAAAGATCATATTAGTCTGCATGTGTGTGTACAGGATTAAAGCTTATTATTTTTTATTTTTTTTATATAGGTATAGTACTTTAGTGCAAATATGTGATCTGTTTAAATACTTTTTTTTACAGTAGGCCTACTACAAATACTAGTACAATGGCTTATTGAACGCCTGTACCACTTACAGCGTGTTAGAGCTGTTTGTTACTTACCTAGAGGAGTCACTGTTTTATTTAAACACTTCTATGGTAAGATCAAGGCCTTGGCATAGCATATCCAAAATAATATTCCTCGTCTTCGTAATGTTAACAAATGCTTTGATGAGCTCCAGCACCAAACTGTCAGGACAAATCCTGAAAGCTACAAAAATATACCCAGCACAACAGCACACACCAACACCACATCAAAGACTGTTTCTGCTCTTGACAGTCTTAAAATATAATGCTGTCATTTTTATTAAGAAACGGGTTTGCAAGTAAAAGTCATATTCCAAACAGAAACAGGAGAAGAGTGTAGTGTTATCCTTTGACAAATGCATTTTCATAGTTTATTCTTTTGTCATCATCACCTCTTTTGTCCTCAGTGTCCTCCATGAACACGTACAACTACAGCCGGTGGCGGTAAATGCACCTTATAAGATGTTGCCATTAAAAGTAACACAACAGCAGTCTTGGTTGTTTAGACTGTGGTCTTTAATCAGAAGATATTCTTTGTTTCTGTGACTAAGCTGGTATGTTTTGCTGCTTTTTCTGTGAGTATTATTATTATTTTGAATAAACCTTAGCATCCTTATTTTTCTGTGGCAGGATGTTGCCAGGGTTGTAGCCGTGTTGCTATGAGTGTGAGTCTGCTGGGGCGAAAGTGAATGATCAAAAACACTTGTGTGGCGCAGGATCAGCTCTGGAGCAGTGAACAAAAGACAGCAATAACACAAACTACCCACATCCAAAACTGCAGCAGAGCGCATATTCAAGTGTTGAGGAAAATGTGCAGGACAAAGTCATTGTTGAGACAAATTGGAAGAATGCGCTCTTAGTATTATCCACAGATTCAAAAATGTACATTTACAAGCTTTGACCCATTTTGCAATTGTTTTCTCTCATCGCTTATTCAAACTTGTATTTTGAGTGAATCATGCAGGTTTGTGTAAACTCAATGACCTGCATTTGAGGCTTGAGTGAACTGGAAATAGGGCTATACAAAGACTGTTGTATAGAATGTTGCATTGCATTCTTTTCTAAAATAAAACAATAACATCCACTGCTTGTGATGGTGGAGAACCAATACTGTGCTTCACAAAGAAAGACGCAACATTAAAAACTGTAATTCATGAATATTGTGGTTTATAACTAAATACCAGATGAAAGAATAATATGTCTTCTTTAGAAAATGAAATGTGACATCCACATGGTGAAGATGCTCTCCAGCTAAACTAAAGCCACACAGCATGGAAGATATTTCACCCACTTTACCTCTGACCATGAAGGCTATTTACCATATGCATGTAGTTGACTTCTTTCTAAATTGCCACACACACAAGGGCGTATTCAAAACCACAGACAGACACATCACGCCGACACATGGCTTCTTTTAACTATCTATTAACTATCTTTTAACATTAATTTCTGTGTAACCATTAAAGCTATCAACGATATATTCCTGTAAGTATTTGGTCTATTTCACAATAAAAGTCACATGACGAAAGCAGGCGCCACTACTGTCCCTCAGCCTGGCTCAGGGGGAAATTGTCTTCCGATTAAAGTGGATTTTTAGACTCTCCGCACTAGCAGCCCCACAAATTGGGCAAACACACACACACACACACACACACAGACACACACACACACACACACACACACACAATGAGCCACCTAACTACTCTCTGGCGCACACACAGGTTCTCACCCGGGGGAAATAAACCACCGCTACTCTCTTGTAGTATTAATGGGCAAATCCTATATAGGCTCCTGATCCTAAACCAAACAAAGTGCTGGAAAGAACCTCAGCACAGTATGGAGTCTGCAAAATGAACTGCAAACCCACACGTCTCCAAGGAGGCTCCCCACAGAGTGTTCATTAGTGAAAGTACCTCAATACAATTAAAAATAAGCAGGCAGTCACACCTTGCAGGCATTACACCAAACACATATAGACCAATTAGAGGTGCCTAAGTCTCATACCATAAAGTCAATATTGAACCAAATGCAAAGACGGGAGTCATTTCATAACTTCTAATACAGTGGACAATATTCTGGAACATAAATGATTTAGATATACATCATTAAAAGCCAGGAGTTAATCTAGCCTTATGCTTTATTTATACGTAATTATCACATATCACTGTTATCTATGTCACAAAGTAATGCAATGTTAACTCCAGAAAATGGAGAGGATTGTGATCATTTTTGGAAGTATAAAGAGTGACATTTGATATAGAAGTTGAACTCTTTTTGTGGTTTACTAAGATGCGAACCACTTACATCACGTATAATTGATGGGTCATTATGTAGCAGACTATTTCAAATTAAGACTTAAAATTGTTCAAGCCAACGATCTGAAAAATGTGTGTGTTTTGTCTCCTCAGGAACACTTCACGTCGGAGTGTAAATTCAAAGAGTCGGTGTTTGAGAACTACTATGTGACATACTCTTCCATGATCTACCGGCAGCAGCAGTCGGGCCGGGGCTGGTACCTGGGCCTCAACAAGGAAGGCGAGATCATGAAGGGAAACCACGTCAAGAAGAACAAACCAGCAGCACACTTTCTTCCCAAACCACTCAAAGGTGAGTCTCTTTAGTTGTTGTACAGTATACAGCTTTTATTAATAATTGTAGCACTGCATTTGTGAGCGATGGCTTCTCAAGAGGTGTGACTTAGGGATCATCTCAAAATGGGTTGAAGCTGAAAAGACGTAATTTTTTTCGTCTCTCTCTGGACACCCTCCCCCCCTCAAAAGACGAAAGACTGACTTCACATAAAATGTTAACGCACTGATAAAACGATAGTAGCTTGATAGACCCTGCTCACCTTTAGTCCCTGAAGATCCTTTGGTAAGTTTATCAGTAGAAGTTATGAATTCTCCAAATAATGTCACCTGTCGCGCATGTTTGTTTACTCACGGCCAGCGTGGACTGAGTAGACCCACTGAGTGGGGCGGGTGCTCCCTCGCACAGGCCACTGTGTGCCGTGCTCCCCCGTACGCACTCCCCGTGCTCCACGCCGCACCCGCCGCCTAATGTTGGCCTAATGCTCGTTGCTGAGACAGTTTTTTAGCATTTCAAAACAATTACTGCCACAACGATGTATTGAAGCTTCAAAGCAACAAAAAGACAAAATATAGGTTCAATTAGGTTCATTTGTGCCATTTGTGTCATGGACCTCTGAATATTTGAACCCAAACAAGCTGTGATAATTCACTTATGTGTAGACTGGTTTGGTCCTTAAGTAAGTGTCTTTGAAATGATAGAAGTCTGATGACAGTGTCCAAACAGGCTGTGCTCAGATTACTGATTATTCTGTGGATGTGAATGGTTACTGTTGCGAACACAGCAAAGCTAAAGCCCCAGTGACTCTTGCATTTATAATGAAATACACAATATCCTCTTCTGTCATCTCCAACTTCAGCAAGTTCCAAAAAGTACAGTCCTGAGCCATGAGGCCCAAGTCACAGATCAAAGCTAACTTTTGTTAAAAAAAATTATAAATAATTCTCATTATTGTCTCATTTTCTTCCAGCTCAAACTCAGGCAGCGTGTAGAGAGCGTATGCTCATGACATAACACGATCTCAGTTACAGCAGTGAGTGGCAAAAGCTGTTTTAGTGGCAACATGAGTGGCAACAATAGTGCACAACTTCAACTGGTATTTTCCAGGTCCACCTTTCAGTACTATTGACATTCCTTTTTTGAATCTGTTGTTTTTTTCCCTCTCTAGTCGCAATGTACAGAGAGCCATCCCTCCACGAGCTGACAGAGTTCTCGCGCTCAGGCAGCGGTACCCCCACCAAGAGCCGGAGTGCGTCTGCGGTGCTGAACGGAGGCAAGACCGTGAGCCAGCACGAGTCCACGTAGCGAGGGACCTCCTCTGGGACAGAAACCTCCAAACCTTACCTCCAGCAGAGCGGGATCCACACATTTCTCACCATTTCAAGACTAAAACAAAATCACCATTATTATTATTATTATTATTAAAGGACACTTCCATTTTGGTATTTAACGTTTCAGTTAACACAACACATAGCACATTTACCACATGCTGAATACAAAGTTACAATATTGTTTTAGCTTGAGATTTCTTTCTTGCATCACTCTTGGGGTGATATTTGCTCATAATAAAATTATTTATTTTTCTTCTGCGCTCATGCATTATTTAGACAGTGCGAGGAGTGAAGCGCTGTTGTCGGCCCATAGTGGTGCCGTGGCGGTGTTGTCCTTGTTTCTGTGAATACAAAGCCTCTATGATGTCCCTGGCGCGGTGCAGTGCTGTTGAGACTGTGTCCGGCCAGATGGTAGCTCCTCTGTGTTCTCATGCACATGCTCAGACTGGGCACATAGCATGGGAGATGATGCCTCCTCTGTCGATCCGAATTATATAGGACAGCGTGGCTCTTTCTTTTTTTTTCTAAAGATGCCACAGCTGCACCTTGATTTTTGCTAATTTTCTAAATTAGCATTGAGCCTTTTATTTCTTTGTTGTTGTTTTCTAGCCCTCGTGTTCTCTTCCCTTGCCATTGTTCAGTATTTGTTATGGTTTTTGAAAGAGGTTCCAGCAAACCAAAGACAGAATGAAGAGTGTCCCTTTAAGTCCCTGAGAATGGAGCTAGTCTAAAGGCAAAGCTGGAATTCTTTTGATGAGTGAGCAGTTTTAGGCATACACAATGGAGAATGGAGTGATTTGACATATTTTGGACTTGGCAGCGTGCTGGATCTTGTGTTTCTTCTGATATGCTTGACTAGTGGAGTATGATCTGTATGTGTCCTCATTCCCCTCTGTTTGGACTGTGTTATGATGTCTTCGTCTCTGTGCTCATCATGTTATTCGATTGCCCTCTTCTTCCAGCATTTGTCCTCTTTATAGGCCCATACCATTGCCATAGGAAGTATGGCACAACAAGTCCCTTCCCAGGATGCTTGTTCTATGTATTTGAGTAATTTATTGTGGTGACAATATTTTCTATATTCAAAAGAATACTGTGGACTTTTAGGTGGCTTAACATTTTATAGGACATGTCATATTTGTAAAAGTGAAAAAGTAAAAGAAAAAAAAACAAGAAAAAAAAACAACAACTTCCCTTTTCTTGCACAGGGCATGTACAAACACAATTGTGTACAGAGCAGTCCCCTTTTGTGGGCCCTTTTCCTCCAGCTTCATACATTTCTGGTACATGCTTTTGGAAAGCCTTCTTTACTGGGCTGCACCTCCAGAGATGGTTTACACTTTTTGGGCAAACCTATCTGTTGCATGGGAGAGAGCTGGGAATTATGGTCTAGAACTGCATGATGTAGGCTGTGTATTACCCCATGTTGGATTATGTGTCCCAAACAAACCAGGCGACATCTGAGAAAACAACATTGTCAGGCAGACGCTGTGGCTGCTTGGAGACTTCCAGTTGTTTATTTGTTGTATACACAAAAATGCACTGAATAAAATGTTTATATTAAGATATACTTTTAAAATGTGTCCTGTATTTTTTCTTCTCAACCATTATGCGCCGCAATATGCCAGCTCTGCTATAGCGTCTTTATTAATAGAGACACAGAATACATTGTGCAAATGGTCCAAGCTGTTACAGTAAACGCAGACAGCTTCTCAATGAAGCATGTTGACCGTGACATGTCCTATGAAGCTCTCCCCCACTTTGTTTGTGCGGCGGCAAAAATGTACATCGTTGTTGGCGTGTGTTCATGTGCTCCCATTACAAGAAGCTACAGGTAGAATTATTATAGGCGGCAAGAACTAAAACCATCAAAAAGAAAATCTAAATTTCAATTTAAAACTACCGATACATGCAAAGTTATTATCGTTGTGTGTATTTCATTACATTCTAGTACATTCTAGGCCATTGGCAGCGTCATTGCTCATGGCACAATAATATACCTGAATTCATTTTAATGGCTCCAAGTACAAGAAAACTTTTCAAAGGTTTTCAGACTTAAAACCAAGGAGCTGAGAAAATATTGAAGGAAAATCACATTTATCGCTAGTGCCATTTGACATGAGTATATACAATAAGATCATTTTTTGACAGCACTATGATTGTCTATAGCAGCTCCAGAGCTGCGTGTCTGCTGCCTGCCTCATTACGCCTTGGGCTGGCAGTGGCAAGTGAACTAAGATGCCTCTGTAATATGAACTGCTTCATCGTTCATGAGGTTTGACATCCCCGACTCCCTTCATTTCCTCGTGCTCATCTCTGAGACTCCAGTCGTTAGGCCTACAGCATCAGATGGGTCTCACTTCCTCCTCTGCTATATGTTTTTTTAGCTCACTAACCGACCGGGCTTCAGAACATTGATGAGACACTGTAGGCAGCTGTAGATTCACACGTCAGAGGAGAGTAATGTCCTGGTGAGTGTGGAGCAGACATGTGGATGTGTGGAGAGCGGCTGAATCAGAGCTCTGATATGTTCCTGTGAATGCTCTCACTCATTAGCCTTCACCAGCACTCACTACACTAACTGTGCCTCAGGTTCAATTGTCACACACTTCTTCTTTAAGGCAGTCCATGGATAAGGTTTTATTCACTTAAAGTCATTCATAAAATAACCATAAGAGTTTGAAGAAATGTTAAAATGCCAGAGAGATATAAGTTTGGGTTGATAAACACATCCTTCTATATAGACATGTAATTCTTCTACGTAAAGGTCTAACGCAAATAATAAATAAAGTTATGCGCACAAGAAGCAAATAATGTTTACGTGCTGTGGAGTCAGTAGGTTTCAGTGTTTTCTTGGAGAAGAAAAATCTGTGTTTTGCTTTATTTTGTAAACCTCTGCGAGATGCGTCTTGTGTGACAGGAACCAAAACTTCCTTTTCTGAAGCGACATAGCAGGTGACAAGCAGACAACAGTTTAACACTCCGACTGATGCGCAGCAGGGGCACTCGCAGGTCCACTCGCAGGTCCACCAACTGATGAAATTGACTGAAATATAGCAATTCAATTTCTGCCAACTCTCTGTGAGTTCATGTCAGTATCATCTGTCCCTCCATCCTCCCTCTTTGTGCCCCATAGGACTCACCACAACGTCTCACAGCTCTGCTTATCGGGACTACAGGAGCCTTTGGGACGGACACAAAAGAAGGGTTAGACACAAATAGCATCAACTACAAACAGACCAAAATCAGAGTGCAGTCCATCAGAACGAGGCCAGAGTGGTTCTGTTTAACTGAGCTAGAAGTGGGTCAGTGATGAGATAATGTTTTCAAATATGAGGAACTCTGAAGATGTCGTGTGATTAGAACATATTAGTAACAGAAAATACGTAACCATGTCTCACACTGTGATTGAGGTGAATATTTGAACTCACGTCGGAAATGAGTCACACGTTGACCTTAACCAATCACCCCCAGCACGACAAGACACACATCTAAAACAAAGAAAACACGTCTAATTTGAAGGTGCAAAGGGCACATCCAAAGTGTACAAGGACATATTGAAGGAAGTTGAGAAAAACACCAACATGTTCCTAACGGCAGGTGTTAGTGTATCCACAGTTAGGTTTAAGGTTAGTGTTGGGTACAATGCACCAAGAGCGCTACAGAACTGAGCTGAAAATACTGCTGCGTATACCTGCATAGATGCTTATCCTCAGTAACTATGCCAAGGAGTTCCCTCCTGACTACAGCAAAGCATTTGGTGTAGCACTCTTTTCAACAAATTTCGCATTGCTCTACGCTACCATTAATCCAATAAAGGAGAAGATTCTGTTCAATGTCTCATGATGCATAAAAGTAGCTTTTCCGTGTTCTTGTGACTTTTTCTGAGTTAAAGAGGGAATCCCAGGTGCTGTTTCACTGCAGTCGACTGGGTCAGGTGTTACATAACAAGGAGACGGGGCCAGAAAACCTGCTCCTGCTGCTGTTTTTTAATGCACTCAAGAAATAAGCCAGGCAAGGCACCTTTAATATTTATAAATCTGGAGCATCACAGTTTATGTGACCCACCAGTCTCCTGCTTGTAATCAAAATGAGGTTAAGATCACACACTGTCAATCATAAAGCTTAAAACCTATTTTGTCATCTCTTTGATTTTTGTTGGTTGACAAAGAAGTGCAGTATTATTTTCTTATAGTCACATGTGTTGGCATTTCTCTGGTTATTTATTATAACAAACACAACACTCACACATTACTGGCCATACCTGCCTGGTTAGAGTTTGAAGGGGGGCTGCGGAATCACCTAGAGCTAGAGGATATGTTGTTGTGTTCTTAGGCAAGACACTTCACCCACAAGGCCTGGTAGAGCACTTTAATTGCCTTGAAGGTGGGTGGAAAAGGGCTGTCTAACTACACAGTTATAATGATGATAATAATAATAATACTTTGCGACGAGTTGGCCACTGTCCAGGGTGTACCCCGCCTAAGGCCCAAAGTCACTGGGATAGGCTCCAGTCACCCGCGACCCCGAAAGGGAACAAGCGGTAGAAAATGAATGAATGAATAATACTTTGTGATTAAGCCTGTGACAGTGTAATATTTAAATAGGCAAACCATGAATTAAGGCATACAAAACACTTACTAGCAATAAAAACACACTGACTTGACATTTTAGTCGGGGCACATGTCAAATCAAATCAAATCAAATCAATTTATTTTTGTAAGGCCCAAAATCACAACAACAGTTGCCTCTGAGGGCCACAGGGAGAAATGAATCAACAATGTCTGTGGTGGCGATGAAGTCAGACAATGTCTGTGGTGGCGATGAAGTCAGACAATGTCTGTGGTGGCGAGGGACGATGTCCCAGGGTCCTCTGTCCTTAGACTCTCCTTCTCGGCCAGGAAAAACTACAAAAAAAACCTCTTTGGGAAAAAAGCGTAGAAACCTGGAGGAGTTCCAGTGAAGGAGAGATCCGACTCTCACAGACGGACAGACGGACACAAGGAGACTGGAGCTGGACCCATGTTCAAAGGCCATGCTAATGTTTCATGTTTAGGAAAACTCACAAACTGAGATCAGAGCCAAGACAAAGAGAGGCCCATCTTACAACAATGAACTCAATCTGATGATGAGATTGTGTTATCACAAAACTATCAAAACCACAATAATCCAAATGTAATGTGTCTATTGAGCACAGCTGTTCACACTCTAAGTATGTATTATAATCCATAGTGACCGAGTGACATTCAAACACAAATGACATAATTATATATGATTGCCAGATAAAAAGCAAAAACATGAAATGTGCAGTGTGCAAAAGTATTCAAGTATTCAGTACTGAGTCAGTACTTTCTCTGTGATTACAGCTGCAAGTCCTTTGGGCTGTGTCTCTACCAGCTTAACACACCTACAGACTGACATTTTGGCCCATTTTTCATTGCAAAACAGCTCAAGCTCAGTCAGATTTGATGGAGAGTGATTGTGAACAGCAGTTTTCCAATCCTGCCACAGATTCTCAATAGGATTTAAGTCTAGACATTGACTGAGCCATTCTAACCCATCAACATGTTTTGTTTTAACCATTCCATTGTAGCTCTGGCTCTACGTTTAGGGTCATTTTCCTGCTGAAGGTGAACCTCCGCCCCGGTCTCAAGTCTTTTGCAGATGCCAAAACTTTCTATTCCAAGATTGCCCAGTGTTTGGGTCCATCCATTTTTCACCACACCGGTAGGTTACGACAGGTTTGTCTGACAGCAACTGGTGCACTCAGGTAAAAGAAGCCAAATACTTTTGCACACGGTACTTTTCAGTTTTTTTTTAATCTACATGTCATCTATATTTTTCCTTCCTCTTCACAATTGTCGTTGTGTGTTGCTCTTTCACAAAGAATGCATTTTATTTAATCAACTTCTCTGCTGTGAAAATGCAAATGCAAAATGAAATGGGGCTGGAAAAATGAAAACCTTCTGTGCGATGATGTCACTGTGATGCAATTATTGTGGGTGGAGGAAATCCCACCACGGTATGACATATTGCTCTAAATCTGTGACTTCTTATTAGCATGTTAGTCAGTCTTTGCATTTATTAGCCCAAAGTACTGTCTGCCAGCCTCAGCGGGGGTTAGCAACAGGAAGATACTTGCACCACCCACTGTTCATCAGCATCATGTATGTATAATGGCAAAAAATATAGATTGCACATAAACAGAACACCATTGTATGTTTTGTTAGTAATTCCATCATTAAAAATAATTGGTTTTGAACACAAAATGGACTATGCAAAGTTCACCCTGAAAAGCTTTAAACCAGACGAACTGACCCAGTGCTGAAGCCTGGACTTTCTCAGGCTGCTGTTTATTGGGCTGTTCATACAACAAACATAAATAAGTGTGTTTATTAAAGTAAAGTACATTGGATAATGATTATTCATGTTTGTATCAGTTTGTATTGTGATTTTAATCCCTATTTTCCTGTTTGTGTTAAGAAATTTTAAACTTGTCTTGCCTTGACATATTCTTCTTCTTCTTTTGTGTCTTTATATAATCAAACAAAAAACATATATAACATAATGGCATTCACTAGTCTGGACTGTCCGGACATGGTCAGACTCTTTGGCCTTAGAGCCGAAGTATTTGCAATATTTGGGAGAATTAGGTCAGTGAGGAGCACTAAATAATCAATGCGTTTTTAGCTGAAAGGAAACGAGAGAGGCCCTCATCAAAGGAAGCTGCTCACATGGACGGGACAAGAGACAGTTCAGTTTAGACCCATGCAAAGACAACCGTCCACAAGGCGGGACAACTGAAAAGTGGTGAATTTCAAGTGTTCAAGGGTTTTGTGGTACAAGAAGTACACACAACGCACTGGTTTCCATGGTTATGGAGGAGATGCGAATTTGAGGGTGTCCGTGCCGATGGGAGGGCGGCAGCTGGTTGCCATGGAGACGGGGGAGTTGTGGCTTCGGAGGTGTCCGTGTCGATGGGAGGCAGCTGGTTGGTTAAACAGCAGCAGATGGATCTTTGCAGGTTTCCAAGAACAGTTAGGCACATGATCCATCCTGACACACGTGAGACATCGTCCCATCATCGTTAGCCATTGTGTACGCTACACCCGCAGACACCCGGAGGGGGAGCACGTGGGGTGTGACACGATTATAGCCTTTTATGTGGAAGCGTCAGCACACAACCCAGAACCAAATCGCTAAAGCAGATTTATGCAATACTGTGATGTATGTAAGAGACAGGAGCGTTTGATATACGAGACAAAGCCACATTCCTTATTTTCCCTAGATGCCCTTTTTGTTCAGTTACCGAGGAGACCGTAATTAAAGTCCACCACCATGGCACTGTTTCCAATTAGAGCTTGGCCCACAACCAGTAACACCAACTGGTATCTGAGCCTTATTCTTCTGGATCACAGACAGAAGAGCTGTTTGGACCGATCCAGAAAAGCATGGTCCTCCTGAGACTGAAGCCGTCTGCAGATACACGGATACAGAGGAGGACAATGGAGTGTTCCAGGAGTGTTACAGTGGAAATGGGACGGCCTATGATAAGTAGGCTCTCTTTGGATGGGGCCACTTGGAGCATCTCCAGCAGATAAGTGCACAGCTGTCAGACTGTGAATGAGCCTGATAGGAGCTACTTAGAAGGCCCTTTCTGCTTCAGAAAATGTAACCAATGTCACAGCTTAATCCGGGTTGCCAGTGCCTTTACCTGCATTAAGGTTTGGTTATTGTCAGGTTACAGACCCTGGCTCATTGACAGCTCAGAAGCACTGACAGTCAGTACCTGGAGCCATAAGCGTTCGCTGCAGGTGCTGGGTTTTTACATCAGAAAATCACTTTTTCGAGCTTATTCTGCCTTCTTATTGGATAATCGGCTTGAGAAATGAAAACATTAACATTACTTGATCATCATGTATATTGTTTTTCTAAATAAAGGGGGACTATGTAAGTCTTTTCTCCAGGGAGATGTTGTTGTTTTGACAGAATGTTCCACAAAATGGCATCAAATCTCCATGGAAACAAGCAGATGACTCCAAGAAACCAAGTACCAAGTAATACACCTGTTTTTATTGGTATTACTAATAAAAAAAATAATGAAGAAAATTAAAGTTGTGTAATTTTAGCATTTCTTTTTACCTCCTCTTCTTTTTAATTGCCTAAGACCCCAAACACTGAGCACAATCTCCCAGACAGTTCAACACTGCAACCGTGGCACTGTTCTTTCCCATCATACATCTCATCCATCATGGCCCTCATGTAAAGCAGAGGGAACAGGAGCAACAGCAGTATTAGGTCCATTAGAATATTTCATTTCCTGTGGCAGGTCAAATGAAAATGTATTGCCCTTATTAATAATGTGCACGGCGGGTCCAAAAACAGCAGCGTGATGACAGAGATGGAGGAGGCTGGCTGTATTAGGCTGAACATCTCTCCATAGTCCCTGAGCTCAAATTTATTCCTCCTGAGCCGCATGAATATGTAACAGGCAAAAGCTGGTCCCCTAAACTGAACATGTGTATTTGTGTAGTCCATGTACTATAACTAGCGTTAAACAACACAAGTCATTTTCTCTGTGCCGCGCTATGTGTTTCCCATACAGTCATAAATCAAATGTTGTAATGCCCACTGCAGGATTTATTTAGCATCAGTCACAATACATCAGATTGAAGCAGAATCAATCATGTAATAAGCACAACAATATTGATTTGTTTTATTGATAAGCCTTTAACTGACAACGGATAGGCAATTATTAAATCATGAAACAGCATTATATGGCTGGAATAGTATTTATCTGCAATAATTAAAAAGTGAATTGAAAATGTTCTTGTTAAAATCAATATCTTCAGAAAATAAAAATAAATGAGAAAGGTACACCTAGTCATTTTTGTGGAAGAATAAACTTTGTCTTGCAGGTCAAAAAGCACAATGGCAATTGAAAGTGAAACATCTGATTTGAAATGAAAGTGAAAGCAATATTAAGCATTAGTCAGGAAAGGAAATAACTTATTTCTTGAGATACAGCTAATTTGTGAACTCAAAGAAACTTTGGACTCTGGTTGCAGACAGGATGCCACAGTAGAGGAAACATGACCCTCTAAAACAGCTAAAACAGCTGGAGTGAGCAGTGAACACCTAGAACATGATCTCTGAGCTCAGTCAGATTATAACTATGAGTGCTGATCAGGCTGAGGTGTGAGCATGCACAGCATTATGGGAAATCTGGCTTTACATAAAGTTGCACTTGTAAGTACTGTAACTTTTCTAGTGAAGGGTCTTTCTGCTTGTCTACATGCTATTGCTCTGCCTGGAGTGTTCTACGGTTGACATGAAACTCTTCATTCATTTACAATTACAATTACAGGTGTTTTCACCAAACACACATTCTTGTGAGTGCTCTCCACTCCACAGATCTGACCTAAAGCCCGGTGTTGTCACCAGAAGTTACATAGAGCACATTTAAATGTGGGCATCATGGTAACTGCTTTGTGTTGGGTTATATTTGTTGTCAACAAGAGTTCTTTTTAGTTTTCTCTGCACAAACATATGGTCTGTGTCAGTGTCTTGCACTCGCACATGAGTCACTTTTGGAGAGAAAATCCAAGTGTCCCTCAGCTCTTCCATTTATGCATCGTGACAGAATGCTGTGCGTACAGTAGGTGGTGTCTTTAGAATGCACATGTATTTGTGTGCATGTGTCTGTCTGTCAGGGCAGTCCCTACTGCACTAATGGTTTAATAGCCCCCCCCCGGTGAGCCCCTACAGCCCCCTGGAGAGGGGCACACTCTGAGTCAGAGAGCACAAAGGCACAGCCCTGTCTCTGGAGACACATTTTTGTGACACGGGCCACTGCTGAGCTGACGGCTGTTGGCCTCATGGTGATTACCTCCCCAGGGGGTCCACATTGTGGGCCCTGAGACCCACAAATTCACCTTTACATACCCTCCTGGAGCGTCGCGCCAGGGGGTCCCAGCACACCAATGTCCATTAGTGCTGCAGAGTGGAGCAGCCTGAATCAGAGCAGAACAGACCTTCACTGGCTTTTCATAGGGATAAGTTACAGGTTTATTCAGCATTTCCTTATCATTCATAAAGTGTGTCAATACCTGCTGTGTATAAGTGCAGGCCATTTATTAACCTATCAATCTGTTTCTCTCCCTAAACATGGGCTCTGTTCGATCCTCATCATTCACCAGTCTGTGTATCACTCGAGCAGGACATCAGTCAGAGCACCAACACTTTGAGAGTTTAATTATGTGTTCTTTGTGGATTTGTTTTAACATTGTACAGAAATGGCTTCTTCTCTCTCCTGTTGACCTACAAACAAACATGCATGTTTGAAACAATATGTTGATGTGAGTGCAGTATGCATATCCAGTCCCACACACTCATCCCACTGCCTGAGCCCAATCCAATACATCCAGCAGGCTGTCATTCTCCACAGTCAGTCTCCATAATGTGTGATGGTAAAACTGTGCCTAAAAGTGTCCATCAACAGGCGGCACAGTGGCACTGGGGTCTTTCTCCAAGCAGCGGTCACGGAGGCAGACTGCTTGGTTCTGCTCAGTGTCAGCGTGCAGGGCCCGAGCAGAACTGAACAGAACTACGCCCACCAATAGCTGCTGCTGTCATGGAGACTGCCGCGGATTCTCTTCTCGTCTTTAAGCCTGTGGAGACAGATCTAAACACTCTATGTTCTTATATGAAGCACTTTGAATAATCAAAAAACCGTACTGTATTAATTACTGCTCTCATGAAGAGTGTACCGCATCATAAAGAGGTAGGATTTGTTTCCAACTCATATACTGTCTTTATTACACTGCTTATAGTGATTAGTGACGTTTACATGTACTTGTTTTTGGCCAGATGGCAACACACGTGAAGGGGGGAAAAACAAATACATCTAGCCTTTCTCTGGTAATAAAATACACTGCAAATAAAACCCCAAACTGAACAGAAGTGGGTTCAAGACATGTTTGATTAGAGATTATGTCCACCTCTTGTATGAAGGGCCCTTTCTGCTTTTCAAACTCTCTAGTTCACTATTGATTGTGGTTAGGCTTGACTGGCACTCGACAGTCCAATTTAAATCATCCGATCGATCCTAGAATGAGCCAGTCCCCTTAATGAAAACTCTTATCACTTTTTGAATGTTTTGGATGGGACTTTGTCATGTGTTTCATTTTTCCAAATGTCCATAGTAGAAGTGAAGGTATAGTTGTGCTAGCAGTGTGTGCTGGGTAATGAGGTGTGTCAGGTGCAGGCACATCTCTCTGGAGAGACACATGAATGCTGCTAATTGCTCTGGAGACGTACTGCACTTTGTCACTGCTCTAATTGGTTGTGAGCTGCTCTCTAGCTTAAGTTTAATTTCACCTGGCCCAAAAGTTTAGCCCTAAACTCTTTTCATTATCAGAAAGTGCCTTGCTCGGATGACAGGAAGACTATTCAGCTGCTATTTCACTGCAATTTTCTAGATCTTCCCATCTATTTAACACAAGTAGTAGTAGTAGTAGTAGTAATAATAACAATAATAATACAACTAATGATAATACTATTACTACTACTACTAATAATAATAATAATTGTTGAGTAACGGTATATTTTCTTCCAATTGTTGAAGGTTGAAGTACCATTGTAAGAACTTTATAGATTTCGAACCAAGCTAAACACATGTTCTGACACGAACATGGTGGATACAAGGTGAGTTATGCAAAAAATGAGGCCAGATTGAAGAAGTCACTGTCGCTGCTATCATTAATTCATGTCACCAGGACAACATGCACAGGAGCTGTCACTGAGGGAGAAGGAGACTTAGGTGTGGTCTGACAAACTGGGCTGAGGAAGGTGAAAAAAAAACTGAAGTGTACTTTAAAAAGTACCACCATTCATAACAAATCCATAATAATCTCAAATGCATTGTTGATTCACTGTCATCGACTCCACTAGGGGAAGAAGTACTCCATTTTGTTGCTTTAGTATAAGTACAGATCCTGGAACAAACAAAAAATAAAAAAGTAGAAGTAACATTTTTGAAGTTCCAGTTTACTTTTAACAGTAAAAAGTTTCAGTATTTCCTGCAGAATTTGAGAACCTGTTAAAGATTTAAATATTGCTATTTACTATTTTTTTAAGTGAATTTCATGTATGTATTTTGTTTGTTTGAAGCTGGAATTCGAACTCAAAAACCAAGCAGAATGTCACCATGAACATGCTAAAAGTAACTCCTCAAACACAGGAAAAGTACTTTAAACTAGTAAGAAAATGTAGTACAGGTGCCTGCTCTCAAATGTAGAAAAGTAAAAAGTACACAGTGTAAACATTACTTAAGTAAAGTACAGTACAGGGGCCGAAACATTTGACTTTTCACAACTGCTGAACTTTGACCCTGAAAAAAGAGAACTGCAAAATCAATGAGGCCAAACAGTAAATCAATGGGCCTGACCTCGGAGCCGTCTCGAACACAGGAAGAATAAAATGCATGACTTCCTCAAACCAACATTTTTTAGTCCCTGTCTCCGTGTGATTTAAACCATCCCTAACCTTGAACTTTGCTGACCTTTACCTGCTCTTAACCCCTCGTCTCTCGCTCCCAACACAACCCGTCAATGGTCAGTCTCTCTGATATTATCTTACATATTGCTTTGTATGGTGGTGTAAGCTGGTGCTGTTAAAAGTATCGCTTCATAAAAAATATCTCCCGCGGTGCCGTGTCAAGTCGACACGACATGAGCTCAAGTGATCGAGGTTGAGCTCTCAGGACAGTTGTTCTCGGCGCACTCCCGTGTCCTCGCTCACATTCACTTATATAAGTTGTGAGAGCCGGGTCTGTGGAGGCTGCAGCGTTGGATGGCTCTGAACTCTCCTCGTACAGTATGTGTCTTATTTAGAAATGAAAAAAAACAAAAAACATGTGTTGTAGTGCAGTGTGGAACTGTGCCATCAAGAGAAGAACATCTGAATCAAAGTTGAACATTTCAAAATAATTTACATGCAACAATAATTCAACAGAATAAATTACTTGATATTATTGAATTGTAACTATTGTGCAATTTACATAGATGTTGACCCTTCTTTACAATATGGTTGCTAGATAACAGTTTTGGAATTAACTCCATAGGCCATTTTTTTTTGCAATATGCAGTGACAGTTAAAAACTTAGCGTAAACTTGGCGTAAAGCTTGAATTGCATAAATGTAGTTGTAAGTGATTTGTGTATTGCATTAATGTTTTAATTTAATTTTGGCATGAACAATAAAAACTCTAACACTTGTTCCTTTTCTGACTTGTGGCTATAATCGTTTCTTTGGACCTATCTTTACACAATGGCTGTGTGCAGGGCTATAATGTGGGCTATCCTCACTTAGCCTGCTCTGTGCAGCTGCTCAGTCAGCTCTTGATGTCAGAGAGGGCAGTCCTCAAAGGAGCAGCTTATCTTCCTTTACTCCAGTCTGCTGTGCTTTAGTAAAATGTCCTGGGGTGGTGTGGCTCTTCACTGCTCACCTCCTCCACAGTGATAGCCTCATCACTTCACTGTATTCTTCCACCAGCTTCCTGCTTTAAGACCTCACAGACATGGCCACATCTGAAATAAGTGCTTTTACAGAGTGATCCAGTTAAACCCACAGCTAAGAGTATTCTCACTGGAGTCATGCTGAACAGTTCACATCTACAAAGACACAGTAATGAAAGGACCTTGTTAGTAAAGACACTGAGAGGTTGGGTAAAAAGATGCCAAGAAAAGTCACAATGGTTTAATGTTGTTGTGCCCAGCAAGAATAGATGCAGATATGAAAATTTTAGGATTTAGAGGTACTGCTTACCAACAACAATCATGTCTTGCAGAGAGACTTGTTTTCACATAACATCACTGCTTGTGAGAAAGGGTACAGTTCATATCAAAAAAGGGCACTCACTTGGTTATAAAAGTACATTAAAAACACACACACCAAGTCAGGTTTTTGGTGTTGAAGACATTGTTAAAACATTTTTTTTTTTATTTGTTGTTGTTGTTTCATGTGGAAAGGCCCAAATGAACCATATTCAACGGATCTGCAATCTGACATTTAACCAGTGAATTGATCATTTAACTATGTCCTGTCTCAGCTCAGTTTTTATCTACAGAGCTTGTAGAATGTTGTGATGTCTCATGAATACATTGTTTATGCATATTAATGCATTGTTGCATATTAATGCATTGTTTATGCATAAACAATCAAATTTTAAAATGTGATTTCAAAATTTCAAGAAACGTTTTTCATTTTGATTTGTTTGTGCAAGAAATACAGTGAGGATTTGTTCCTGTCCCTGGAAACTGGCATCAAACACATTCACTCCCATTCTGTCAGTACAAACGTAATCGGCCCATACACAGAAATCACCTGTGCACTTTCATCTAAGAACAACT
Source organism: Eucyclogobius newberryi (assembly GCF_026437365.1). Classification (NCBI taxonomy): domain Eukaryota; kingdom Metazoa; phylum Chordata; class Actinopteri; order Gobiiformes; family Gobiidae; genus Eucyclogobius; species Eucyclogobius newberryi. Next base: position 18,845,138 of record NW_027315735.1, on the reverse strand, counting down.
GGAAAAAACAAAACAGCTATAAATACATCAAGGGGATCCACGAGTTAAGATTGCATGCTCTGACAGACTTCTCCATGGCTCAAGTTGGGAAGGTTGGATTTGGTGTACAATGTTGCCACCTGCAGGACAAAGAACAAAACAACAGGCAAACAAAAAGAACAATAAAGGGATTTAGTGAGAGAATTACACACATCTACACTTGCAATACAATATCTATAAATATATTTATAATAATATCTATATAATAAACAAATAATACAACATCTTCTTCAATTTTTTTAATTTCACATTTAACCTTACTTAGTGTAATTTCCTTGTTGTACATACACTAAGGTACAGACATCACCACACAACAACCAGCCATAGACAATATGATCTGGAAACGTAAAGTTAACACAGTTTAACAGACGAGACTTAGAATTTGTATGAATCAAAGACCAGTGGTTCTCAAACTTTTCACACAAAGTACCACTTATATAATATCTGGCTTTGAGAGTACAAACTGATCCAAACCAAGACTATTAGGTCTAAATTAGATCTAATTCAATAAATCTTTATTTTAGACCCCAGACGTTCATATAAAACAATTAAAAATGCACATAAGACAAACAAACACAGTAGAATAGAATTTCACTGTCCATAAAAGCAGTTCCTCCAGAGTTCTGTCCAGGTGCCACCAAAAAACGGTTCTTTCTGTGAGTCCTCAAGGCACATGATCTAACATGAGACTAATTATACATAATCTCCTTCTAGATAATGATTTATCCAAAATGATACATTTCACCATTAAAACAAAATAATGGTCAAACTGCAGAGAGCCCTAAGTACTAACAAAGACAACCTGTACCACCAGTGGTACACCTACCACAGTTTGAGAAACACTGTCCCAGACACTATAAGCTCTGGTCTTATGAGCCGAGTAATAATACATTAAATGAACACAGAACCTCTCATTTGAAGAGCTTGCACACAAGCAATTATAAGAGTAGCTCTGATTACCAAATGATCTGGACTCTGTGTGTGTTTGAGCCCAGGAGCTCAGGACGTCCCTCAGTCGGACACTTACCCCCCACTGACCAAGAGCCCCCCACAGAGCGATGTCTCGCCACTGTCCACATTTAAGAGGCTTGCTCCACTCTGGCCTCTGTGGCTGAACACTTATACCTCCATGTGATCTAGCAACCAAACAACCCGATTAGACTCGGACCAGTGGGCCTACAAATACATCAGAGGATAATTTTGAATGCATTTTGAACTAAACTATTTAAAGAAGTAAACTGTGATCAAGAGCTGACATTTTATCCACTGTAAACTGCAATATTGATCTAAAGAGATTAAAAACTGATCCATCGACTTTTTCTGCTCACCAAACCTCTTGCATTTCCCTTTTGTTAACAATGTTTTACTTCTGGAAAAATGACAACTCAACATTTATTGTATGAGGAAAGAAAATATGGTGTTAAGCACTGACACCTCAGAACAACACAGGATTACTCAACATTTTGAATCAATCAAAACACAACTCAGTGTAAGGCAGTGATGAGGGAGAACCAATATAACAGGATTAAAATACAAGTCGAATTTGCACTGTTATGCTTCCTTTATGGTCTAAAATAAATGCTTAGTTGTTACTGCACTGAGTTCCTGCAGTGATAAGAACCTTTTCATTCATGTTTCTTATCATATTTCTTGCTATCAGTTTTTCTCTGTTTTGCAATTTACACATCTTTTCAATTGTACGCACAGTGGTGAGAATATAGATACCGAATTAACTTATAATACAGTTCACATAACAAAACACACCACAAAAGAAAACTTTCACAGTCCTTTGTCATCGATGTTCAAAACTTCAGAGAATAAACGGAGTGGGAATGTGCAGATCAAATGCGACGCTCTGAGTAGAAACATTTTGAGTCCTGCTGATGAACTCGCTGTGAATTCCTGACGAACATGCATTATAAAACAATGGAAACGGAAACCCACTTGCTCAGACTTGAAAAGGCCATTGCAGTTACAAAGGGAGCACATTATAAGGATTATTCTATGGCGTCTCTGTCCAGATGTGGTGGATGTGGTGGATGTGCACGGTGCGTTTGGAGGAAGGAGCACAGCATGAGCACTTTCATGTCTCACTGTGTCTGCGTCTGTGACCCGACATTTCATCAGCTGTGCCCTCAACACTCACCACACTCACCCCAGTGCAGCTGCTGTGCAGGGCTCAATGTGGGGGGCGCCCTCTACTGGCTATGGATGGAAACGTGCACACAGGACACTAGCTGGTAAGATGTCAAGTTCAAAGATACAGGCTTTGTAATGTCACCATTGGTGTAGTAATTATTAGGCTATTCATCACTAATACAATTCATACATCCCTGCACTATTTTAATAACTGTAGAAAATCCATATGTGGGATAAGCTTTTAAAATGTAACGAAAACACATTGTTGAAAGTGCATTGTAGTCATTTGGATCTATGATAATGTCATTTTATGGGATAAATCAAATGCTTAAAATCTTAGCAGGGCCATTGTGCTTCTCTGCTCACCAGACTCATCCTTAATTACATAATGAGATGAATTAATTGATTCTATTAATCCAGGTGGCCATCTGTTGGCTGTGCCCAGTCCAGACAGGGTTTTGAAAGACAATCCTCCCACACGGAGCAGATTTGACTGGGTTGTCTAACAAACAACAACAACAACAACAACAACAACAACATCTGATATGTCGAAATGAAATATTGATTGCATTTATTTTGTACGTAATAGTTGGTTCACGTACAGCATGACATGTTGAAAAAGTTGACATGGGATAATTTGTATTTGCTGAATATAATGCTAATATGAACAAGCTTGGCTTGAAGCAGCTGGTTTCTATCCCATAATTCCCTGCCATTTACTGTAAGAGTCTCAAGGCCTAATGTAAAAATTATCAAAATTCTTGCCTTTTCTTGCTCATACATCAGAACAAAACTCTTGTAATTCACACTTCAGGTGAAAGAACTGCATACTTTACTATACTCTTACTTACACATGTTGTTTACTCTAACCTTCATCTTCATCAGTTTTAGTATCCTACACATTGAAATAGTGGCAAAGCCCTCAGTGGTAAGTGTGGTGATTCACATGGCTTGGCCTTAATAGCAGTTATTTGGTGCGGCGGTGTGCCAGAACCACTCTGCTGTGTGTCCTAATGATAGCAGTGCACAGAGGAAGGATTAGTGGGATTTGGGTGTAAATATAACACACTTTGTGTTTATTCACTGCACAAGAGTGTCACGGGGATGATGCAGCCACAGCATGTTATGGATCTGACATTAAAGCCATAAAATTGTGCTTTTGAACTAGGTAGTTGGAGTAGTCGTAATGGGAGAAAATACAGCTTGTATTCTTGAATTTAATTTAGTGTGCTATATGGCTATTTATATATTAGGATTATTAGCAAATTAAGTCATCAAGTATTATTTGGGTTGCCAAGTTTCATGAGATTATAAAATATGTTGGGGTTGCTGTTCATTATATGGATCTAAAATTTTAAGATGTGAAGAATCTGCCTGTCCTGTTGTTTTACTTGAAAGTCAGTGTGATGTACAAAGAAGAACATTTCAAATAACATATACCTTTTCTACATATGTATAGCATATATTGTATCATTTTCAGTTTGTAATATTACAAAAGTACCATTGTGGTTGTGACGTGTGTGTGCCACATACCTTGTGTGGTCTGACTTGGTTCAATGTTGTAATAGTCATCTCCTTCTCTCTTCCTGATGATGAACTAAAATGACAAGCTTTTTTTCATATGCAAACAAATGTGATTGTTGACATAAGATGAACAAACTTGTCAGTGCTTTGCGTTCATTATAATAAAATAGTGTAGGCCTATTTGATCACCAGCAGAGGGCGATGTGGAGCTTGTTTGTGAGCGTCTTAATGAGCCGTGTCCTCAACTGGCAGTCCCTTTTTACTCCAGTCCAATTCTCAATTCTGTGTATTATGCTATCAAGCTGTTTGCTGTGGACTTTGAGTTTGGTGCGTTGTGAACGCTGTGACTCAGTTCAGACTCTCGGCTCTTTTCTGCATCGGGCCACAGACAATGTGATGCAAACCAAACCCAACCAAAAGTGGTGATTTGGTGGATTATGTTGTCACATTTGCAGCTCTGCGTCTCTCTGATAGCGTTTGCATGTGACTGCTATTTCACTCAGCTCCCAATCCCAAATGTGTGTGTGCTGCTGCTGCTTCTGAGCTTTTCTCTTCCGCTAAATAAATCCCTCTTCTTTTTTTTTGAGTCGTAATGAGCGTCAGGCCCATGAAAGTGTAAAAAGGACAGAGAATAGAGACGTGGCGAGATGAGATGGGAGAGATCAAGATGAGTGCACGGAGGCTTGATAGTTTGTGCCAGATCTATGGCGAAGCAGGCAAGGGTTCTGAGCCCATGTTTCTTCTATGCTGTTTATAACTCCAGACCTTAATAGGGATCCGCGCCTGGACCTATGATCACGTTCCAGTCCAAAGCGTCACTTGCCCATCGTTTTATTCTGTTGAGAGAGGAAAAACACAGCGAGATAGAAAGAGTTTTTGTGTGTGTGTGTGTGTGTGTGTGTGTGTGTGTGAGAGAGAGAGAGAGAGAGAGAGAGAGAGAGAGAGAGAGAGAGAGAGAGAGAGAGAGAGAGAGAGAGAGTCAAAAACACTATCATATATCTTGTCTTTTCATTGCTAGGGCAGCAGCAACTGTGCGAAGGCCTAGATTTATCCAATCAGAGCCTCTCTCTGTGCGCACTTCAAATAACCACCCTCTGACTCACTCTGACCACACTGCAACACGACCAAAGAAATGCTTATTATTTTATGTGCTGTGATCTCCGGGCACATGTAAATTAAAAAGCTCCGCGTGAAAGTGAAAGTGCGCTTGGCAGGTTAATACTGCCGGACCCACGCGTCTCAAATAAGGACATCATATTTAGTCTGAACCAGCTGCTCGTATCATCACCCCGCGCTTTGCACGAGGCTAATTTCAATTTCAATTCAAGATGCATTTTGATTTAGTAAACCTTTTTAATCTACTTTTTCCTGGCGAGTGCACCAGATCAAAGGGAGAGCGGACTCCATCACATCACGCCAGAAATAACCTCATATCTGCTCCATTACTGAAAAAACATTAGCCAGATTAGGCTACAACAGAATGTGCCCTTCTCCAGATGCTTTATCAAGCAGATAATTAACTGATGTTTACTTTGCAGTCCGTGGTCAGCAGAGTGCGTGGAATTTCAATATTCAAACTATACGGTTTGTACAAAAATAGGACGTTTTGTTGGAAAATTTTAAATACATTTTTCAATACGTGTTAATAGTGCAAAACACAAATATATATTTGAGTGTCGAATGTAGCTGTAAAATGCAGACCCATTTTGGATTACAAGGTCACACACATCAAAAGTGAGAGAAGACCTTCAGGCAACTTAATCTCAGCAGTGATTTATAGGATTGGTACGTGCACCATGTGAATGAGAATGAGGATTCACGGAATACGAGGGAGGAAGATTTGAATGTGACACTGCATAACTACTTCTCAAGTCCATTCAACACAAAGGTCTGAGTCAAACGGAATCATGGATTACATTAGTTCTTTGTCTTGAGTCCAGAAGATCTCACGGACACAGATTTTAGATCACGAAGATTTCAAATAATGAAGTTGATTTATTGTGTAAATTCACCGCAAAAATAAATAAATGTATAAAAAGAAGAGGAACACTAAACCGTAAAAAAGCCTTAATTGAGCACAATCACACATGGCATAAGTAAAACCAAATGACATTTACATATTTCACAGAATTTTGCAGCATTCACAAAAAACAATCCTGTGCTTAAAATTATGCATTTGACATAGAAATACACAATTTAGAAATAAACACATTAAAATAAATAAATAAAGAATGCCAATCGTTTTCTAAATCCAAACCAAACAATTAAATCATAATTATCCTCTCTAGATCATTATCTCCTTTATCATTTTTTCATTATATATTTTAAAATGATTATTATTATCTTGATGTGCATTCATTCATTTCAATTCACATTAAAGTTGTTCTTGCTTGAAGCTGAGAAACTTATTTTGCTTCTGTGAGTTTTTCAAAGAGACAACACAAACATCTTGCCAATTGAAGCCCATAAACAACGTCTAAATATTTGAGGCTGATGAAATATTAAGATTTGTATTTCACGTGGCTGAATAAACATTGCAATTGCTGGTTGAGAGACGTGGTATTTTCAGTCCATCTGTTTCATTGCTTCAGTTTGACAGTGACGACAGGTTGTAAATTGTGCTTTTAGGACACTAGCTGAGGGCCACATAAAACCTGACCTGCATGGGGCTCCGAGCGGCCCCTGCTCCGGATGCTTTCATACAAATGTAGCATAAAATCATTCTTAAAGTCCATTTTGTTCTTATTAGTAATGTGATAATGATGAATAGAATTTATCATTAAAAAAGGTTTAAAATATTCACATTCAGATAAAGGTTTATTGCCATTTTCAGTGAATAAAAACAAGATTCACAAACTAGGAACTTTCTTCGGTGATAAGGTGCAACATGAAACTAAAAATATATAATTAAGGCATGAATAACACATTGGATAAACTAAATACCATACAAATAAACTTATACTAAATACTTTGAATGAATTTATATGTATAAAAAAAGTAAATGTAATGTTTTTGCTCTTATTCCGCTGAACGCTTGGCTGTGTTCTCTCACTCACCTCTGGTCCCAGAAGTAAAATGTCATTAATTTAGACCTTTTGAAAATGAAAGCCTAATTGGGAGTAACCGATGATCACAACAATGTTGCCGTCAAATATATATAGAATTGATGATAATAAGGCAAATTATATGTATAATTGTTTTCAGTTTGTGTAGATTCATATGCATATATATGTGTGTTAAGGGAATGGAGGTAACACCTTTGAACTTGTTATAAATTTGACAAACATGATGTAAATCTAACAGAAATGTGTTAAAACATGTATTTAACTGTATTAGTTGAGTTTTAATTAATGTGAAATGTTTGAAAAATCATTTACTTGTTAATATTTATTTTTAATCAGCTCATTTTGCAACATTTCTGTTTAACTTTAATTTTGGATATCTTCAAAACAACATTCACAATGTTTTGATGTATTGCCCACCTTTACCAGTATAAAGTAATACTTCACTTGCATGTGTGTTCAATAGTGAACTATGACAACACAATGCACCTTAATTATTTATTAATGTGGCATTTCTTTTGACGTATTTCTGCCACTGATACAACCTGATAATTTTGACATTTTTATGTTTCAGTGACTATTTAATCTGTAAAAAAACTGCACGCATCAAACATCTCTGACTCCCTTCGTGCCATAATTTACAATATAATTGAGTGTTTTTGCCCGTGCATTAGCCTAGGATCACAGGCCCCTGAGGTTCAGACATTTCTTTCTCTCACAACACATCAAATAGAGCCAGTTAACCAACAGAGTTCCTGTCGAGTTCCTCTACGCAAGAAGAAAATTGGGGCTGCATAAATATAGATTTTAATCACTGCCCACTATTTGTCTTTCTTCTGCACTCCAGCTTTTGATGTTGCCATATTTTCCGGCTAAAAATATGAGTAACATCTTAATCAGGCTATGACAAGGGGGATTTGACATGTGACTGTTTTATGTAATTGTCGTTTGACTTGAGAGAGAAAAAATAACAAAAATAATACAATTCTTATTAACATTGCAAATTATACTTAGGCAGGTGGTTTGTTCAACACCTTTTTCATCAGTTGAGCAGAATAACTCTTCCTGGAGTGCGTCTACAGACCAAATGATTGTATACTTTATTATAAATCTAAATCGTGAGATATTTGCCCCACTAAAGACTTATTTTCTTTGTAAATCGTGAGTTTCTTGCTGCTGCTGCTACTGCTGCTGCTGCTGCTGCTGCAACAGGAAAGACTAATAACGCAGAGGCAGGATGTGTGGGTGATTGACTTTTCTTACGGAGCCAGGGTCGGGACAAAGGCTCAAAAGGGGGTCCAAGTGGGAAAAGCCCAAAAATGTGGCCGGCCAGCTCCCCGTGTCCTTTTGTGAGCGCCACCACATTTCTTGAATTGTCACTGACTCCTCGGCTCCGTCCCTGCACATCCGTCACAGTGCTGTCCTATTTATTTTTGCTGTTGTCCGCCTTCCTCTGTCTCTTTTGTTTTTGTTTCTATCCCTCATTGTGGGGCGTTTAAGCAGAGGGTTTATACAGGCAGTTGAATGGTGTTGATGAAGCACACACTCAATGGACAGCATCTGACCCAGCTGACCAAAAGGCCCTTTATGGGCCCGCCTTTTCTTTGTTGTTTTGTTTTTGTTTGTCTATGAGAAGAAGGGCCGAAAAGAGCACTTCATTGGGTAGGAGGTTACCGACGTGCTTCTGTTTAAGGCACTGGGGGTTTCATTAAGCAAGTCAAACAAGGCAATAAATAATAACTTATGACCTTTGAAGAGATTTTCATGAGATATATCAAACTGTTCCTCATGTTAAAATCATTCTGATCATTATTTCTGGTACATATATGTTTCCTCACTTAAGAAGTCAGATTTGTAAGGATGAAAGTGCATGTTGTATCACAAGTATTGTCGTTGTCACATCTGGTGTTTTCATTTTAAAAAACAACTTTATAATACAACATTGTCACTTATGACACAAACTTAATTACAAAGGCTTAGTTTAGTTTATTTTCCATTTGCCAGGGGCCATGTACAAGAACATTTAGAGAAGGTGCTTTGCCGCAGATTTAGAAACAGATTTAGGAACAGATTTAGGACAATTTAGAACTTTGCCAAAGAACTTGCATCTCAGACACTCCAAAATAGTGCTAAGACTGTTCAAGTAAAATAATTTGAATAGAATGATTTCCATTGAGATAGAAAGTAAATGTACATATCACACAAGTTAGTTTAATTAATAGTGGATATATCTTTGTAGTTGGCATCTGTTTGTATCTGGCTTGATTCAGAACCCTCTCTCCTCCCCTCAGTCAGTAATCTTTCACACCTGCATACACTGCTTGCCTGCCTTTCAAATAAAGCTGTTGGGTTTTATGTAGCTCAAATGCTGGGACAAACAGTGGGACTTTTTTAAATTAAAGATTAAGTCTGAGTGGGACCTCCCATTCCGACCTACATTTCATTGCTGGGTAAATTTGCGTGACCGGTCCAGGGACAGGGGCTTTTGCCGACTTTGCCCCGTTCAGTGGCCTCTGGGAATTCTCCAGCCACAGCAGTCTCCACAGTCCCCTGGAACACTGAGGCACTTCCTGTAATCATCCCCACATGTGGCACACGTCATTAAGGTCGCACTTTAAGCAGGTCTACCTTGCTCCAGGCCAAAGGGGAACTTTCTTTATGAAGGAGGTGGGACAAGGAGGGGGTCCCCGGATAGTGGGAGGTGTGGGCTAATGAACCACTGTTTGAATTATACCACCTACAGAGGTTTTGACATGCTGAGGTAGCGCCAGCAGCCTTAAAGCTCTGCAATGGCTTACCATAGCCTGTGTCACTACTGAGGAGAGTGGTCATGTAGGAGTGTTGGGGGCCAAAGTTCAAGCCCCAGAAAGCTGTAAATCCCACAAGGGGACCGGCCTGGAGGTCATCCAGTCGTGGCGATTAGAGCAGAAATCTACAAGTGGCGAGAGAATTGAGGATGGCAGAAAATGTCTTATCATTTGGAGTCTTAAGAACAGACACTGTTGTTTTCCAAGAAGCCACTTTGACAAGATGTGCTTTTAATGATAGTGAGATGATGGGATGTCTGTAAACAAATATGAGTTACAAACAACATATTTGCATGGAGCAAGTGCTAAATCAGATCTGAGTGTTTACTCATGCAGGAGTGTCAGATCTAGGTTGGCATTTTCTGTCCAAACACATTACACAAAGCACTCTATGGTACTGATCCGGAATGACAGCTGGCTGCTCTGTCCCATCTGTAGCATATGTTCAAGTGACAACTTCTTCTAGGCATTGAAAATAGTCTCCAAGACATTACAAGACAAGACAATATTTACAGCGTGAGTGCTTCATTATTGTGTTGTTGTTGAATCCAATACAAGGGTTTCCGAAGTGGTGCTAATTTAGCCATTGTATTGTTATAGTATTATCACAATCATCACAATATTTCCCCAAAAGAATGTTTCGCTCAATCATACAACTGGATTCTGAAAATTGTCTATGCTAGCCACAATCTTTGTAAATAAGGTACTTTTATAGAGACTGAAAACTAGTTTTCTATTGATTTTCAAACAATGCCCTGGATTAGATAACCTAAAAAGTTAGAATTTCCCCCCCAAAAAATAAAAAATAGCAAACATTTTAATCCATGCAACTAACACACCTCCTCCAGAATCAGGATTTGCCTTTGCTAATTCCAGATGTATCACGAGATAGGCATTTTAGATGTTCACAGTTACCACTTTAATTACTTAATGAATGCATACTTGAGAACTGCATGTGCAGATTTGTAGCAAAGTACATAATTATGTTAATAGAATGTATGAAATAGTGTTAAGAACCACACTAAGTCACAACCCTCAATGGTGGCTATCAGCCTGATATAACCACCAGTAGTGTGATTGGTAATTCTGTGAAATGTCTTAAAATAACTTCTAAGTTCACCACTACACAACAGATGCTTCTGACACTGGCAACTTGTATTATTTAGGCTTTTATTTATTCAGTTTCAAACAAACATATACACTTATGGTTACTACTGTTCTAGAACTATTCAAAATACAATGCAATTTAGTTTTTTTACAATTACATGTACATGTTTTTCAATAAGCTACTGATTTCTTAATATTTTATACCAAATCTTAACAAAATACATTTTATTGTTCCTTTATTCTCCTGTAGAACCTCTAGATGCTTTCAAAACTGTATTATATAATAACCTTGTAGTCAATAATGTTGTTATACATATAGCTGTAGCTTAACATGTAAATGTGCTGCAGCTTTAAAAGAAAAGTAGCTGTTTGGCTAAACTTTGTCCATTTATTTTGAACGTAAACAATCCACAAAGCAGTACAAACACTTTGAGGTTTCCCCACAATGAATGTCTGAACGGCTCTCACAATGGCAGTAAATTCCTGATCCCCTTTAGGAAGCTTTTGCACTCCAGCTCACTTTGATTGGCTGACCCCATCACCCCCAGACAAGTTAACTATGTCCTCCACTCAGCCCATGTCCGCGCCGGGACCAGACACTTAAAACGATCCCGACGCATGAGAGGCGTAGCCATCACCTCCCTGCATTCACCAAAACGCCCTTAAATGAGGAGAAGTCAAAGAGGAGAAATTCTAATCACTCTCCTCCTCTTTTTTTCCACATCGCTACAAAGGACAGAGCATTTGAAGCCGGGCCAAAGGCAAAGGAGGCTCTGTCGAGTATTGTTGGATGATCTCCACTAGGAGGAAGGCAGGGACTGAAAAGAGTGCTGCTGTCTTGTTAGTTGTGTTTGTAATGAACAACTTTCACTAGCCAGTTGGTCAATGGGAATCACAGTGTTCCTCTTACAAATTCACATTGATGATGGCTGGCACAGAACTCCCCGCTCACTTGCCTTTAAACAAATAATGAATGGATTAATACTAATATGATGATAAACAATTCATTTTTATCTGTTGTGTTTGACTCATATTGGCCACTGGAGACAGCGAGTGTTATCTTTCATGTAGCCGCTTAAAAGGGATCCAGATCGGGGGTGCACAGGGGCTAAGAGTACCGCCTACATTGGGTAATTTCTTTATATGACCGGCGCCTTCATCACACCCTTTCTCAAACACAAAAACAGAAAGAGAAAAGTTTGTTAGTCCCTTGTTTCGTTTGTTTTGTGTGCTTTTGTCCACGTGCTCTTTCTACTTTTATCCTAATCCCAGCCATGCATGAGCGATCAGTTGTGTCCTGTTGTTTCACTGTTCTGCTAGTTTTCAGACGGTAGGGTTTCTCCTTTGTTCCTTTCCTTTAGCGAACACAGAGAAAAGGTGAGGACTAGGAACGGATAATGAAATCTCTTCTGTGGACTTAGGTCTTTGTAACCCTCATCAGGATTTTTTAGATATGGTCCTGACAGTAATTATGGAGGATTGTTGGAGCAATCTCTTGTTTCTGCCTTTGCCTGATGAGTTGGAGGAAAAGGCAGCATCAAAGCTCATAACTCAAGTCCAGAAATCATTTTGTTTTCTTCCCATATTCGCAATTTAGAATTAGCAAAGTAGATCCTGTTTTGGAAGGAGAGGATGCAATGATTGTGATTTTATGAAAGCTTTTTTCCAAATACTGCGACATAATGTCAATCATCCTGGTGCAATTTTTTCTGTCCATATAACAGCTGTAAATAAGAGTGATCTTTTTATTAAGAGTATGAGTTTTTATTATTAGAGTTTTTTCAAAAGAGTTTTTTTATCTGTTATCTGTTTCTTTATTATTATACTTCAGTGCCTAATCTGTTTCTGTACCTAATCTGTGTTGCAACATTGGAATTTTCCCATTGTGGGACAATTTTTCTTTTAAAAAGTAAAAATTAAACTAAATGGTAGAATAGATGCATATTTAAATTTTTGTATTCGGGCCTTTTGTCCACACAGGAATGTTAGCAAAATTTCAGAACCGTGAAAATAGATCTATACTCAATATATGTAATATTTTGTAGTATTTTGTAAATTCCCTTTAAATAATCCGTGAGGGAACCTATACACATTATTATCCCACATAGGGGAAATTTGGCAAGTCAGCACACATCATGCAACACATAATGCAACTTATTCATTATTTATATCTTCTTACAAATACATATACGTGTCCCCTTTGCTATATTTACTTTTATTTCACATTGACCATACTAAGGTATAAGGGGCTGAACCAAAGTTCTTAATTGCTCCAAGAATGTTCGCCTCTCTTCCACATTTCTTCACTCTTTGGTGCAGGACAGGCCCATGTGGAGATGTTTGCTGAGGTACTGATTATTAGCATGGTTGTTTCACAGTGCTCTCCAAAAGGGTTCAGTGGAGACAGTGGCTGAGGCCCGTTCAAAGGGGCAGTCCTTGTCACAGGCCCATCTCTAATCTCTGTGGTTGTCTGGCCTAATTAAAAGTCTTGTGGGTACGTAGGCTACCCGGGCCTCCACTCCGCAGGAAATTATGATCGCAAACGTCTTCCTGTCGAGTCTCGCACTTGAAACTACAAAGTGATGCGAGCCGCCATTACCTGAATGGGCTGGAATCAGAGCAGACAAGCGAATCATCCCAGCTCTTAGTCTATCAGAGGCGTGCACAAGTGGCCATTGTTGACGCCAAAAACGGGATTAAGGAGGGTCTTCAAGGGAATTGATTTTCATGTGAGAACAATAGTGGGCCACAGAACATTGGAGCCTGGGCCTGAATCACACAGCAAAGGAGCTTTATATAAAGGGGTGCGCCGCAAGCACTGAGATTAAAGCAATCAGGTTCTTTACCCCCACCCTTTTGGGAAAGGTCCTCTCCCCCTCCCTGCCCTCTTGTCTGACCAGAACTGTCAGTTCAGCCCCAATAATGACCATGGAGGAGAGATGCTCTGAAAAAAAAACAAAAAAAACAAAGGGTGTTAATTTTTCCATACACACACTATAGTTAAAAGTTAGACAACCCTATGGCAGCGCACAGGCTCTGGGAGCATATTCTTGAGTCTGAGTCCAACGTCTGGAGTAGTGGTTGTTTGGCAGGGACCAGCGCTAGAGCGAACATGACCTGTCACTGAGTAGGGATCAGGGGTTATGGATGAAAGGCACCGCCGCCTTGTCCTCTGTCTTTGGCTGACTGCGTGCAGCTGTGGGCACCATTGTGGGTCGGCTCATTTGCATGCGTTTGGCAGGAGCTGCGGGAGGCGATTGGGCCAAGAGGAGCGGTTCTGTTTTAAAAAGGATGCAAAAGGGCGGGTAAGTAAACACCCAGAGCAGGCAGATACATAGCCATACATTATGTTCACTACAGTACACAAACTGCAGCGGCCAAGAGAGAGAAAAGATTGTTATTCCTCTGTCAACATGTCCGGATAAACAGTAGAATGGCCATGTGAACCTGATGTCATAAAGACATAGTGAGCGGCTGATGGAGTTTTGGCTCGTAGAAAAAGGGTGTGTTCTTGCCGAACCAAAGACAGGTTTATTGGGCCTGATGAGTGCTAAGCTCCTGAGCCTGGCCACAATGGAGCCTGTGATCTTCCTTTGTGGCTCATTGGGAAGCACTGGTGCGCTCGACGGCCCCCGTCCCGTCATTAGACAGATTGTGAACAGGCTGCACAGGGCCCAGCCAGGGATGACGAAGCCACCAGCCACTTCATTAGGGACATTATGAAGAGAACCCACGCTTTCTTCTTTCTGCCTGTGTCCAGAATTCACAGGTTTGTTTAATCATGTAATTCTCCTCAAGTGCCCCAAGGAGGTGCAGTCCAGCACGGGCCTGGAAGACCCGCAACAACTTGGAGGGATGAATCACATTCATCTTTTGGAATATCTGCAAAATAATGGAATATGATATTGGACAGCTTTTATTTATGTTTCCGTGTCATTTTTCAAGTACCTCTTTGAAGTGCTCCTGTTATTGTTAGGAGATGTCTGCTGCTGAAGCTTTGATTTGAATCGGCAGAGGTGAAGGGTTAGCGTCCAGAGGGTTAGCATCCTAACTTGTGCTGTGGAATTGGCTGACCTCTAATCCCAAGGGTTGGTCATGGAGACTCTGGATCCCGCCCTCCTTTTGATGCCTGCTCTTTCATAATGGTTAATTAGCTTGGGTGGCTAAACGTTTAGCCTGAGTGTGAAAGAGTTGGCAAGAGCATCTGTGTCAAAGACATTGCCCACTCTTCTGTGTGTCACCAGGTCTTTTGAAACAATGGGCTATTGGATGACTTGTTTGCATAAGGGGAATCCAGTGGCCTATTTTTGTGCATATTGGTTTAGAACAGAGATTGATTGACATTTCACTCGTTTACCATCAACAATATATCTTTGTACTGTGAAACAATGGACTGAATTGATGATTAAAAATAAAATGTATTCTTTTTTTTGTCAGGACTTAATTTCTTAATTTAGAAGACAACCACCATATGTGTTCTAATCAAACTGGAAGCAGTTATTTCACAATAACACTAAAAATGATAGCTACTCTAAACTTGTGTCCTTTAATCTTCAATTGCTTCTCAAACTTCCCAGATTGTTTTGCCTCATGGCCTTGCAGCCTTCACTGACTTTCAACATTACAGTGACAAAAAGCCACAAGAAAGCTACATGCAAAGTATTGCATCTTTCATGGATGAGAATGCCATGTTCTACTGTTATTAGAAGAAAAAAAGCATTAAAAAAGGATTACTGGAAAACAACCCCACATAGTGACTGTTTTCACTTTTTAACACTATTAAATTATAAAAACTATGATTTGAAAACATAATTGAATAATATCCGTCAACCCACTGTGATAAATTATAGTGAGTTATTATTCTCAGAAAAAAATTGTTATAGTAGAAAAAAAACCTAAAAAACAATAGTGTTTTATTCATTTCTGTCATGAAATATGACATTTTAAAAAATCAATCCTGCAGTAATTGGTGATGGCACACAGCAAATGGACATATATGACTCATATTTAAATTCTGTTTACATTAAAGAGGACATAATATTTAAAAATCGACCTGTAACATGTTTATGTTATAAAAGTTTTCTACTATGTTATAATTATGTTCACTTTAATTTACTCTCAGAGTGATTTATGCATGTGTGAGTAATCCTTATGCTCCTGCAATCAAGAAGTCATTGATCAGAACATTCCAGTTTTCCCTTACTCCCACTGGTCTGTACGTTCTTCGTTCTCTTACTTACATGCACTTTTGTTCATTTATTATGTAGTTTTAGAACAATATACTGCAGTTAAAATATAAAAAAATTATCCTTATAACAAAAACATAGAGTATGTTGTCATATTAGGCTCAGGTTTTACCTTTTCTTGCCAAATCATCTTTAGCCTAAGGCAACCTTCCATCACTTGCCTGTGGAAAAAAAGATCAGATAGACTTAGTTGATGTTTTTCCGTGAAGAGCAATAACCTGTTGTAGACATTGCAGAGATATTGATGCACTATTCCCAAACCAAAACATATAAAATCCTCCAGTAAAAGTAGTCCAAACGAAGCCCGGGTCCCCGGGTGATCACAGCTCCTGACAGTGGAGCTTTGTAAATCACACTGTAAAAAGCAGCAACTCCATCCCACTCAATGTATTATGTATTTGGGCATCAGAACTCTGGACTTGGACTCAGTAAATGGATATCTTTGTATCTTTGAGTATACTCCTTGCAGCAGGGAAAAGATGTCCATCACAAAAAAATGGATGACACAAATAGGTCCAATGATTGACATTATAATTGAAAAAAATAAATAAATAATCCCATTTGGACAAATTTGGAATAAACGGGAATATTTTTCTATTTTTTTTTTTGTTTTGTATTATTTATTCTCTCAGGTCTCTGGTTCTGTTTCTGGACAGGAAAAAAAAGAAAGAAGAAAGAACCAAAACCAGTACAAGACAAGTATTGTAGCTGCACAAAGATTATACACACATTAGGATTCAAACTTGCTCTAAAAAGTGAACCTTCCCTTTGCCATATACTACTTCATGTGTGAGTGTTTTTTTCCATAGCACTGGACAACTGTTGTGTTTTTCAGCTCGGCCGCCTGCTGATTAAAAGGATCAATCCTTTCTCCAGTGCCGCATGAAAACTGGCATCAGGGCCCTTTGACGCCCCCACCAACCCCCTTCCAATATGTCGTCTTTTCTCTTATAGACTTTTCACCTGACGCAAACATGACCAAAATATATTCAGCCAATTATATATTACAGAAATCCTGGAAACAAGTATGTTAACATTTATTTTGAAAACTATTTCCACTTGCGAATCAAAGTAATACTGATTCTGGTCAAAACCAATGTTTCTACCTGTCATTACATTACTTGCATTTGCAGTTACAAAGGCGTTAATTATGTAGCAGATTTTATTTACCTTTTGCCATATCTTCTAAATACAAAAAACAATATATACAAAAAAATAGTTAAAAAAATAAAACACTTGCCTGCAAATCATACAAAGAGAAATCAGAGTTGTTTGTTTAGAAATCCAGGTGTGGTAATCTGAGTTCTCATGTTCTGTTTCTTCTGTATACATACTTATTGAAATCAACTTATGTTCTGATTTCTGGTGATTGGACAGCATGAACAAGGGCCAGAAAGTATAACAAAAACAACAGAGACAGAAGTTGATGTGTTATAAATGTGCGTTAAATGTTATTTCAAAGAAGCTACTGAGTTTGCCACTTTGAGCTTGGATCTATGTGAAAGATCTAGATGAAAAAGGCACGCTACTGCTCTCGCGGGCTCTGGAGTTACGTGAACTTTCAGTGTGTTATGTGCTATGCTGTTTTCTATAAAAGCAAGTACAACCGTAAAATGAAACCCTAAAAACAATGATTTAAGTGTAAATGTGCTTTTAAGCCGTGATATGCTCAATACTTTATTTATGTATTTTTATGAGATTTTTTCCCCCTCAAATTTCAAGAAGAAAGACAGAAATAAAGAAAGAAAGAGAGAGATAGAGAGATAGATAACACATCTAAATAAAAGGAAATTAAGGCACACAAAGCCCAAAATTAAAGTCCCAATTGGTTAAAAAAAATCATTTTTCAATTTAAAGCCAAACAAATTCTGTCCGAGGGAGATTGATTGTCATCTTTAGCCTCTCCCATTTTCTAACTATTGCTCAAACAGTTGATCCAATTACCCTTTCCAGCCTTGTGGTGGTCTATAACTTTGTTTCAATTCAATTTCAAATCAATTCAATTAATTTTTGTAAGGCCCAAAATCACAACAACAGTTGCCTCTGACGGCCACAGTGAGAAATGAATCAACAATGTCTGTGGTGGCGATGAAGTCAGACAATGTCTGTGGTGGCGAGGGACGATGTCCCAGCGTCCTCTGTCCTTAGAGCCTCCTTCTCGGCCAGGAAAAACTACAAAAAACCTCCTTGGGAAAAAGTAGAAACTTGGAGGAGTTCCAGTGAAGGAGAGATCTGACTCTCACAGACGGACAGACGGACACGAGGGAGACTGGAGCTGGACCCACTCTTCAGGCAGATGAGGGACCGACTGAGGCGAACTGGACCCACTCTTCAGGCAGATGAGGGACCGACTGAGGCGAACTGGAGCCACTCTTCAGGCAGATGAGGGACCGACTGAGGCGAGCTGGACCCACTCTTCAGGCAGATGAGGGACCGACTGAGGCGAACTGGACCCACTCTTCAGGCAGATGAGGGACCGTCTGAGTCGAGCTGGACCCACTCTTCAGGCAGATGAGGGACCGTCTGAGTCGAGCTGGAGCCACTCTTCAGGCAGATGAGGGACCGTCTGAGTCGAGCTGGACCCACTCTTCAGGCAGATGAGGGACCGACTGAGGCGAACTGGACCCACTCTTCAGGCAGATGAGGGACCGTCTGAGTCGAGCTGGAGCCACTCTTCAGGCAGATGAGGGACCGTCTGAGTCGAGCTGGAGCCACTCTTCAGGCAGATGAGGGACCGTCTGAGTCGAGCTGGACCCACTCTTCAGGCAGATGAGGGACCGTCTGAGTCGAGCTGGATCCACTCTTCAGGCAGATGAGGGACCGTCTTAGTAGGGCTGGACCCACTCTTCAGGCAGATGAGGGACCGTCCGAGGCGAGCTGGACCCACTCGTCAGGCAGATGAGGGACCATCCATACGGGGAAGGGACCACTTCACCAGGAGAGGGGCATCTGGGTCCACAGGTCCTCAGGAGTGAGTGGTGTCTTTTGACAACTCTTTGGTCTTGCCCATGGTAATAGTTGGATTCTGACTGATTTGAGGGTGGACAGGTGTCTTTGAGCAGCCAACAAGCTCAAAAAGGTGCTATTAATTTAGATGAATAAGTGGAGTTGAGGTGGACTTTTTAAAGGCAGACTAACAGGTCTATGAGAGCCAGAATTCTGCTGAATTTCTTGCCAGAATTCTTGGCCGGTGTTGACATACTTTGCAGCAATAACATACAAATAAATTATTTAAAAATCATACAATGAGATTTCCAGATTTTTTTTAGATTCTGTCTCTCACAGCGGAAATGCACCTACGATGAACATTTCAGACCCCTCCATAATTTCTAAGTGGGAGCAGAGTGTTCAAATACTTTCTTTCCTCACAGTGCATGTATTCAACTAATTGGCCCCAAGGCCCCAAGCCTTGGCCAGCCACCTAGAGAGGTACACAAGCGATAATGAAGACATACGAATAAACCAGATAGCACCACTCAACCTGCAAAAGTGTATGCTCAATGGCAGGGTAATAACAGCAGAGCAGACGCACCAAGGCTGGAAACTGAAAGGTACTGGAAAAGCATATGGGAAAAGGAGACATCACATAACAGTGATGCACAGTGGTTTGTGGATCTGAGTGAGGACCACAGCAACCTCCCCAGTTACAGTCACAGTGGCAGACAGTAAAGAAAGAGTCTCAGGTAAGAAAAAACTGAAAAGCACTGAACTCTGACATCAGAATCAGAATCAGTATCAGAAAAGGTTTATTTCCTTTGCCAATGAGCAGAATTTACAAACATAAGATCTTGCTTTGGCATCATAAAACAATGAACAATAATACAACATTAGAGTCTAGGATAAAAAATCTAAATAAGCTATAAGATAAAAAATAAAAAATAAATAAAAAGAGGCTTACTACATACTAGAGGACTGGGTGGGCATCACTGGCACTGCCTAAAAACTGGTTAAGGTCCTTTCTGGAAGACACAAAGTACTTTGTTGAAATTGGTAGCTGTGTCTCAGACTACATGACCCTGACCTGTGGTGTGCCACAAGGGTCAGTCCTGGGTCCCCTTCTGTTCAACCTCTACATGCTGCCGTTAGGTCAGCTGATACGCAGTGAAAATGTGTCCTATCACAATTATGCAGACGACACTCAGATCTATGTTTCACTGTCGGCAGGTGACTATGGACCAGTGGATTCACTGCATCCAACAGATCAGTTTGTGGATGCAAAACAACTTTCTGAAATAGTCGTCTTTGGCCCACAGAAACAAAGAGAAAGTGTTAGCGGTCACCTCCAGAGTCTCGCTCTAAAACCTACAAATCAAGTTAGAAATCTGGGGGTAATAATGGACTCAGACTTGAACTTTAACAGCCACATCAAATCAACAACATCAGCAGCTTTTTACCATCTAAAAAACATTGCCAAAATCAAAAATATAGTGTCAAAACTAGATTTGGAAAGATTTATCTATGCGTTTGTCTCCAGTAGATTAGACTACTGTAACGGCCTGCTCACTGGCCTCTCCAAACGAGTTGTAAAACAGCTGCAGTACATCCAGAACGCTGCTGCTCGGGTCCTGACTAGAACCAGGAAGTACCATCACATTAATCCTGTTCTCAGGTCTCTGCACTGGCTCCTGTGGCTCAGAGAATAGACTTTAAAGCAGCTCTGCTTGTGTACAAGTCTCTCTATGGCCTAGCACCAAAGTACATCTTGGATATGTTAGTGCCATATGAACCATCTCGGACTCTGAGGACCTCAAGGACCGGCCTCTTGCTGGTGCCAGAGTCAGGACTAAACATGGGGAATCTGCGTTTCAGTTTTATGCAGCTAAAATCTGGAACAGTCTTCCTGAAGATGTGAGACAGGCTTCTACTCTGACAATGCTCAAATCTAAACTAAAAAAAAGTTTTGTTTAGCTGTGCGTATGACTGAAAGGATTTTTCTTTGCACTCTTCTCTTTTATGTCTTAAACTGTTTTGTGATTTAATTAGTTTAGACAATCAGTTGGACTGATTTAAAAGGGAGTTGCCCGCTGTGGCTAGGTGTTTTTAATTTGATTAATTTTATTGTATTTCTGTTTCTGTAATTTCTTTGTGATTTTAATGCATTTTTCCTGCTGTGTGAAGCACTTGGAATTGCCTTGTGTATGAAATGTGCTACAAATAAACTTGCCTTGCCTATGTACACAAAGGCCCTGCACGCTTTTAGCCAAAAAAAGGGCTAATTCTGCAGCAGATGCTAAAAAAACTGGAACTATATCCGTAGTAGTTGTGGTTCTGACGGATAAGAGCTCTTCACGGGTATAAGAGCACGCTGACAAACATTTTACGAACAAAAACAGGCAAAACAAAGCGCACCGAAACGCCAAGGCAGCCTTCAGCAGCGCCATCTTGGACAATCCAACAAGTGACATGTCACGCCTACTAGCTAAAGAGACTCACAGCACTACGTTGGGGCCTGGTAGCACAAATGAACCAGTTGCTAAAAGATGGGACTCACTCTGAAAGGCTAGACGAAAGGTGTACGATCCTGATCCTGAGGGATCCCTCCAAGGATACAGTCCCATCCAATTAACCTATCTCTCGACAACATGGAAGCTCATGTCAGGCATCATCATGGCTAAGATAAGTGGGCACATCAATACATGAGCAAAGCACAGAAGAGCATCGGCAAAAACCACAGAGGAACCAAACACCAACTCCTGCCGTGCAGACATACTTGCGCCTGGGTCTGTTTGGGTTTTTGGACTGTCTCTTTTCCTGTATTTTGGACTTTCTTTTTAAACTACTTGTATAATGCAGCCACCTCAGGGAGGGGCAGGAGAAGGGAGGGTTTGCCGACTTAGACAGTGGCTTCTGTCTATGCCTTTAACTCCTAGCACCGTATTAAAACTCCTTAGCATTATTTACTAATCTATTTATTTGTGTAGATAAATTGTTTTGGTTGTGTGTTTAAATTTTGAGGTCTTCTTTATGATTCTTTTATATCTGTGTAATGTGTGATTTCCCTCTGGATCAATAAAGTATTTATTTATCTTTCTAGTTAACTCCTAGTTGGCCAAAAAGTAGCACAAGACTGCAGAAGCCAACAAACTAATAATGTGCACAGCCTGGATTGATTTCAAGAAAGCACATGGCTCAATGCCACACATGGACCACTGAATTCTTGGAGATGCACAACCATAATGCATGAGGTTGCATGACAGGGCCCTGGGCAACTGCCCACCTTGCCCAAACCGCCACTGCGCTAGAGGAAAGTGCAGATGTGAAAGAAAAGCTTGAAAAAAAACTGTACATCGCATCAAAGAAAAACCTCTTTGAAGTGCTCAAAACAGCAGTTCAATTCTCTAATGAAAACCTGGACATATAGTGTACATGTCTTACTAGCCAAGCTTTGTGACTTCACTGAAATTGATATTAGGGATCTATGGAACAAGGAGCATAAGGACAATCAACGAAAAACTACAGCATCCCACATTCCAATACCAACAAGTCAAACAATCAGTGCTGTAACTGTGGTGTAAAAAATCCCTATGAAGTGGATATGAGTCTTTTAGATACATTTTTCAGGCCGGTGGGATTTCAATGTAACATTTTGCAAATCTTTCCCCAGTTTTTGGTAGTGTAAATCAGTGTATAATATTATTTCCTGGTTGGAGATGAGCAGCAGATGTGAAATAAGAGGAGGTAATTCCATAATTGTTACCTAGCAACCATACTGTAAACAAGGGTCAAAATCAATATTTCAAAATTTCAAAATGTTCATAGTTGTGTGTAAACTGACTGCATTTTTGAGTGTCTTATTCATGACATACCGGTAGATTGAGAGATTTTGGTTTAGAGCTCAGCACTACTACTTTTCTTTTCAACAAAATTGACTACGGTAATATAAAACTTCACAGACTATCCCACCAAACAATGTAATGAATAGAAAAAACATGAGAACTTCTCATATCCACTTTAAGACTATGTATGATAATACATACGTACTTCAAGAATTTGACAAAACATCACCTGACAGAACCACTAACTCTAAAAAGACTCAGAGCATAGTCTGTTATGCAGATGATGTTCTAGACCAGGGGTGGGCAATTATTTTCCTCCGAGGGCCATATATTGAATCCAGGCAAGTAGCGGAGGGCCGGCCCGCAATCATTGGTGTGAATTTTTTTAATTAGTTTTCAATATCAAATAAAATATAACTTTTCTCTCAAATATAGGCTATTTAATCTATTATTTAATTAATTTCACATCATCTTTATTAAGGATACAAGTGCAGACAGATGCCTAAGGGCAATTTTTTTTTTTTTTTTTTTTATATTACTTGGCATGTTTGGCCCACCCCTGGAATCTAGACCAACCAACCCATGATTGAACACCCATTGCTCTTTTGGGTTGCACTGTGGCATGAAATAAATACAATAAATCTTTTATGGGGGGAAAAAACCCTTTTCAGCAATAGCATGTCTCTATAGCTTAAAAAATATTTTCTCTATTGGATTGAATGGGAGCACAACCTCAAACCACGGACGGTGACTGTGCCATAACAGGATTTATAATAGATATAATTTTAGGATTATGTTATAATCTCAGGAAGAACGATTAGTTCTGACCAGAAGACATTCAATCCTATCAAATCACCCTAAATAATGTTGATAAACTTTTCCTCTCTCTTGCCTATAAAAGACATCAGTTCCCAACCCAACTTCCTATTGTATATTGGAAAATTTGTGTTCCTCTGACTATAAACATTGTTCCCTTGGCAAAGTAAATTAAACAGTTTGAAACAATGTTCTGAATATCATTTTTCATTTTATTATTCTGTCAATAAAATACGTTCAAAGAAAAAGCATGATTGAATAATAGTTATTTGAAATAAATGTTGAGTGATTATAAATGCAAATTATACAGTATCACTATCTGTCTGTGTTGCCTGTTCACCTGGGGAGATTAGTCATTTCTGCGGAGAGCAGACATAAAGTGAGCTTGAACACTCATTTTCTGAAGATGTCAGGTAAACCACCCAAGAGGACGGCCCTGGGAGCAAGGCTAGCTAAGCTAACAAGCCTCATCACTGCCCTGGCCTCTGAATCATCGACTGCCCATGGGCGGAGTTCCGGCCCTGGGTCTGATTCGGGCGCCGCACCGGAGGAGACCAGGAGCAGAATAGACACAGTGATCATCATCGACACAGTGATCCCTGCGGGAGATCACTGATAACATAAAGGCAGTTGATGCAAAGACTGAAAGACTGGCGCTTGCTGGTATGCTGGTCCTGAATTCAAAGACTAACGAGATGGATAACCGAGCCACGGCAGCCGAAAAGGAAATCTCTTACTTGAAAGACATGGTCTCTGCCCAGAGGGCTAAAGTGGCAAATATAACGAGCCAGGTTATCGTTTTGATGGATCAAGTGGACGACCTGGAGAATCATAGTATCATCATCAGCGGTAATCTGTGGATTGTCGGTCTTCCAGAGAACACTGAAGGAAAGAAGTGGTCAAATTCATGGAGGCTTGGATCCCGATCACCTAAAACTTTCAACAAAAGCTGAGAAAATAAAGCTTTACTATGCGCATGGCTCCTTGGCTCCTTAACCAGCACCGAACCACCATCCAAGACCTATTATACTGAAGTCTCACAACTTGATAAAGTGATGAACCGCATGTCTGGACAATGAAAAAACTGGACCAAACAAGCTCCATGTCTCATTTTTCTGCGATAGTGTCCAAGAAGCGTAAAACATTTGAATATGTGTTTCTGTATTCCGCAAAACTGGAGGAGGCATCTTTTGCAGACATGCTGCCAGATCCCTGAAAAATATGACATTCTTCCCCTTATTTCCTTTTCTGGAATGGGACCTGGACTGTATTAGAGACAGGTGAGTATTTGTCCATGATGGGGGGGGGGGGGGGGGGAATTAATAATAGTATCCACAAAACATTAATGGCATACTGAGCCCAATTAAGCGGTCAAATGTCATATATCTACAAGAAACGAATTTAAGTTCCCTAGATCATTAAAAATTAACCAACCTTTACTATTCCTCATACTGGGATAAACATAAAGAGGGGAGTGGCCAGAATAGCCTTTGAGAAGAGTTTTGATCAAAAAGATAAAGAAGGCAGATTTGCATTGATCAAAGGAACTATTAATGGAAGTGTGTTTACTTTGATACATGTACCGCATTTTCCGGACTATAAGTCGCACCAGCCAAAAAATGCATAAAAGAGAAGAAAAAAACATATATAAGTTGCACTGGAGTATGAAATAAGGTTGCAAGTTTGAAAATAAAAAATAATATCACATATAAGTCGCTCCGGAGTATAAGTATATAAGTATAAATATAAGTATAAGTCGCACTCCGGCCAAAACTATGAAAAAAGCTCCAGAAAATACGGGTATGTGTAGTTGGAGATGTTAATTGTCAACTTGGGTTCGGGAGCAGGACCACGCCTCAACCCCTTACTCGCCCAGCAACCACACCTCCACTCTTTAACCACACCTCTAATTACCCAGAGGCCCTATTTATACAGGCCTATCCCAGCATATCTTGTTGTATCTGCTCTCTCGACCCCACCCTCCCACCCCATGTCTCTATCATCTTCACCTTAACACATCACCATCTAAGGACGGAGCCCCCATCCAGAATTTCTACCCATCCTACGCTCATTGATCCATCATCGATCCATCATTGATCCATCATCACTATTATCAATAAACATTCTTTCATATTCCATTGTTGTGTCGCGGTCACTTTATTTACTAAAGTTATGGATCTGATCATTGCAAATAACTCTGAGGGAACCCTTTCTGTGGCAGCGACTGGAACTTACATGTTCAGCTGACATTAGATGTTTCAAACTCACAAAGTACTGGTCATTTTATAAGTAATAATTTTCGCAAACTAATAGAGATGAATCCCAATTTCTGCCATTATATACATTTTTCCAACCCACATAAGCTATATACTAGAATAGACTTCGTTTAAAATTTTCAACAAAGATTGGTAAAAATAAATCATAGAGGTGGACATGCCCCTATTCACATCACTGTAGATCTGGAACAGAAACAAAAAAAACATACTCTGGAGATTTAATGTTAGCCTACTCAAGTTAAAAAGAAATAAAAACATTAAATAATATTGACGTGAGACTCACGCAGAGGATAGCAATAATGGTGAAATTTCTCCACCCATTCTCAAAAAGCAATATTGAGGGACAAGGTGAATTGCTCTCATCCTGGAAACAGCAGGTAAAACAATTTACAGAAAACAAATTAACTACATTTAAACACAAACCCTCAAAACGCAGGAGGAATTGAAAAAGATAAGAGGTGAAATTAATGACCTGGCCTCACAATAATTTTTTTCTCTTTTTTTTTTAAATGCACTTTACCAAACAATGATGTTATGACTTATCTAAAAGTTATCTAAATTGCTATCTTGGAAGCTAAGAAAAATATATACAATATAAGAAAAATATTAATTAGTACTGGTAGTCATCAAGACCTTTTGACATTGATACAAATGTCAAATCCATTTCTTTTTAAAGAGAGATTCTCTTTTTCAATGTATCTGTAATATAGAGCTGCATTTTGAAGCCATGGGTTGGTAACAGCCATTCTGATGCTAGCCAGGTACTTATCAGTGATGAGGGAGTTCTAGTCAGCTAACAATAGAATGTTTATGGGTCATTACAGATCTATTGGGGGGTAAAAAAGAAGATTTGTTTCAGGGGATACTTAAAAACAGTATCAACCAATAGATAAACAGGACAGGTTATTATCAGGAGGTCACTGTGCTCTTAGGACCCTTGAGTGCTGCAGAAATGATTTTGTAACGATGGCCAGATCTGTGGCATCTCAAGAGGATCAGAAGAACAGCATGTGGGTGTCACAGCAAAGGGTCTGAATACTTACTGTATGGCCATGTGATATTTCAGTTTTTCTTTTTTAATACATTTGCAAAAATGTCTTCATTTCTGTTTTTTTCTGTCAACATGAGGTGCTGAGTGTTATTATTGAGAAATTAAAATGATATTTTTTTTGCTTTTAGCAAATGGATGCAATGAAACAAAGAGTGAACAATTTCATGGGGCCCGAATACTTTCTGTTCCCACTGTAATTTGACTCCATTAGCTGGCCTGCGCAAATTTCAAATAGATTATAAAATATTAATAAAAATATTGGGGCTCTTCTCTAAATGTCTAGATTTATAAGTTATGGTAAAAAACGATCTGATATATCCGATTTTAGACCCTAAAACTACCAAAAGAAAATCGTGGTTGGGGCTAACCAATTATTATTATTTATATATTATATAATATAATTGATATTATATCATATGTATAACATTGATAATATTATTATAGTATTATACCCTTTGACTTAAATGTGTATTAAGGCATATCAATCAGAACTTTCAACGGGAATAATATATAAAGTGTATAAATGCATTAATGAAGGACTTCGGTTGGAAGAGTGTGACCCATTTTTTTATAACATCATGTCAAAGTGCTCATTATTCACATGGAGTGGATGAATGTTGGAGAAATTGCGAGGCACACCACACATGTGTTCTGGGAGTGTCCTGTTGCTCAAAACAGAAATGAACAAGGCAGTGCAGATTGTTTTTGATACCACCATACCCCTTAATTACAGAACTATGTATTTGCTCCTCAAAACCCCTGGCAATATATATGGATATCTTTGGAACATACTTCTGACAGCTGGGAAAAAGTCCATTACAAAAAAATGGACGACACAAACTGCACCTACGATTAAGGGCTGGATCAACACCATAACTGACATTCGGACAATGAAAAAAATACCATATACTCTGTATAGAGTATCGACTGAATAATTGTGCATAACAAAAGGAATTTCTCCTGGGGAGGGAATGAATAATGCATGTGAAGCGTCATTGAGTAACCAAAAAAACACTATATATATAAATATGATGCATTATTATTATTATTATTATTATTATTATTATTATTATTATTATTGTCAGAAAACTTGATCCGTTTTACGAGGCTGTGTCCAAAGGTGGTGTACAGGGAGAAGAGCACGGGAGAATGTAAACAGCCCTGTGGACATCCTGCGCTGACAATCTGAATGTCAGACATTCTTCCCCAGCCGCACGAGCTGAGAGAGCTTGCTCATGGGCAGAATGTGGCTTCTGGTGTGGATGGCAAAGCAAACAGGATCCTGGTAAATCCTGTTCCACTTGGTCCAATAGGCCCTTACGGGCAGCAGCAGGCCCAGTAAGCAGAGCTGCAGCCAAACCACCAGCAGCGGCAGTCGTAGTAGAAAGAAAGAGCAGCCATTAAAAAATGGCGGGGCTAAGATTGCACACCAGCCAGAATGCGCACTACACCGACAACCACACCGTGGACCCCAAACACCTGACCCCAAGTATACTGCAGTCGGCCTGGTATCAGCATACTAGGATTATAGCATTCAGCCTCAACAAGCACCCACGACAGCAGTTACATTAAAATGTGCAGATTGCGCTTAACCGCAGAGCATCGTATTTGTTAACATTTGTAAGCCATACAATACAGGCTGGACGCTCCAACACAGGATATTTCTCATAACTTCAGCGAGCTTCGGCCAAGGGCTACAAGGTGGATGTAACGTGAGCGAGGGGAAAGGTCAGGTATAATGACGCCACCTATGCCCGATTGGCCAAACGTAGAGGTGCTTGCCATCGACCGACTACATAAAAACAGATGTTTAATATTGGGAAGGCCACCCACTGGTGTGAGCCGTATGTGCAGTACATAGATCCACACTAACCCCGTACATCTGATTAAGAAGAGCCCAGAGTCCTGCCGCAATAGCCCACATCTCTTGTGTATGTGTGTCTTGAAATATTTGCTGCCTAAGACTTTCGTCTTGTTCTCCTGCCTCCCTCTCCTGCTGCTGATATATGGAACATATGGGAAATTATTGGGGGTTATAAAGGGCTGTTGACTTCAGCAGACATGCAGTAAATTAAAGTGTGCAGGGGAGGAAAAACACACACTCTTTAGGATCACTTAGTGCACATTTCCTGAACAGACCCGACTCTACTTTTCTTCCTAACTCCACCTTTCCATCCCTTTCCTTGTTCCCTCCTTCCTTTTGCTGTTACAACACAATCTTGTACTGTTCTCATAGTTGGTGGCAACACAGTAGGGTATATCCACACAAATTAGACACATAAAACTCATAAAACTCATAAAACCTGAAAATATTTTAATAGTTTCCGCACCCCTTTGTGGAAACAAGCTGCATGTGCAGAGCTTGGTGAGCACCACCAATGTTATTGGTGCAATTAAATGTGAAACACAAAGGAGGTATATGCCGGAATGGGAGCCAAAATGGCTGTAAACAAGGAAAATGACACTTGACATGTTGTAATTTATGGACGCAGTTTCAATGCCAGAGTTAGTCATTCAGCAGAGAAGGAAGAATGAGGCACAAAGATCCAGGCATTAGACGAACTATTCACAGAATGTTTGTGCATCAAAGACACAGAGAGACAAAAAAGGGGAAGAGAAAGCAGTGACTTCAAAGTAGAAGCATGATGAGCTATGCACAGATACAGAAACCAGTGTGTGTGTGTGTGTGTGTGTGTGTGTGTGTAGGTGTAGGTGTGTGTGTGTGTGTGTTTCAGTTGGAAAGAGAAATAGTACCACAGGCACAGAAGTTAGGGATGCCCCTGGATACACGCATTCAGACTTCATCTCAAAGAAACCAAGATCAACTCACACAGTTGTCTGGGTCAGATGTTCCAGACAGATTATAGTCTATAGTCAGATTATAGGAGTCTCACTCCTCCCAAAATTAAATTCTCACTGAATGGGACAATATTTTGCACAACACTTTTAATTGATATGTTGAGAGCAACAGTCCAAATAAGATGTAACGTTTTACTAAAGTTACAAATAGAACATACTTTAATAATATATTCAATATATATATATATATATATATATATATATATATATATATATATATATATATATATATATATATAATATTTTTTAATAATTCACAGGATTTTAAACTGTTTAAGTTATGTCAAGTATATTCAGTTAGATATCACTTTATACTAGATTAGCAAAGATCTCCCTTATTTCTTCATCTACTTTTAAATGACTCTTGAAAGCAAACGTATGTGTCAAAGACCTAACATGCATTAGGTCTTTGACACATACGTTTGCTTTCAAGTACTGCCTAAGCTTTTTCTTCAAAGTTTTGGAATCTGCCAAAGACATTAAAAAGGGAAAAATGTTAATCAAATTCCTTTAGCAGATTTAAATTGTTTTTCTTTCTGATTTTACAGAGGTTGTTTTATCATTGTTCATCGTTTTATGTCGCACCGTATCACCAAAGCAAGTTCCTATGTTCTTTAGCGATGGAAATAAACATTTTCTGATTCTGATTTCTGATTCTGAATTGCTGTCACTTTCTAATAATTTGTTTAAACTGAATCCTTCAGTCAACTGCGTAAAGTAATGACAATTAACTGCAAATGTGACAGTCTTCAAAGTAGATTTAGGAGACCCTGTGCTTATGAAGGCGCAAGTTCAATTCCCAGTGCAGAAGTATAATTCTGTAAATGACAAGGTGCTTATTTGCTGCACCAAGCACCTCCAATTGCTGCTCATTAACTCAGTCAGAGGGAGGAGCTCCATGAGCATGCAGAGAAACTATTAAAATACTTCTATTAACTGCAAGAAGCAATATCCCAATTGCAGCCCAAAGTGTCTTCATCTAGGCTCAAATGTGTGATATGCTGTTGCTATGGTAATATGGCAATAGTGGTGGCCCTCCTCCCAGCTGTTAGTGGATTTTGTGTCAGAGTGTGTTTGGGCGTGCACGGCTGCATTGATGCTGCCTCCGTGCTGTGTTCTCCTTTTCAGCCTTCAGAATAGTGTCTCTACTAATCCGTGAAAGTTGCAGCGCTCTGAACCAGCAGCCAAGCCTTTTCCCACTGAACCTCGGCCCAGGGTCTGCACTGTGCTTTGCTCTTGATTGGTCCCTCCTGTGGCAGGACTCCCCTCCCTGCTGGGCGTGGGCCCGCCCCCTTCACTGGGCGGCTCAGCACTGCCTAATCGCCTTCTCCCCACCGTAATTACCAGCAGCGTCCAGGACACACCGACACGTCATTAGAGTGTGGTCAGCCACTCCTTGCACATGCACAAGGCCTCAGAAGGAGTGAGGCCTATTCCGCTGCACCTGCTCAGGCCCATACCCCCGGCTCTGTGCACTTGGCCCTGTCTGCTCAGGCCGAGCAGGCGGTAGGAGCTGTCCCCTGCAGTGGAGCTGATGTGTTTATTTAGGCAGCAAACAGCAGTGAGAAGCTGTGAGAGGTAACTATCTCTGTGTTGAGCTTCACAAACTACCAAAGAATCCTCCCTGCAGAGCAACAGGCCTTTGATATGTGACCACTTCAAACCACAAATACAATGGGTGCAGTCAGTTGTAGAAATAGCCATACTGATGTTACGTGGCCAAGGTGAGGTGCAAATGTAAGAATGTATAATTGTTGCTTATAAGTTTTGGACTTCAGTTAATAAATCATAGATCTTCTGAGGGTGAAACTGAATGAAGAGTAGCATTGGGGCAATCACACACAAGTCTATGAGCGGACCAAAAGAGAGCAAACTGTGAAAGTGCAAGTTGATAAACGTCAGGACTTTGGATGAGCTGGCACAAAGCAGAGCCTGTACGTGCTTTAGACAGACTCCCTGCACTCGTTAGCTTATTACTCTCTTATTAAGAACATTTTTTGCTTTGCGTGGCTTGGCAGTGTCCCGCTAGCCACCCTCTTCACATGGCCCAGGCTCTGTCAGAGCTGATCAAAAGACATTTCTTCACATCTCCAGACGCTGGGGAAAAAAGTAGAAGAAAAAGAGAGAGAATAAAAGCACCAGAAGGGGGCATACTGCTCTCTCTTTACTCTGGTCTTTTGGTGAATGAGGACTTTTTTTACTAGGTCCCCTCATTTTGCTTTACTTTCTATTCTTGTATTGAAAAAAAGATTGATAGATATAAGGAAAAAATAAACGCATTGCGTTTCACCAAATTGTTTTTGCTTTATCAAAAACAATTATCTTCAGGTGAAAGCTGTCCCTGCAGAAACACTACAATGACCAGGGGTAGAAGTAGGTCTTCACAATGTGAATGGCTAGCAGGCAGCCAGACCCCCTTGAAGTGGTAAAGAAAAGTGTAACTTTAGCCTCTCAGCTGTACGTCTCAATCCATAATCCTTCCCCCAAATACTCACAGTAGAGCCGCCTACCACTCCCATGGCGTTTGCAGTCCTCACCCGGACCCGCACTGATTTATTTGGCCATCCTGTGTCATACTCTCAACCTGAAAAGGGGATTTGTGCTCCTGCATTTACTGGGGTGGTCAAACGACTCTCATGAAGCACAGCAAGTCCAGTAAGCTGGCCTCCCAGGCCCAGTTGCAGCTCCTACATGGACGTTTGGGGCTGAGCAGTGCTGATATGAAGCTCCTCTGATGGCCCTAGGCCTGTGGCAGTACGCAAGAGGTGAGTGCTTCGGGCAGGACACTGCGCACTTAGCTGACCGTTAGTAGTCAAATTCTGGATTTTTATTTTACATCATCATGGAACACTTGCTCTGTTTCATTCAAATTGTTTGTGTAGTGTCCTGGAAAAGGTGCTTGTTTTGAGTGATTTACACTAGGAAGTCCTGCGTGCTGGCAAACAGTCTAATGGAGCTTGTGCTTTGTTTTGTTCCACGCCACCCATTGCTACTGATAAAAAATGATTTCACAAAGCAGACTTGTTATTTTTTTAGAAATGAAAAAGTGCAAATACAATATTTGAATCGTTTGGACAAGTTTGAATTTATCCGGTCCGCTAAAAACGGTGTTCTCCCTTCATACTGTTGGCTTGGGGTAAAGTACTGATTGTGTACTCACCCATACAACGTGCCGAAGATCTCCAGTGGAGGTGGAGAGCAGAACACATGTCGGTGGACGAACAGGCTGTTGTGGCTGTCAGCAGGCCTCTGTGTTGCAGCTCCTGTGCAGTAAACAAACCAAGGTGACCTCAGGACCGCTGGGTGTAGCACATCCTGCTGCTAACTGTCTATGTGGCCACGGCTGGAGCAGCGGGTGGTGCATTCGTTTTTGTGTGAGCGCTGCACCTCCAACGCATTTGTGACACGTCATCAGGTTGAGACCGAGCATTGGGGGGTTCGGCTCTAGAAGCAGGAAATTAAAGTGCGAACACAGAGAACTCAATTACGGTGTTGTCTTAATGGCATTTTTGTATGATGGGGTTTTCAGTTACATTTAGAGATCAAGTGACGGTTTAATTTAAAAAGCAAACTCTATTTTGTTGTGAAAATATAACTTTTACACAACCTGGCATGACCCCACAAAGATGTTCCTCGTCGATGGAGACAAAATGGCGGCTGTTGCTAAGCCTAAAGTGGAAGAGGAAGATGGATCATCAAAACTAAAAATGTATTTTCAATGTCACGAAAAGTTACATTTGTGCATTAAGATTTATTCATCTGAGTTTTAATCTGTGTGATTCTAATACTTTTTGTAATGATTATTTAATTTCCGATGAGTATGATTTATGGCAGTCGTAAACAAAATTAAAACGCACAATTATTGCACTGTACTTGCTCAACATTGTAAATATTTTCTTGTGGTATTGGGAGTTATGAGATGAGTAAAATGTGACAGCTTCATACAATAGTCTGTTTGAGCCTTTGCAGTTGAAAGGCATCATAGTATGACACAAGGATAGGCACCACTTTTTTCTACTTTCTCTTTTCTCCCTGTGCGTTAGGTTAACTTGGGGAAATCATGTGAGCTCGATTTCTTTGTAATTGAGATATAAAGGGAAGATCGGTGACTTTTTTCGCTTCCCAGTATACTTCAGCGCCACAGATCTTAGATTTTTATAGAGGTGTATAAACTTTAGGGATTCTGCTCAAAGTTTTTTACTATAGACACTTGGAGAAAAGACAAGTTGCCACTTTTACTTAATAAAGTTACAAGTTTGAAATGTGTTGTTCTGGCGTTACGTAAAGTTGACTCCACTTGAGATAAATGTGAGGCTGTTTGTAGCTTGAAGGGCGTCAAATGTAAAGTAAGAGGGACAGTGCTGACGGTGGAGTCTCTTTTCTACAGAAGAACAGTTAAACAGATGGTGGCCTTTCATTGTGTAATCTTTCACATTTCAATCTCCATCAGATTTGATCAAAAGTCTGCATCTTCTTTATTGTTGCATACTAATAAACGCTGATGAGAGTTGTACTGGTCCTTAGAAGAATTAAAGACAAGAAATCTTGTGGTACTCAGATCACCTTGAAATCAAGTGCTGATGCATTTCTTTGTCTTTTGATGAGTCTCATGAAGTTCTACAAATGTAAAAACGATTGTTGAAGAAATGAAAGAGACATTAAAACAGATGGCGCCACAAACAGCTAATGATGTTTAATTATCCTCCGATTGTAAAGAAAAAGATTTTCCTGAACAAGAGGAAAATTGTTTTATTCTCAGAAATGACATTTCCGCTGTCCCTCAGCTGTTTGAGAAATATACATGTAATGATGAACGTAAAACTAATGTGGGACTTCAGTGCGCTGTTAATGTATTTCATTATGAAATGTAAAACATGTGGGAGGAAAAATCGTATCATGTAGTAAGTGAGTAAATTGGGAAATATATTTTGTCGTGTTATTTTTCATTTTTAGAAAATATATTTTATAATAATATCAATATTTTCATTGTAATCTTGCATCTTCAAAATGCAAAA
Source organism: Eucyclogobius newberryi (assembly GCF_026437365.1). Lineage (NCBI taxonomy): Eukaryota > Metazoa > Chordata > Actinopteri > Gobiiformes > Gobiidae > Eucyclogobius > Eucyclogobius newberryi. The sequence goes on along the minus strand of NW_027315735.1, from coordinate 18,810,421 downwards.
ATGTGAAATTTGATGATGATTTGATGATAAATCTTTGTTGTTTAAAAAATAATGTATATACAATAATACATTTTGATGCCTTAATATTTTCATTATATATTGTAAATGCAATTAAATGTTGTTTAAAATGTACGGTGCACCACTAAACACTATATATATATTTTTTTTAATTATCGATGTACATTTAGAAAATATTTCAAATCTATTAGATCGATTTACTGCAGGTATTTTATTGCACATTCAAAATTACAGATACGCATTCAACATTTTAATTATTTTAAACATTCAATATTTCACTCTAATAAAACGCTTTTTTAATTAATTGCATCTCTGATCAGATCCATGACAAGAAACATTTTTATCGTTAATTAAATATTTTTAACAAAGACAGTTTGAAATAATACAAATTTATCTTGAAATAATATTTTTTTCTTTTTTAAATTGAAAATATTTTTCGCGTAATATGATTAGAATTTTTTTTAAAAATGTCTTTAGTATTTAAACAAATATAGTTGTGTTTGAAACACAATGGCTTCATTTAAGCGCTTTAACTTGTATGTTTTGTGTCTTGTACTGTGGGTAAAAGTAATGTCTATGTTGGCATGACTTCTGAGCGCTCGTCGGCGTTCTGGATCAGCACTGTTTCACACATATCTATTGTGTGTCACTCATTTAGACGACATACATGACTTGTGGCCCATTCATACAGAACTCTCACGTGAAGGACTGACAAAGTTTGAACAAGCAGCTGACAAAGTGAGGTTAAGTATTCTTCAGTGCAGGTGGCAGCAACATGAGCTCTTTCCAAGTCAAATATGATGGAGTGTAAGACACTCGGTTGGAGAAGTGCTCCAATGCTGCCGTGAATTTCAAGTGAGTGGAACTTTTGGAGTTGGTCCAATAACGTGTCTTTAATAAAAATAGGTCAGGGTTATATAAGCGTGAAGTTGTCTGCCAGCGTCCTGCAGGTTGTTGATGATGACATGAACCTCTTCATTAGTTTGTGTGCGAGTTTGGGCAGCCATGTGACAGCCCTGATGCCTCCTGTGTGCCCCACCTCAAAGCAGCGAGCCTCAGATATGACGAAGAGGCAACTCAGGATACAAGCAGAGAGCCAAATGTGGATGTAACTTTCAAAAAACACTTTTGAGCACAAGTAGTTGAGAACACGCTGTACTTTTAACAAGCGCCACTCTCTGTTAGCGCTTCATCTGCATACAGGCAAAATGTTAAAGTAATACTTATATTGTCAAGAGTGTTAATCAATTGTGAACATGGGTTTAAATAAATGCTTGTAATACAGTACACAGTTCATGTTTTCAGTTTTAGTGTCGGTCCCAGTGGAATTCTGGCTGAAGTGCACAATGTTAATCTTTCACCCGTCCAGTTACTTGTCAATACTATCAATTAAAAACTTCACATAAAAAAACGTCTTTCTCTGAACATACACATATAACTTCTGAGCCTTGCTAGTATAAATAAATCCTTTATTCTAAATGGGAAGGTTTCCTTGCTGAGAGCTCCAGGAGGTGCTGTAAAGTAGTAAGGCTTTAATAGCACAACAGCAGCAAAAACAAACATGGCAGCTCAGAGAAAGGGCAACAGTAACAAACATTAGAACGTCTCCTCCTCCTTTTTAACTGGGTTTCTGCTCGGGCCTCACTAAGGAGATGCACCCTGCTATGACCTCCGCACTAAAATTGATGTTTGAATGTTGTCAGTTGTCTTTTTAGATAAAGCGTTTGGCTCATTATTGCAGTATATTTGACATTGTTTTGTTAAAAGTTGTGCATAGTTTCCACTGTTTTGCCGGCTTGTACTGCAATGATAATACAGTTTAGAGGTGTGGATAAAAGCAGACTACAATGGAGAAAAGTGGTAAAAGGACGGGTGCAGGAAGTGCTAAACTAAAAGACGAAGTGATGCGACCTGAACCTTTTTGGTCCGCATGTGAAGTGCTAGAGCTTACCCTGACTTTGTAACGCGGAGTCTTGTGAGTCACAACTGTGAAGATAAAATGTTATTAAAACCCAATCTGTCACCAAATGGAGTGAAAAAACACGCTTGCCAAGTGCACAAGTCTAACATTACCACTCGATACGCACGCTAACACAACCACACACACATGCACACACCATCCTGTCTCCAAGTCATTACACTTGTTAAATCGCCAATTAATCAAACGTGAATTCAGTAGGAGTTGCAGAGCAGATTGCGCTGAAAGGTTAGCGCACACCTTAACAACTAAGTGACAGAAGTACAATTACATTACATCACTTTTTCAAATAATTAGCTTGAGGGTGTTCATATTGAGAAGGAAAAATCTAAATGACTTTCTTCAAGTGATGGCACCGAGTAATGAATAAATTCTCATGTCTCTTGGGTGCGGGCTGCTGCTCTACACTGTGACCCAGTTTGCCTTTTAAACATAGTTGCTAATTGTGACGGCTCAATTCAAACCAAGTCTGCAGAAATATTGAGGATGGTGACAGACTCGGACCACTGGCCTGTTGGTGCCCTGATGGTGCCCAGGTGGTGATCCAGGCTCCAACAATACACACTGCCACATGCCCACAACGTATGGTCCACACATGGCAACACCGACAAAAGTTTATTTGGTTAACTTCATTGTGAAGTTATTCACTGCAGATTGTGCTCCTCAGAAGATAAGTGTCATGTGGCAAAAGTACAAAATGAATGCGTACAAATATTTGTATTTTATGATTCCGATAGTTGTATTTGTTTATTTCTTTTATAAGAAATGAATACGTCTAAGATTGGTCTTAAAAGCAGTGATTAGAAATACAGGTTTTGTTTTATTAACCCTTTCAAAATGTCAAATGTGAAAGTCAAACTAAAATCTCGGACTTTACAATAATAAGGATTAAAATATAATACATTTTAAAGTTAAAAAAGAAACAAAATTCCTCTAATGGGAATTGGATTGTTGCGCAATAAATACAAGCAGCACAATAGTCGAAAACATAATGCTAATATAAAAATACACAAATTAGCATAATTATAAAATGGGATTGATCAAATTTAATACATTTTAAATATAATAGACATGGCCAATTTGTTGACTGCATTTTATTAAAATGCTGTGTTACAATATATTTACATTTATTCAACAATATATACCCACTGAGTTCTACTAGAAGTACAGCGCTGCAAGTCTTAAATTCTGCTCTTCTGCCTTGACTTGTTCCTTATGAAAGTCAAAAGGTTACGGTGAAAAAGTTCTTTTCACTTTGTTAAAATCAGCAGGTCTGTGGTATAATGGAACGGACTAACCTCCGTTCACTTTGGATATACTATTCAGGCATTATGAAATTAAATCGCTGAGTCTAGCAGTATCAGCAACCTCGGGCCACTGTAAAAGCCAAATCAACATAGCTGGTGGGTTTAAAAGAATAATGTTAAAGGGAAAAAATCTATATTGCCAGAATGGAAATTCAGGGTGTGTGTGGTCCTCAATAAAGACATCTGCTGATTGCACAGTTTGAGAAAGCCTGGTAGGGAATATGTAAAGAGAATGATGTGAATGAAACACACCACCACGGATCATAGTCACAGCAACAACTTTTTTTTATAGCAATACAAAAAATAACAGTAGGGGAGTTAAATATTTAGTATTTTGTATCCTTGTCATGTAGAATACTTAGAGAATTAAAATGAGAGCAGCATTTGTTCAAACCCATTGGTCCTTGCTAGTATGGAGTTGCCGTTAGAGTGTTGCTGTGGCAGGTGGACCATTGAGGTGGCGTGTGGTGCTCCCCGTGGAGGTCTCATATACAGGGGCTTGTTCTGCCTGGATACCGGCCTCCAGCGCCACAACGCAACCAGCCACAGCCTCTACCTAACAGGGCCAGAGCCGTACAGGCAACGCCCACAACCTTCTGCAATACTGCTCACAGCTATGATAGTGCTTATTATTGTAACGTGTACTTTAAGATGCGTTTGGGCATTTACATGTTCTCAAAATGACTCCTGTTTTAATCTAAATGATTGAAAGCGTGGAGCTTAGCAGCACATGGTTTGATCATGCGTGTTTTCGAGTCAGAAGATGCAAGTTCCTTTAGTTTTGTTGTATCATGATTAAAATATATGAATTGGAAGTAAGAATAAGAAAATAACAAATAAGACACAATTAAGTCCATTTTCCAACCCATAGTACTTTCAATCACCAGCCAACAGGGTAGTAATGCACAGTTGTTTTAAAGAGTATGGGTTATTTCAGTCTTTAATTGAGTTTAATGTCTCCTTTCTCCTTTCAAAATATGATTTAAAATGATTAAGACTCTTTACCAGAAGGAACAGACTTCAATCGTTTTCCTAAAAAAGATTTTAAAAACTCTTCAAGTTCTTTTAACAGAATAATATTACTTCACCTTGTAAGCATAGATTTGTTATTTGGCATTAATGGCATTGGTCATTTTTTATTTCGTACGATCGGTGTGTAACTGGCAGCCGCAGAACCCACAATCAGACAGGAAAGAGCATATGACTCTTTTATCCTGGTTCTTTCATCACTTGTCTGTAAATACTGGCTGAAACAATGTTCTCCCTGGGCTAAAGGTGTAGTCAGAATGCTCATTACAGGCGGATTCTGTCACATGCCAGTGACTGGAAAATGAATTAAAACCAAGCTGGCATTGGTTTCCTGCTCCCACATTGCATTGTGCTGATATTTTCTGTCATCCATCTACATAGCACTGTTGTGTGGTATCCATGCAGCCTGGCCTCGCTCAGCCATGTGTGCCTCTGATCATGTTTAGTCAATGTGTCCTGCCGGTGTTTTTGCAAAGCCTTCTCTTTTCCCCTGACCTCTCACCCAGCGCTCTCTCTTTGTCTTTGTTGTCAGGTCAGAGTTGGTCCACCCGCGCCCACAGAGCCGCCTCGCTGTGGCTTGGTATGCAGATGCACAGACACAGGTAAGGCAGGCCTAGGTGCACCCCACAGTGTCGGTGACCGCTTTGGCTCACCCTGCTGCTCACAGGTCACGGCTGGGGTCACACCAGGCCCCCGCATCCCAAAGATGAGACTCCACGCTGCTACGGTGAGAAGTGTTTGATGTGAGCTAGGTCTGAGCTATGTTACCTATTTACTATGTCCTCAATTATCTCCAGCGGCATGGACTTCCTGGTTGACAGACGCAGACCAGCTCAGTGTCGCTATAATCTCTTACAGGTGACTGTAATTTGGAGAGCCTCTTCTTCCTTAACTCAGGTGATGGATGCCCAGACTGCCGTTTGCAGAGCTAATTAACTATGAAGTGACTGCAGTCTGAATGAGAGAAATAACTCACGAGGCAGTAATGACCACAGCGTGAATCCAAATATGTTATGCAAATAAGCCTCCGAGTGCCGATTCCCTGCCCATTATTTGTACAAGTTTTGCATTTATTTCTTCGGGATGCATAGTGATGAAGAGACAAAGTTCTCTTGGCGCTACTAAATGCACCACACTGCATTCTTTATTTGTACTTGGAACTTGCAGTTAGACATTCTAACCACTAGAAATGGCTCTCAGAGGACTAACAGCTAGAAATTGATCTCAAAGTAGATGGGCACACTGCGTCTAGCACGCTGGCCTTTGTCACTCCCAAGTCGCTCGCTGAATCTTTCCTTAAAACTCCACTAAAGATGAAAACAGGGAGACTTCCCAGCTGGCTATGGCATACTAATACCCTGGACTCATTAGATTAATGGGGGCCAGATTCCCCTTTACTGACTGTGCACTGATGGCCTTTGAGTTTGCCCAGGCTAGAGGCTTTACTGCACTTTGAAAGTCCTGATCGGCATATTGAATGCATATTAACACAAGTCTTTTGAGACTCCAAATAGGATGCACCATAATACTGTCCCTTTGAGATCCAGCACATATCAGAGTGATCCCTCCGATAGTCGCCTGATCCTCGGATTTAGGCGAGGAATTGGGAAGGGAAAGTGCACGCTTAATGTCCATACGGCACGAGGTTATTCTTTTTAAAGCGGTGGAACTTGGAGAAACGCTTTTAAGCAATCGTTGATTTAGAAAGGTGCTTATTGTCGGTTTCAAACTGTGTCTAGTTCAGTCATTTCCCCCCCAGGACAAGACTAGACTCTGTTGATAGATTTAAAGTACTCCCACCACTATGAAGCTGTGTTTCAAAATCATTCAATCCCTCTCATGAATTTCCTTTCGCTCATAATTTGAAGGCGCCGCTGTTCCTCCAAGCCTCAGGAACGCACCCTCTGCTCCGAAGACTTTATTGCCATAGGTAAAAATAGCGAGATTTAAAAGGATGAAGCGGCAAAGCTAAATATATTGTTTTAATGGAAATGCACTACAATGGGTATCTTTCCTATAATGAGAGAAATAGAATATTAATATTTGGATTTTACATATTTGCCCAATAGCACAAAGATGAATTGATAAGGGGAAAAGTGCCGGCTCATTAGCATGACAAAAAGTGCCTTTGGACAAATAATATTTCACCTCTCTGCTTATCACAATCCCAGATATTACGATAAAGAACACTTAAACATCCTGTAATTGAATACAAGATTAAACACATTGTATTTTTTTATTCCTCCCAGTATTACAGCTGTGATACAATTCTGCTCAGTTGTGCTTGGTCATGACACGCTCTCCACACAAATCCCAGACACAGATGCGATTATGTTGAACGGGGCGTCGTTCGACCTGAATGAGGCGCACATGCAAATCTGCTTCACGATTTGACAGTAAGATGCAGCCTCTCCCACAGCCGATACGACTCGAGCTGCGAAACACACTCCAAATGCGCCAGTTCTATTAAAATGGCTGACTCAGGTGCCCAGTCAAGTAAATATTGCACGTCTCCACTGCCTCACTTCCCATCTCTAGCTGTGCCACCTAACAAAAGAGCACCTATACCTCTTGCAGAAATCCATGTTGAACAATCATTGGATTTTTGTTGCCGGCTTTTGACAGTAATGATTTCATGAAGCCTTTGATTTTAGCCCGGCTTGCTTCATGGCGGGGTATTGCCGTTCATTAGCGATTCTATAAGCGTGGTAACGTCGGTGTAGTGGCTCGTACTTACATGCCTTCCACTCTAAAGTCTACTGGTAATTTATTCGCATCCCAGTGCTCGTCATCTCGATGCAACTCGCTCGGTGACAGGGATCTATCTTAGTGCTACATGGCAACAAAGTGGAGGAGGGTTAGGAGGAGGGGAGCTGCATATTTTGTGAACACAACACAGGGAAGAGGTAGAGGATGGTTACCAGGCAGGTTTTGGAATGTCAGACTGCCGGTTTGCTTCACAAAACTGGAGCTGCTCTGTATTCTCTAGGTGTTCCGGGCCTTCGGCGGTTGATTTTAATTCACCAAAGATATGAGTTCGTCAGATTGTTGGCCCTCGAAGTACAGATGAGGCACTTCAAAGTTAAATATCATATAGAACGTGTGAATCATTTGGCAGATTGCATTGTCCAGCATCAAAACGCAACGCACTGTGGGCTGCTTGAGCATCAGAGAAGAGAAAGAATTTGGCATAAGCTTAGGCCGCCCATCCCCATCCAGACAAGCCAGAGCCTTTTATCCATCTTCTTGGAGACTTAGTGCATTGGTGTGGTGACTATGTGCTTCACAGGTGGGAGTCTGCCTCTGTCAAATAAACCAGTTCACTAAGGATGGGATTTGCCGCTGTTATTTTTCTATTAGGGAAGAATTATGCTAAGCCTTCGGAGGCCATCTTTGTGTTGCTATGGCAGCCCATATTTCCTACCGGGTTGCGACCTTGAATGACTACAGTGCAAAGCCAAGTAGCCCCCAGAACCCTCTGAGGATTAGAACCGGGATCTCATAGTTATGCTAAACACTGCTGATATGAGTGAAACTTGAATAGATGAATGACAAAGTTTATTGAGATTGCCTCTCTTTCATCTGATTATTGTCATTTGAATATTCCCAATCACTTGGCCCGGCTTCAAACGCAGCTTTTCAACTGACCATTGTCCGGGAAACACTGGGTGCTTTCTCTCTTTACGTGTCCACCATTAGCTCAGAGAAAACAAGTCTACTCTCTTCGTGTTGGGAGGCTCAGTCACAAATACTTTTTTCACTTCAGTAATGACTCCATTACAAGTTTCTTAAACATTTTGAATTAATAAAAAGCATATTTTGTAGATTACCCTTCAGGCCAAACTCTGTCTCATATTTTACTTGTTCTCTCTTTTTGTAGCTAATTGGAATTTTTTGCCATAGCTTAGGCCAAGTATATAAGTATTCCAGTTCCATTATTTATATTGGTTTTACTTTATTGGACAGGACAGTGTAGCATAAGACAGGGCTGAGAGACGGAAGGACATGCAGCAAATTGTCAAAGCCAGATTTGAAATAACAACACACCTGACATATGTGCCATCCACTCAGCCACCGAGCTTCCATTATTTACAAAAACTACAAGAGTTCCCCTCAATATACTAAACTATCATGATTTACAATATTGTACGTGAAGAGGATTTCATATTGTTTAGTCTGTTTTTCACCCTCGAGGTGACGCTGTTCTGATTTACAAAATAAACTGAATTGAATTGAGGGGACTGCGACAAGTTGGCCACTGTCCAGGATGTACCCCGCCTAAGGCCCGAAGTCACTGGGATAGGCTCCAGTCACCCGCGACCCCCAAAAAAGGAAACAAGCGGTAGAAAATGGATGGATGGATGGATGGATGAATTGAGGATGGTCAAACAGCACATATTTAATGACACATTCTGTACTGAGGTTTTTGCAAATGAACTCTGCAGCTTGAATGTGACTCAAGCCTGCAACTGATGCAGCAAATACTCTAACGAGAAGACTTTATGAAAAGATAACGAAATAGATTAAAGTATGTGAATGTACGTCAAAAGTACATAAGCAACAGCTTGACATTATTGCAGGTCGTGCTTATGAAAGTGTGTCCTCATATCACAGGTTACACTCAATTCAGTCAAGTCAATAAAAAAAATATTACTGGTCGTCAGATGTTTGTCATAATCTTTCTGAGTGTTTTCACGTTGCCCATCAAAGCTCAGAGTCCTTTTTGGAGACATGTATAGACAGCTCCTCAAAGCTGACACTGAGATGAGGCTTTGAAAGTTTGAGATTGACACTATTGTGGTCACAGCGCACAACAGGGGACTACTTTGAGGAGCAAAGTGCTTTGAGTATTGGATTTCACTTAAAGAGGATACCGGCCAAAGACATGCTCAACTATTTTGGTATACATTAAGGAGCAAGCGGGCAACACTGCTTTACAGCCCAAATTAAAGAGGGGAAGAGTTTCGAAGATATCTGTCAACACACTATGTTTTGTGATGGAAGTAAAAAGTTGATAAATCCTACTCTACAATAGCAGCACTTGAAATAAACTATCAGAGCAGTGTTTTGTTGTCATTTTGGGAATTGATCAGTCCCAATCCCAGGCTGGATGCTTGTCAAGTGGCTGCTCTCCTGAAGATGACATGTT